>NC_049915.1:0-336491 GCF_001411555.2 Juglans regia | reverse complement strand
GGTCAACTCGAGAAATACACTGAAGGCTAGGGCCATGTATATGCAGGAGGTCCTTTAGATCTGGAGGAGGCATTCTGTGTCGTCCCATTCTTGGAGGTACACTTCGAACTCAAAAGGCGTGTGCATCAATCATGTCTCGACTCTTTGCCGTGGCACTTCATTTGGACTGCGGGCTGCCAGTAAATTGTTCCTTTGGGAGTTTCGTAGCTTTGAGGCTAAAAATGTTCTGTGTTACGTTATTTCCTCTCATCTCTTCTTTCTTGTATGGGACAAGGTCCTAGTTAATGTTGCGAAATCTGAGAAGCAATTAACCATATGTTTACGTATATTGTTGATAGGTCTCTCAAGAGTCAAGAGAGCTAGGCCGCCTTGTGTTCAATATCAGATAACTGGATTACTTGGGTCGCCTGTTTGGGCCTGAAGCAATTAACCATATGTGTTATGTTGAGTACGAGACATTTGAGTTTTGTTATCCCATCTATTCTTAACAAGTGTGTATGTAGACTTGTTTATCCTTGAATCAGTCATTTTTAAGGGGAATTCAAAGGGCAAATATCATTTCAAAATATGAGATTGAGATGTTTGGAATTCATGTCCATATGAGTTGAGACGTTTGGATTCGAAGATGACTTGAGATGAGTTGAGATGGATTGTGAATAGTAATGAGATGAGTTGTGAATAGTAGTGAGATTTGTGAGTTAAAGTTGCTGAATAGTAATGAATAGTAGTGAGATGAGTTGAGATGAACTGAGATGAGCTGAAATATCCTGCGAATCCAAACATCTAGGCCTACCAAAGAGCCCTCATTAGAGGACAAAATAAGAGAGAAGGAGAGGGGACAAGAGAGAGAAGGTGTCGAGAGGAAAGAATGGGAAGGTAAAGAAAAAAGTGGAGAAAATAGAGGTGGTAAAAAAAAAAAAAAAGATTGCTAATCCTCACTACTCTTTAAGGGCATGTGACTCTCGGGAGAAAGATAAAAGAAAATGGCCAGATGACTCCTGGGGGATTTCGACTTCTTCTTAAATCTCGACTTTTGGTCAGGCTTCTCCTTCAGCTTCTTCAACCTTTCGACAGAAGCAACAACGCGATTTCCATTAGAAGATTGACATATGAGGTCCATTGTACAGCGAGGATGAAAGACTATAAAATAAACATATTATAGTGGATCTCCATTCTCCAAATGCCCCATGGGCTTAGGCAATATACTGAATCACGTAAATTTGTATTTCTCTCTTTTACATTCTTAGTATTTATTTTTCATTCAATGTCATGGATGTATGTATAGCTGCATCGGATTACGTCAGGGGCGCTAGAATACACTGATCGAGGCTCAGATCTTCATAGCGGGTCAGGAATGACTATTTCTCTCATTCTGACCTGTTGTGTGATTTTTGACATCAACATATCCAAGACTCACATGGAAGAGTTGTTAATTATAAACCTCATTCCATGTATATTAGTGATAAGGTTAGCATATAGAATAGATGCAAGTTCTAGATCGAGCTTTTGTGGTACACAAGACCAAAATACTTTAAATCATGTGCCTGTTATTTTCCCTCTTTCACTTTTTTTTTTTAAAAGAAGGCATTTACCTCCAACTATTAATAAAATCCTCACTCAGGCAGAGGAATAATCGAACATCAAATCAAAAAAAATTATTAACCTTCCCTTTCATTAACAATATTGAAAAAGAGCGGTACTGCGTGCATAGTTTATGATTCGTTGAATAGGGCTCAGGGCTTAAATCGAGTTATTATTTTTAAAACGAAAAAAGCAAATGAAGGACTCGACTTTATTCCTTTTACAAGATAGATAGATGCCTACTCCAACACTTCATGGAGCTGCTGCATTCTTAGCTACCAGTCCAACACGGCCACAAGCTGAGCTGAATTTCAACTCTCCTTTTATTCTTCTCTCTCTTTTTCTTTTTTTAATAAAATATGTGCCGAATCTCTCTCTCTCTCTCTTTTTTTTTTACTTAATAATTAAGAAAATATTTTTAAATGATGTTGTGAATTTTTTATCATTTTTAAAATATAATGATAAAAAAAATATATAAATAAATAAAAATAAATAAAATATACTTTTTAAAACACACATTAGAGATAAATTTTTGATTAGTGTAATAGTACTCTTTTAATATATAGCAACAAACATCTGAGAAATACTGTTGAAATTGAACGTCCAGTTTTATAGAAGGGTAGCTGGAAATATAAATAGGTGGCGTTAGACTCAGTTTTCTTCGAAAAATATTCTCGATTTATCTCATTATTATAATTATTATAAATTTTTAAATAAAATAAAATAAAAAATTTAATTTTTTTAAATTTAAAAATAATAATAATATTAAAATTTAATATTTTAATAATATTTTAATTAAATTTCAATTCGCTATCTAAATCTAACCTTAGTCATTATCATTCCTCTAATATTAAGTTTCCACTTTACACGATCTCTTGTTATATATATAAAGAGTAATGTTAAAGAAAAATCAGTATACATTTTATATTTATTATGTAATTATTTTTAATTAATTATTCTTAATATTTATTTAAAAAAATATGTGATTTAAATGATATTATATTAAAATAAATATTCTTAATAATAATTTTTATCTATATTTATTCATATATAAATAGATAGATAGAAGCACCACACGCCGCACGGCACTCTACACGAATTGCAGAAAATTAAAGCCTTTGTCACTGTTCTCGGCTTCCTCTTTAATTTGCTCTCTCTCTACTCTTGCCAACCGAGGAAACTGCTTCTTCTTTCTTCAAAAAAAAAAAAAAAAAACAAAGATTTGGTTGGATAAAAAGCATATATTCTGGGTAATTATCTGCATAAACTAACATGACTATGACACGGCTGCCTTCTTCTGTTCCCACAACCAAGCTAGCCAAGGTCGGCCGTCTCCTCATCGTCGGAGCAGCAGGTTTCATCGGCCAGTTCGTCGCAGAAGCCAGCCTAGACGCCGGCCGACCCACCTATGTTCTCGTCCGTCCGGGCCTCTGTTTCCCTTCTTCTAAGACCCACACCATCAAGTCTCTCCAAGACAAAGGCGCCATTATCTTGCATGTAAGACTTTCTTCAATTTTCTGCAGCATGCGAGCACAAATTAAACACACACATACATATATGTACATATATGTGCTTGATATTGTATTCTTTGCTTCTTCTTTGATTTTATTTTTTTACAGGGACTGATTAATGAGAAGGAATCCATGGAGAAAATACTAAAAGAGAATGAAATTGATATAGTAATATCAGCCGTGGGAGGTGGAAATATACTGGACCAGCTCTGCTTGATCGAGGCCATTAAAAGCGTTGGTACTGTTAAGGTACCTTTATCTATCCATCCGTGACAGAATTAAAGCACTCAAAGACAAACACCTACGGTAAAGAAAAAGATAAATTTGCAGACTCTTCTATAATTACTAAATAAATGGTAAACGGTTTGGACGCAGAGATTTCTGCCATCAGAGTTCGGGCACGACGTGGACAGGGCTGAGCCGGTGGAGCCAGGGCTGAGTATGTACAAGGCGAAGCAGAGAGTGAGGCGTTTGGTGGAGGAGTCCGATATCCCTTACACTTACATCTGTTGCAACTCTATTGCTTCTTGGCCGTACTACGACAACACCCACCCTTCTGAGGTTCTTCCTCCTTTGGATCGTTTCCAAATCTACGGTGACGGTAGTGTCAAAGGTCAGATGTCTGACTTGTCGATCTGCGTGCCACCTATTTTTATATATTATACTCAATTTCCAATGCTACGTCTTTATCCTGTAATTTTAATATAGTTTGTTGTACAAAGGTATATACCGACACTGGCTGACCACGAGATTGCGTTTAATGTTGAACTGAATTCATTAAATTAAATTAAAAAAATTATAAATTATTTTAAGTTAAAAAAAATTATAAATTTTACGTTTGAGTTATGATAAATTTAATAATTTAAAAAATAAATATTTAAATATTAAATTTAACTTAAAATTATAGAGCTAAATTTAAAAACCAAACGCAAACTTAATCTATTATTGCCGCGGTCTATATAAATATTGACTCTATTATTGTCGCGATCTAGTGTTTTTCTAAATGGCTCGACTCTTCTTACTTTATCTCAAATTTCCAACTGAAAATGAAAATGACTTCAGATAATGACATCTCCTGTTGAACACTACTTTTAACTGTAATTCTTTTTTTAATATTTTAATTTTAATGAAATTTTATAAAAATAAATTAATATAATATATTAGATCGTAAAATTATTTTTATTATAAAATAAGTTTAACATATCATACGAATTCATATTAATTTTTGAGTTTAATTTTATAAGATATATTATAGTTATATCACTTCTAAAAATAATTATTATAAATAAAATAAGAGAAATATTATTTATCAGTTACTATTTATTTTTATATTCTATATTTGTAATTTTTTTTTATAAGATCTAGAGATATTTTTTATAGAATATAAAATATAAAATAATAAATAGTAACGGATAGAAAGATTTTTTTGTAAAATAATACCAACTTTTGAGGATATTTTTATTTTTTTTTATTAAAAGATCTTCTGTCAAACCATTGACGAGACGTTTGTTTTGCATCAAGCATAAGAATGACCATAATTATATATGTTAGTAAATGATAACCAACCATTCAAAGTTTCAACCCTAAGAATATTAATATAAAACCCTACCTCCTCCTCCTACTCCTCTAGGGAAAAATATGAAAGATTAATTAATGCTTTATGCTTATAATTTACTAGTTTTTGTTGTACTTAGATCATGTTGATCAGTTTGCATATAATAAATATTGCTTGCAGCTTTCTTTGTTGCTGGCACCGACATTGGCAAATTTACACTGAAAACTGTTGATGACATTCGAACCCTCAACAGGTGTGTGCATTTTCGACCTACCTCCAACCTCTACAACATCAATGAGCTTGCATCTTTATGGGAGAAAAAGATTGGAAAGTCTCTCCCTCGAGTCACCGTCACTGAATCTGACCTTCTTGCTGCAGCTGCAGGTTCATCATTTTGTTTGTTTTTTTTTTAATAATTGCACATATAAAATACTTGAACCTTGATGTCACTATTTTCAGCTGTTAATCTGTCAGAACATTATTGATACACAGGATTTTTTTCAATTATTTATTTTATTACAATCAAGAATATCTCTGCAGATATTATAACATGTCGGTTGAAACGCATGCGCGCGCAGGACCACCGTTAATGATCAATTATAACCTTGGGGCTTACGTTTTTTGTATAAAATTTTGCAGAGAATTGTATTCCTCGGAGTATTGTGGCATCGTTCACGCATGATATATTCATAAAGGGTTGTCAGATAAATTTCACAATCGATAGCCCTCAAGATGTTGAAGTGAACACTCTCTACCCAGATGAAACTTTTCGAACCTTGGATGAATGCTTCAATGACTTTCTTCTCAAAGTAGACCCAAAATCTATGAGCAACAATGAGACTCCTACTGCCAAAAGTCCTGTGGTTGAACCTATGACAATCACTGCAACATGTGCTTGATCATACCACAAGAACACGAGGGTAATTAAACTGCAAATTAATGGGAGATCTTGGTTCCAAGATCTTGTTCTTTATTTCTTTTCCTTTCTTTTTTGTAGGGGGGAGGTGTTAATTGTTAAAAATTAGTTGACAAATTTGGGAATTCAATTTGCCTATCACATTGTATCATGAATTCCTTGTGATTTGTTGAAGGTTCGCGATCGCGATGACTTGTAGCTACGTGTGTATAAGCCTCGTGATCATATGGAAGTAATTTCTTCTGCCTGCAACTTGTGCCTTCAAACTTTAAATTAATTTATCATACTCCACTTGTCCACTTACCTAAAGATGTCCTGATGAAAAAGAATATGTTGCTCAGTCCACAACAAACGAATCATCACGACGGTTTTTCTTTCAAAGAAAGTAGATGGCTTTTCTTTTCATTTATTTAGTGTATGCATAATGAGTGGTTACTATGTGTAAATCGGATCCAACCTATTCATTTAGAGGGTTGCAAGTGAAACAAGGAGATTCCAAACACTGATGTGACACACTCAGTGTGCTCCTTTTTTTTTTCCTCTCTCCTGTGTCTCTCCCCTCTTTCACATTTCCCTTCTCCCCATGTCGTCGCCTCTCACCAAAGTCGCCGTCAAAGCTTCCTTGCCCTTCGTTGACGTCGTTGACGCACCCTTCACCTTCCTCGCCATTCGCCGATGTCACCCTTCACCCTCACCGTGCATGGCACGGTTTCCTTGCACATAGGGCCACTGCTCATGATCCTAGTGGACGGGGGGAGGTGGTTGCGAAGCCAGAAAATGCCGGCCTTGCCGTGCTTGGTGTAGTTTCCTTGCGCACGACGTGGTGCGCATAGGGCCACTATTCATGACCTCGATGGACAGGGGCCATGGTTGCGAAGCCAAAAATCTCTGGCAGTCGAAATGGTGATTGTTGGCAAGTCAACTAGGCTAGCGGCGTGGCGTCGTGAGGCATCTGTTCTCTTGGTCGAGCTGAAGGGGTGAGGAGGGGTAGGAAAAAGGGAGAGGGAAAGGGGGAGGAGGGGAGAGGCATGGGGGAGGGGGGAGAAAAGAGAGAGAGAGAGCAGAAGAAGAAGAAGAAGAAGAAGAAGAAGAATGGGAGACGTGGCACACTTGCCACATCAGTGTGTAGAACCCATTTGTGTCTATAGTGTTTTCCATTCAGTTATGGCATCCATCTTTCCAATTTTCTTCTAAAGAAAGTAGATGAGTAAATAATTATAGCATGCATTTCTGGAGTAAATAATTATAGCATGCATTTCTGGACTATGTATTTGAGTCCAAAGAAAAGAAGAAAATGTTTTGCAACTTCACTAGAATCATTAACTATTACCTAAACACATGGTTGTTTTTTGCTATACATCGTGCAAGTACGTTTTCATTTAGGCATAGTCTGGTCTGTTTGCACTAGTTTGTGTTAAGTCTATATGTTTCCAGGAGCCTAATTTTGAAATTTTCTATAACCCCTTTGCATACTTATGTATAAAGTATTCCTCCACCACGTTCATATGTAGCATAAGGAAGTCAGCACCAATATTAATGGAAATGGTTAAAATGGAAGTTGGCAGTGTAAGGGTTGATAGACAAACCAGCAACGAATGTGATGCCTGCATGGGTGAACGGTGCATTAATCTGTTCTTCAAAGCATACTCTACATAGGCTATTTAATTGATTGAGTCATCAAACTAGTATGTAAAGTAGATCCTAAAATATTTGGAAAGAAGTTTACTAGCACAAGAGTTGATAAGAACATGAAAGGGCAAAAGCATGCTGGAGCTATATATCCATTACATCACAAGACACATCAACATAGAATTAAACCATGCATGTCAACTGATTACATCCATGCATGAATTTATTATAGTAAGACCAACTCATTTCTTTTTATATTATGGGGTTATTGTGTCTGCAATTGTGTTATTGGTAAGTCATTCTTGAGTTTTAGTTGATGGTTTTGAAACCAATACTTAAAAATAATTTAGGTGAACACATTCACACTTTGCAATTCTAAATATTATATTTTGAAGCATTTCATACCCTTGCAGGCTAAACTTTGTAACCTCCATTTGCTCACAAAGTGCAGGTTGTAGTCTTCATGTCTGAGATGAAAATAATCAAAATATTATATAAAGATAAGTCAGTTGGTATATAATAGAGTTAATATTGCTCACAAAGTGCAGATTGTAGTCTTCAGATATGAGATGGGAATAATCAAAATATTATAATGTAATGTCCCAATGGAAGACTCAAAGCACATGGTCTATACTCCAAAAGGACTAGTCAATGATACAATTAGAGTCCCATCGGAACCTTATAACGAGCAAGAACTTCTCATTCCCAAGTAATGTGGGATCCCACACACTACCTACCCTTATTCTTATCATATGGGGTATCACACATATAAAGATAAATCAGTTGGTATATAATAGATTTACTATTGCCCACAAAGTGCAGGTTGTAGTCTTCAGATTTGAGATGAAAATAATCAAAATATTATATCAAGACAAGTCATTTGGTATATAATAGAGATTTAATATTCAAATAACATCTAATCAGGCTGAGTAACATATATGCTGCAATGTGGACAATTCAATGCAAACAAAAGGTAGAAAAACAAAAGCCAGGGTAGCAACAGTGCAGTACCTGAACGATATGGATCAAGTAGAGATTTGCAACAACCATTTTTTTTCCTTTTTAATTCATCTGAATTACTTTGTCAAACTGCATAGACATTATGCCAACATACCTCATCTTTCATGGTTGTCCTATAAAATCTTGAAGGCACAAAAATGAGGCATTTTGTAGATGCATTGGAGGAGGGTGGACATGAGAGAGTTTTTAAGGGAAAAACCACAACAACCCTACCAGTGACATAGAGATAATGTTTTCTTCACGAAACCAAAGCTAAGTACTTCAATACCACACTAGAATGACAGATAGTATAAACTGTATGACAAAAAAGATTACGATAAAAATGACCAGTCTAAAAACCATATTATGCATTGCATGAATGCTAAGCTCTAGTATGTCACACACACAAGCATGCACTTGAAGTACGCAGTACCCATACAGCCAATTTAGGTCCACATAAACTTGAACATGGAAATTGTGGCTCTTTGAGTTGCTCTGACAAGTGAGCAGCTAAGTACATAATGAAAATTGCTTAAATAAAGATGTCCCGTGAAAGTTAGAAAATGCAGTGTAGAAAACACTTATCCATAATTCCCAACATTATAAAGTCTAGCTTGTTCCTCTCGACTTTCTTCATCAATCGACCACCAACCAAGAACCTATCATAAAAATGAACCACAAGTAACAAATATTGCTAGAGTAGTAGCTACTACATTTTGTTTGTACTTTGTATTTGTGTAGCTGAAATTCCAATACAGGCCTAAATAGGAATGTAATAACCCAAAATTAATAGGAGATGGTGGTGACTGAGATTTCACATTGTTTGAAAATGAGAAATTCTTGCTCTTTATAATAATTTTAAGGAACTCTAACTATAACATTGATTAATTCTTTTGGAGTGACATGTTTTTTGGGAGTATGTTCTTGAGTTTTAGACCATTACCTTGATCCATGGTGCAAAACCCCAAAAGAGTTGCAAGCTTTTGATGGTAGACCAGAGTATGTTCTTGAGCCCACTCTAGTGTAAACTGAAAATTAAGACAATTTTCTCCACCAATCTTTATGCAGCAAATAATACCTCAGCTCCCCGCAACAGAAAAAGAGGAGCAAAAAGAACTAAGAATGATAGATGTCACCATATAGTGTTCCCTGAAAGTGAACCTGTAACATAAACGAGGACAATTTAAAGGAAGCTCAAAAGTATCAGCACTAACTAATGTGAGGCTGCCTATGAACAGCTGGATAATAACACTTCATGCAAACAAGAAAGGCAAAACATTCTACAATGCGGTAAATGGATGGACAACATTTATTTCAAGACGCAGAGACAAAATTTACCATCATCAAACTTTAAACATTTTGTTGTAGGCAAAACCACGAAAAGAATGCATGATGAGTATGAGAATGATATTTGTACTAGCACAAGCATTTGGAAAAAGTGATAAATTTAAGAAGAAGATCATGTTGGACGGGCGCTTGCATTTGCATTCCAGACTCATGATTACAAGTTGAAATTCATTTGTATCTAGTACATATGACTATTACAGTTTCACAAGAATCACACCACCCATATGAAATTGGCTTTAGTAGCACTTTGAGAATAAACTTGAAAAGGCAAATCTAATAATTGTAATTGGACTTGGAGAAGTTTGTAGCAGCAGAATGGTAGTGTTCTCATTATATCAATTTTCTCTTTTCTTTTATTTCTTTACAACTTTCCCCCTTCTGTAGGTTTCTCATACTGGCCTTAGCCTCACCTATGAGTAAGCAGTGCCTAAAGAACTTGAAACTACAAGGATAAGAAAATCTAACATTAACGAAATCTCAACTTTAAATAAAAGTTAAAAACATCAAAAAATTCTGAAGCCAATGCAAGCAACTACCAACAAATCTTACATTATTACACAAAACCCTGATCAGTCTTAACCTAAATTTTAGAGCAATTCTGGGAATTCGATCTTCTAAGCAAAATAATTGTATTAAAAAATAATTGATCACAAATTCAGAAAGTGAGTACCTTTTGTTCGCCAAAAAGAAAATATAATATAAAGGGAGGGAACATGAGAAAACGTATTGTATTGAGAACACAAACGAGCTCAAAACTTGTAATAGCTATCCAAAGAACCCAAAATTTCTTACATTTTCTCGGCAACCAAACTGAAGGCAAAACCGATATTCATAAAAAACATAAATGGAAAAGAAAAATGACGAACCACTAGGAATAAGGCTCGGCAGGCTGAAGCTTGAGCGCAAGCAAGAGAGTGAAGGAGAAGATCAGGCCATATTTGTGTCACAAAGGTTGAAGAGACTTGGTCATTCTCCTCCAACTCATCACTGGTTTACCATCCTATCAACCAACATTTCCCAAAAGCATAAAATAATTGTCGAGACAACAGAAGCTGTACGGGCACGAACATGGAATCCCGTTTTTGGTAGTTTAAAGAGGCTGGAACCAGAACTGAAAGTGGGAGGATATCACTTGAGAGGTACATATATTACGGTAGTCATCTTTGACTGAATTGCGCACGCCAACAAGAGAAATGATATTTTAAGCATGGAATGAGCAGCGTCCAACTCATTTTTGAGATCTATATAAAAAAATTATTATAACGAACTCTATTTTTTTTAAAAAAAGTAATATACGATGCTTTCTAACATTATTTAATTATTATTAATATTATTTATGATGGATTAACGAGTTTATAAAAAGAGAAATGATACTTGCAATCGTGAGAATGCAAGCGCCGTGCAGTCGCTTTGAAAAAATTGAATAAATATGGGACCTACTACAAGAAAACTGCTTATTTGTGGCCATTTAATTCCAGCGAAATAACTATTTACAGCCAAAATGAGTCTGTTTTGGTCACAAATAACATTTTCGCCGCAGTTAAACGGCCACAAAAGCCCATTTTTCTTGTAGGCTACATGAAAAGAAATTAATTTTTTAATAGTGGACCTTACTCTTTTTCAAAACAACTGCATGACGTTGCACATTCCACGACTGTATATAGCATTACTCTTATAAAAATATGAACCACCACCAAATCAAAACCTGTGTAGAGGGGAGGAGCTTCTCCCCTCCTCCTCTCTTCTTCATCCGTACTCCCTGTCCTCTCTAACTTTTTTTTTTTAGTTGTTTCTTTTTAGGGGCTAAGTATGGTGAAAGGTTGATCTATTGCTCTCTTGTGTCCGACGACCACCACGTGTCCTACCGCAAGTTTTCCAAAGCGCCGATCTTTCAAACGGCCAAAGTATTTCGCCGAATGAGTTGCGCGTGATCCACATGAATGGTCCAAAGTGGTCGCGTGAAATCCACGCGCCACCGCTAAGGGTACTTTTCTGCCGTCACGTGCAGCTTTTCTGAGTCCAAGGCTACCGATTATTTTAGACCCGATTGATCACTGCCATACTCCTAGGGTGGCACATGACTCTCACGCTCCATCACAGTTATTTTGTTTTTAATTTTTTCATTCAAGGTTGAAAATGCGAATCTATATCTTTTCAAGATGTAATTCATTTTTTTCCATGTATTTTTAATTTATGTTACATCTTTTGTTTTAGATAAAAAAAAAAATCGTCTCTTGGACTTCTATCCATAGAATGTGTCCTCTACTTCGTCTTGGACAATTTTGTGGTTTGTTAACTCTGTCTTGAACAGAATTGTGCTGTCTCTTAGGTGGTCTGAGAGAGGTTTGCAGCATGGACTAGACCATGTCAGTCACAGTTGTGTACTGGTATAGTTGACTTGTAATGAATATTTCAAGTCAAAGTTGTAATGTCCGTTATTAATTAATAGAGAAAAGCTATTTTGTCTCCCCATGTGTACCGCTTGAATAATTTTTTTTTTTATACTTAATGATTAAGGAAATGATTTTAAATGTATTGATGTATTTTTTTTTAAAACTATTTAAATATATTAAAAAATGTGAATATAAAAAGAAAAATAAAACTTACAAAACTGACTAGCGGTCAATTTGAGCGGTGCTACTCAGGCGGCAGAGTAGCACTGCTCTAATTAATACAGTTTGTTCTATATAAAAAAAAGATTTGAATAATTACAATCTTTATCTCTAAATTTATTGTTCCTTCACCCTTTAATCCACGTATAAATGGAGGATAATTCTTGGACATATATAACAAGTACGTAATTTAATTAGTGTCTCCAAGAAAATAATTAATGCAGTAGATTTAGGTTTTTTTTTTTTTTACCTTCTGAATTGGAATAATTTTTTGAAAACTTTTACGTCATATGATCGCATCATTTATCGTGTCTAATTAGCAACATGACATATGATTACGTCAATATATATTTAAACCTGTAAATTTTTATCACTTTATTTCTTAGCCCACTTAATTGGACACAAATTGACCTTTGACAATGGGACGGCATTCTTACAGCTAGCCATGCAAAGCCCAAGTTCAATCTCCCTTAAAATTTTTTAAAGAATAAGATGATCATGATAAGCCTAAAAGTGATCTATTTTTTCAGTCCTTCTATACATGATATCATCTACTTATATATTCGACATATATATATTATATATATATATATATATATAGTAAGAGCACTAAATTAATTTATTAAAAAAGTTCAAAACTAAATTTTAAATATATCATGTTTAATCCGACGTGTCATGTATCAATGTGATGGATATATTAATCTCCGCATGATCAGCTTGTATATATATAAATTGTTTTACATAACAAAACTCATGAAAGAATCGATCGGATCGATGTAATTACGAAATATATATGAACAATTTAATTATCCATTTACATATATAGATAATTCTTCCGATTGCCTAAACTTACAAAGCGAAAAATTAAGGACAAGAAATTAATATATATGGCCGTAGTATTTATTGGACCAAGATGATCATCACTACAGCTCTCAAGCTGGTAATGTACGTATAATATATATATATATATATATATATATATAGTATGTGAAATTTCGCTAAATCTCACGAATCATTACTTTCAAATTCAATATTAATGATGATTTTGCCAAATCAACGCACGCTGCTTTATCGTTTTAAAATTTATACACCCATATATATATATATGATCAACGACGTACGTGCATGCATGCCTCATTAGCTAGGCCGGTTTTTTCTATCGCTTTTTCCTTCATTGTTTACTGAAAACCAGAGCTGGTTGGCCTAAGTGATGATCGCCGGCCAGCCTGTACGTACATATATATGGATATGGAGGAGGGGGCGCCGGTGGACCGGTGGTCATGTAGCGACGAAGCACATTACGAGAACAATATCGTCACTATTTTATGAACGATTATTCTTCCGCCAATATTTTGAAGATAGAAGAGAGAGGGATCGATCGAGAGGATCTACAAACAAAGCAATTAATTAGCACCTGCAGGCCGCTGCATGTTTGAGTTCAAACTAGATCAAAGAGCCCATGCATGACATATTAATTTCGATGACTTTAGGATTTAATATGATTTTTTTTTTCCTACGAAATTGATCATTCGCAAGTCATTTTCCTTCCTAACAAACAAGGCAGTCCCTCACACATGATCATTATACACAGATACATAATTTCCTATTTTTGGAAGTACCGATCGATGCATGTACACGAAACATACTATCATTTCTGAATTGTTCATTGGAGGAAATAAATATAAACACACCAAATGCCACACTCCCAAATTAAAGAAAAGGTGAAAGAAGAAGACGAATAAGATCACAAGAAGCTGTGTAAGGCCATAGTAAAGCAAAGCGACCTAGCTATGTTCGAGGATATTGATATTAGTAGTCCTTTGTCTTTTAACACTCCCTGAAGAAGACTCGTCCCCAGCAGTCTTCTCCATTACTGCCTTCAGAGCTTCTTCAATTGAACTTATACAATGTCGTTGTTGCTGTTGTTGTTGTTTCTCGCCGCTAGTACTACTCGAAATTGAATCCTCATCCCCACTAACCAACAGCACGTTCTTTACACGTCCCCCAAGTGTTGTAATCTCGGCTTTTAAAGTTCTTAAACGTAAAGATTTCAAAGTCTTGATTAGGTCAGGCAAGAGATCAGACCTGTCCTCGCAGCTAAGTGAGGCTTTGATAACAAACTTACCGTCCTCGTCCGATGTATCAACAGTTAGCTCATCCACTTCAGTGGGTACTGGATTCGTTTCCGCTATCAAAGAAGTCTGACGCTTAAGCTCTTTAACGTGTTGTATTACTTCCGCTAACAATGAGGCTTTGTCTGTCTATATCAGAAACAATATTAATAAAGCCAAACACAAGATCACAACACGTACGTATAAACACGTGTGTGTGTGTATATCATCCTGAATGTCAGTGATATTTGCACTAAACGTCGAACTGATCAAGAGAGAAGAAATGGGAAATATATATTACATATATACATACAGACATTCATATATACAAACATATATATATACCCATGAATGTGGTTTGAGTGTGCCGAAAGAAAAGGTGCATGGGCTTTTGAAGTTTTTCCTACTTTGATCATTCATTTTTGAAAGTGGGATTTTAATGGTGGGGTTTAATATAGAAGGTAAGGGATGGGTGCATAACAGGGATGATAGCTAGCTAGACTGTGATCATCTGGCTTCACTCTTTTTCATTACGATCATCTAACTTGGTTTGACTAAAATCCGGCAACAAATTTCGATGGGAAGCTTTTTTGTTTTTTTAACTACTGCTCCATGGTTCCTCTTTATCATACCAGCCGATTGACATCAACGCTCATTCCCTTTTTTCCTCTCCTCGGAACTATCACAGGCCTCATGAGAAAGAATAAGCCGAAAGAAAAGATCAATAAAGATGGATAGAACCAAATGATAGGAAAAAAAAAAAACTAATTGCACAAAGGAAAACGTGACTACGCTTATATCTAATGCACGTACGCGTAGCTAGCTAGCTAGGTTTTGGAAGCACATTACAAATTAAACAACCTGATGACTAGAATCTTAGGAAGATATACCTAAAATTTGATCTTTTAATTGAAAAAAGTTCATTGAGTAGTTATGATACAAGAAAAAAAGTGTACAAAAAAGGTATAATTAAAAGTATATGACACCCTTAAAAACACATGTTGTACGCGTGTTGATACTTGCGTAATTTTTTTTCCATCGAGTTTATGTCTATGATGCAGATTATATTTATTTTACTTACTTTGGTAGTATTGGGTAATAAGCTGCGAAGCTTTGCAAGATGGTTGTTGATTCTCTCTCTTCTCCTCCTCTCAGCTTCACTGTGACTCTTAGAAGCTGCGAGAGCCTTGGCATCCATGATTTCTTGGGCAGTCATCTTGCCCAACTCGGCTTGAAGCCCAAAAGGAGCTGAACCGGGTTGGGGCACTAGGGTGTCAGATATGATTCGGAGATGGTCTGATGATGGACCATGATCATCATAGGCAAACTGTAGATGATCAGGAGGAGGTCTCCTGTTGAATAAACCCGCAAACGATGATGGTGTAGGAGGGACAATATTAAGTGGGTCGTGGTGATCTCGGACCGGATTTGTGGCGAAGTGGCCGGCCGGGCTGAAGGCGTGGACCGGAGGCAGAGGCCATGGCTGCAAGCTGATTGGTGAAACTTGAGGGAAAATCAATCCTCTCCCACCTCCATATATGTCACTGTTCTGCTGTTGATGTTGCAACATGATCTGCTGCTGTTGTTGATGAAACAACTGTTCTTGGAAGCTTTGTATCATGTTTATGTTATCGACAGTTTGAGAACACTCTCCTCGATCTTCTTCCAGCTTCTTCCCGCACATCTCTGATCCCTCTCTCTATGTATATGTAACTAAGAATATAGAACAAGTTAAGAATATAGAGCTTCTGGCCTCTTACGTATCATCACCTGCTTTCTAATTTGAATATGAAAAGGAGAATTCACAGAAAAAGGTAAGTAAGTTGGTTTACACTTCCTATAAAAGATAAGTGAGAAAGGGTATAAGGAAGAAATGCTAGAAAACAAAATACTACTGACCTTCCCTGGTATGTGATAGATGATCGTCTTGGTCTTGCTCAGTTCTCTGGAAAAGGGTAATTAGGGCATAGACTTCTCCAAATCCCATCTTCTATCTCTTTCACTTGGATAGGTTTTTCCTGCCACAGCCTTTGCGGGGATGATTACCCTTTTTATCCTTCGCCTCAACAAGGCTTTCCCTTTCTTTGGTGCTTTGTTGGCATCTTTTGTTTTGTACATGTAGGTAGGTGTTTTTTTATTCTTTTGTGCGTCTGCACTATTCTCTCACAAGTCACGGCCACTAACGACGAATTCATGTCATCCTTTCTAATTGAATGGTGCAATTTAAAACCAGACAGATACAACTTTTAAATATTTGTTACTGCCCGAAACTCCAATATTGATACTGGCATGCATTAATCTAAATTGATAGTACTCTCCTTTCCCTTCTTCGATCGTAAGGCATTGATCTCTATCTATTAATTAATAAGCTTTCAGGGTGGGGTAATTATAACCAGAAAGTATTATATATACCCATGCATTAATTATAAATTAACGTTTTTTTTTAAACTTTGCTATTGGTAATTCAGAGTACTGTATAATTATACTATCTTGCCCGCAGTTGGAGAGAGAAAGAGAGAAGGGCGGAGGATGGGAAACACAAGCACACACAGTGGCAGAGTGAACGCACAACACACAGATTGTCATTTGTCGACCGACCAAGGACCAAAAAGGCTGAGGCCGCCTGAGGGTATCATCATGATAAAAGCCGGCTTATAAGCTAATCCTTTTCTTTCTTTTGGTTTTTAATTTATATATGTAATTGTTTAGGCCTTTCCTCTCCTATTAAGTCCTACCACGGTCAAGCCCCCACGTTCTTTCTTTAGTACTCTCGCTATGATCTCCACGCCACCCTTTCTGCTTGCCCAAGACCATGTAATCATTGTGTCTTGGAACACATTCCCCCCCCTTCTACTCTCTCTCTCTCTCTCTCTCTCTCTCTCTCACTAGGTAATTCTCCTCGAAGTTTCTTGGTTTCAGTCACATATGTATTAATGGCTGATCTTACTTCTCCTTTTGGAATTTATGTGAGCTTTTCCAAGGTGCGATAAGCTGGGTAGAGCATTTATAATTGATGGCATGGCATGGCTTATTAATAAATATTACATGGGCAGCCTAGCCTTTCGATAAGAAGGATACCTGTTTATTTGATCAATTAAAATAATAATATTGGAGCACTATTAATATGAGTTAATTATAAATTTGTCATAAATAAACCAAGCACTCAAATGGACAATATTATGGAGCCAGCTTAGTGCTATGATATCCTAGATCTGTATAGTAGATCAGCAACATTAACTCATGTTATTATATATGCATGTGCCTAGATAGCTAGGGCTCATGTCTCACATCATGTTGTACATTAATGCATGAAATTAAAAAGTTAGATATATAGTCTGAAACTAATTCATGCCTCAAGAAAGTTTTAATTCATTGTTATTTGCAATCATTATGCTCGGGAGAAAAATCACAGCTCGCCTTTTGTATTTCCTTCCTCTTTCTTTCTTTGTCTCTCTGTCTAGCGTTAATTCTTGATCATCCCCTCCTTTACTACTACTCTTCCATATTCGATATTTCATATCCAGACAGAATATATATAATTATATATATATATATATATGTCGTGAAAAGAGTATAATATATAGTACAAAACTATATATAATATCCTGTAATTCTTTGTTGACAAACGGATGATCTGACTGTAATATCGATCTAAACTGAAAAGGCCACCACACTAATATATATGTATATATGGATCAATATTAACAGATCTCAAAGGCGCTCCTCGATCGATCCGCAAACTGTCATCCTAGTTTCATAACATAAGTTCTAATATTCCTTCATTTTATCCGCTTGCTTTAACATAATTCATGAAGATCAGCTTTAAATTTTGATCTTTTTAGTTCTTTTGTGTTTTATGGTAAAAACAATTAAGCTGCAAAAGGCTCATGACCGGCAAGGTTTGGGTAAAGCAGCTAGCATATATATATAGCTATCAAAAGAAAAAGCGAAAATCATATATGCACTTAAAGTCCCTACTTTGATTTCCCTTTCCGACATAATATATATAATTGTCTTGATATATAGAAAGAGAAAGCAAATTCTTTCTTCTTCTACTTACTTTTTTTCTCCTCTTCTCTAGCTATCTCAAGCTGCCTAATTTTAGTTAAAAGTTTGGATGGAGATGGCCTTTATTACATATATATACTAGTTATGATTAATTTATTATATGATTTATATCCAAAATAAGCCATATATATGATCTAGATGAGAATCCACATCAAAGTTCACTTCTTCTGAATTAAACTCGATCGCTCGATCGGTACGTGGTAGCTAGAAGGTATTAATGTTCGTATATATGTTAATTTGGTCAACTCATCATGTAATGATATATATTTGCTAGCTCCATATATATATATATATATATATATATATATATATATATATGTCGTGTGTGTGTGTGTTAATTATATATACATATATTTGACATATTTGGCATATGTGCTATATATATAGTTCTTCATTTTCGACGTTTACATTTATCTGTTTTTGTTCATCTTTTGGTCAGTCTCTAGCTAGCTAGCTAGGTAGGGAATACACACACACACACACACACACAAGCTTGGAGAAGCTAGTTTTTTTTTTTTTTTTTTTTAATTATAAGGACCCCTAGCTAATTTGTCATGTTGACATGAGCTAGGCGTGGCTGCTTTCGTCTCCAGCTTTAATTTTATCATATATGAATATATATTTTATTTATATTATTAATGTTATTATATTTTTAATAATGATCATCATATACGTGGGTTTCTTTTAGTACACTATAATTCAAACATTTGATGATAGCTGCACTTCCACTAACATTACCCTGCCTACAAGAAAGCCATACATGCATTTGGTGGGGTTTATGATGACATCATGCCACCCTGTCATGACGTAATTTATATATCAAAATTTTAGTTCCTCTTATATATATTATATTAATTAGCATTTCGAAGCAATTTCTCATCAGCTTTTGTTTTTTTTGTTTTTTTTAAAGAGTAGTGTTTGATCAATTCTTTCCACATTGGATACTGAAGTATTCGGACATGATGATCATCATTAATATATATGATCATTTATCTATAAAGGAAATATAATTAAATATGTTAATTATGTATCTAATTATAAATATATCTTTTAACAAGAATCATGGGTGCATAGCCTTGACCTTAATACCTCCCCTTGTACGCTACATATATATATATATATATATATATATACACACACACACACACACACACACACACTCAGATTCGAATGAATGCTAATTTCCTTAATTTCGATTTCAATTTCTCACCATAGAAACGGAGTCCTTAAGTAGGTGTTGATCAGTACTCTTTTAGTTGAAAACAACAACAACAACAACAACAATATATAATTACACCAGTACCATGCGAGGCCCCCGCCCTGATCAAGTAAATGTTACACTATATTTATACACACACACATATTATATATATATATATATATATATATATATTTGACAAGCTGATCAAGCTAAGCATGATCCACATGCCAGGCCATTATTATAAAAAAGCTAATTAAATCTCAAGCAACGACGTTCATTCATGATCAACACATGCATTTCGTTGCTAATTAAAGACTTCTATGATCAATTATTGCCTGGCCGGCCTTTTGTATTTCTCGTGCATTGTACCCTTCAACAAAAACTAAAACCTACGCATGCAGCACTTAATCATCATCAGCCCTAACGCGAAAAGATCAAAAGGCATTATATATATATATATATATATATATATATATAAGCTTTTGCTTGAAGTTTCAGTACTAGGTATATATATATATATATATATATATATGTATATAGTTTGGGTTGAAATACGAACTAATTCTTTACACATTTTTAATTAAGTCGTCTAGCTCGTGCGTTCGCCAGAGCTAAAATTATTACTAGTACTCATGATTGAAACGCAAGCATATATGCAGCATATGCGCGCGCGCTTAATTACAATATGCAGTAGTACTACTTACGACTAGTCATGCTCATATATATATAGTTATTAATTAGTTGATCAGTAGTACTTGAGACTTTGATCACCATATATACAAAGTAATTAAGATCGTAATCAGCTCTGTGATGACCCAAAACACGACTTCACTTTTGGCGCACCTTTTCCAGTTCCATGCCCAGCTGCATATATACATCGGTGGTTGCAGCTTTTTCCTTTTCTTAGAGGAAGGTCATGGAATGGAAGGGGGAGAAAGGAACCTATAGTACTGTTGGATTGGTAAAAGCCAAGTTGAACAGTACTAGTAATACATGATCATGTTCCCCTTGCAAAGTGCTAGCTAGCTTTACCTACACACATATCATCATGTTTTCTTTTTGTGCAGCAGTAATCGGCCTTTCACACGCATTACGACCCTTGTTTCAAGAGATCATTATTATCACCTATATATGTTGTTTCCAATGCCATTGCTGATCTTTTCTGTTCCTTCATAAACAAAAAGAAGAGTCATAGCTAGGTCTACCCAAGAAATTTACAAAAGTAAACTAATAAACTAATTATATATATGACTTAATCTAAATAAGATATCAGATACTACTTTACAGTAATATCATATCATGATCAAGTACATATGTCATTTTGTATGTTTATTTTTGTGAGATTCATTTATATACCAAGTATTTAATAAACAGAATTAAGGTTGAATTCAAATTTAGTATTGATCCATAGCTGTACTCTGGTTATACGACATAATTATGACAAGTTTTATAATTTAGTCGCATATATATATATATATATATATACAGCAGGGATCAATCGTGGACCATTGCTAACATTAATGCATGTATAATATATATCAGCCAAGAATCACAAAGACTATTGGGTTTATTCTTTCTATATATAGCAGCTAGCTAGCTAGTAATTGCTATGATTCTTTTTATATGGAAGTACTGGTTGATCTCGCAATTAGGACTTGCTAGTGGCCTCAACAAATTTTGGCTAAAATTTGAGTAAGAAATTCATTTTTACAAATTTAGCTAGCTACTTTTCAACAACATCAAATAACAGACTCAATAAATTTATCAATATATATCCTATTAAAATATTGATTTTGACAAAAACTACTATCATCTACTCCGACTAGCAACTACTAGTTCTTCTACTGCTCTGTTCTTGTTGACAAAAAAAGGCCCAAAATTCTTCTTCACCATCATAAAATATGCCCAAACATCACAAACCAGATTTCCACATTCCAAAAAAAAACATCCTCATCCACATTCCATTTTTTGGAAAAGAAAAAAAAGAGGCAATGGGCTGCGACGGTGGCAGATGAAGATGGCGTGGGATTTGGCCGAAATGGTTCGGCTACTGGAAAGAGCACTATTTCATGGGTCACCTGCAAGGATGTGGGTTTACTTGTATTCGGAGATGAAGATGAAAATAAAGGAATGAAATCATGGGTCACCTTTTGTTCTAAGCTGTTAGTTATATGATGGTAATGGTGGATTTGATCTCAAAATCATATGGTTGAAAAGATAAATGCAAAGGAGCCAGATGCTCGCACAGATGAAGCAGCAGCAACAATATTTAATGACACATGAGTGTTTGAGGATCAGCTCAATGAATCCAATGAAGCCACAAAGCCCAATGACTCTAAAGACCAATTCATTACCCAGCCCATTGCCCAACACGTTATTTGAAACGTCATTCTAGGAAGATTCTGGATGACTTAGCCAGCAACTATATCTAATTGGAAAGCCTCATGTCTCTAGTTTACAAGGCATCAAACGGTGTGCAATTTGGAGTTTTCTACAGGAAGTTATAAGGATTTTAGTGAAGGGTGTGCAAGGCTGGTGGGATGTTGCGAATTTTTAGATTTTCTTGTCTTTTGGAATTCTCTAGGCAATAGTCTTTTGAAATTACCCATGCTTGGAGGGCTGTTTCAAGTTTTCCTATATAAACCCCTTTATGCTAATAAAAATTATAGACTTGAGTTAATTACAAAATTGAGCTTTTAGCTAATGAATAATCTTCTTATAACTCTTATCCTTTGGTGGATTTCGATAGGTGGTGAGTTCTTGCTCTGTATCCCTTGTGAGTTTCCTTTGGGTGGTGATTTCTATATCCCTTTGGTGTTCTTATTTGGGTGGTGAGCTTATCTTCCTTTGGGTGGTGATATCTGTATTCCATTAGATCCCCTTATCTTTTATCTTTTATTTCCTATCATAAGCCCGGTATCATTTAGGGAGGTTTTGGGATATAGACCAATGTATTCGAGAGGACTGGGCCACTCTGTTATGCCTGAATCTTCTAAAGTACCTGGAGTACCCAATAAGGAGTATGAATGGCTTGCCAAGAAAAATGAACAAAATATAAAAAAAATCAGAGTATTACCAAAATCGGCTTATAAAAATTGAAAATGGTGTCTTGGCTATGCAGGAGCATATGCGAGAATATGAAACACGTGGAAACATGAGAATGTTAGAAGTGGAGAGAGAATTAGAGTCTCAAAGAGAGACTCAAGCTGCAGTTCCTTAGGCATCCTCTATGTGCTAGCAGCAACTACTTTTTTTTTTTTGTGCTACACTTTTTTGATGAAGTTGTCGTGGGAAGAAAGACGTAACATCATTACTTTGTCGAAAATTCTACTGTTTTCAAATACTCTTGTTGGAGAGGGAGAATGAAGCTGATGGAGGTAATGTGGGAACTTACTCTGTAATAAATTTTTGTTGCAAATTTATTTTTGGTCACTTGAACTTTTATTAGAAGTTCATCCCAAAAAATAGTATGTATTTTAAATGTAATTAGTAAAAGGGAGGGAAACTACATGTATTATCCAGCTTTGATAGGTCATGTATGACTCATTCAATGATAACATATATGTTATTTATAATCAAAGTGACCATATATAATTTTAAGTTTCTAATTGTTTCATAGCTTTACACTTTGATAGGCTAACATGTTGTATAATCTATCTGGATTAGAGTACTTAATGCAAATGTTGTTGGGAGTTTCAGAATTTGCATGGTTGACCTACTGCATGGTTTTAAAATATGACCCTAATATTGATTGCATGCTATTAAATTATATAAGTGGTAGCTTGCTTGGCTAGCTTTGAATTTATAACCTATGATGCATAGAGAACAGTTCTTAATTATTTAATGCAAGCATTTGTAGGTTTGGTTTAATGATTTATTGTTTGGAATACACATGTTTCCTTAGATCAAAACTATTGTTATAGTGCTCTAGATGAATAGTTTGGTAATGTACGTTGACCAGTTGTGTAAAACCACACTTTAAATGAAATTACTGCTATTTTGCATAGGGTTTTTGTATAGGCAAGGCACTTATGGAACAAGTTGGTATTCCAGTCAAGGTGGTACACAAGAGGTTGGTCATGACCCTGTCAACATAGGGTAAATATAAACTCATGACTTTCAAATAATCTCATCATTATATGAATTAGAAAATGCCATTAATTCTTAGCTTGTATATAAATGACATGTAGCCCCTTCACTTGCTTCTACTCAACATAACTGAACCACAAATAAATCCCAACAACATATGAAGGAAAAATCTTAGATGATTTTTTTTAGGTGATGGAGGGAATTTTCTAAACTGTTTTAGAATGAACGAATGTAAAATAAAATCACATTTTTTTACTTGTTTGGCCTTTGCAAGTACTTCATGATGCATGGTATTCCAATTTAGTCATGTGCGCTAATGGTATAAGGATATGGTCATGCATAGGGATGTGCATGGGATTTCATGCTAATGCATATGTTTAGCATGCATATCCAATTCAATACTTTATGGGATATGCATGCTAATGGTATAGGGATAACCATAACTTATTCTAGGACGTTGGTGGTTATATGGAATTGGATGCATGATATGATTTGATTTGATGACATTGATGTGTATTGCAGCAGGTCAATTCACCTTCCAAGGGCAAAGTATTTTTGGGATGTGCTATTCACCTTCCAAGGGCAAAGTATTTTTGGGATGTGCTAGCCAATACTCCAAACAACTTCTAAGTGTAAAAATTCCTATGGATTATATACATGTACATATAGAGATAATAGGATTGCTGGCATGTTGAAATAGCAAATATGGATGCATTGTGGGACTAACAAACTAAGTTATCATTTGCTGCAATTTGAAAGAATAATTTCTAGCTGATGAGATGAATGACAAACTGCCCTCCAATTTCTTTTTTTTTTTTTTTTTTAAATATTAGTCTTTCAAGTCTTTGTCAGCTTAAGGTTGTTTTCTATCATTATTGGTAGTTCCATGATATTATATGCATGCAATTTGGTTGAATCATGTACATAGATATTAATTTAGACCAAGTGCCCTAATTATCTGATCTATCATGTGCAAAACCAGATGCAGGCATTGGAAACCATGGTTTTGTATGCTTGCATCTGGCCAGAACATGGAAAAATTGATCAGGATATATAGGATATATAGGATCTATTATATATATATATATATGTGTGTGTGTGTGTGTGTGTGTGTGTCATGTGTCTAAAAACCATATCATGATCTGCAAACCCAATGGAGATTATACAAAAGTATGAAGAGCAGATGACCAATTAGTTCCTGAAAGTGTCAAATGTACCTTGAATGTTTATGGTTCCAATTAGTAATTGATTTGTAATCCATCCAGCGCAAATCATGCTCAAACACCAAATATGCATGTGCAGTACTCTTAGTTGGGCAAACGCTGTAAATAGTCATTTCGTTGCTATTTATGGATGATTTGAGGTATTTTAGCATCTAAACAGAGCCTAAATATTGATGATCACCATCAAAGGAATTATCATATATATTATTTTCATAATTATCTTTATCAGCTAGTTAAAATCCCATAATCATGAATAGCTAGCTGCTAGCAACAATATCATACGCGCGCTTTATTCTAGATAGCGAGCCAACAATTAGTTTTTCCTTACTGAGTTAGCAAAACTTAGTTACATGATCTGCTTATGATATAATATATATATATATATATAGTGGAAATAAGCTGGAGACAAATCTGATATATATTTTGCTTAAAGTCTGTCTCAAGTACAAAATAATATCAAGTACCGCAGCATTGATCAAGCTAGCTTCTTTCTGATAAAAGAGATATATATATATATAAATATATATATATATATATATTTAATGAAGAACTTTTCTTTTCTTTTTTGCTACATATTTGATGAAGAACTTGAATATTATTGATCATCATCTTCTCAATTTTCTTTAATTATTATTTTCAGTAAAAAAAAATGTTTTACATACAAGATTAAGGGCCCAGAACTCAAAGACAGGTCTCCTGATCATCAGCACTCATCTTTATGGGGACAAATTCCAAGTTGGCTAGAAGCCTAGAACTTGTTAGTTAGAGATGATGATGAAAACTTTGGAAATCATGTGGTTGAAAGATAAAAATACGAGTAGTACTGTGTGGACATGGAAGATTAAAATTTAAATGGTGCATGCATGCCATCGTTGACATGACAGGCAGCCTGCATACCAATTTTATTTAAGAACTACTATATATATCTCTCTATATATATAAAGAGCTTATGAAACGGAATTTTCTTGTTTTAACAGAAATTTCTTATTTTAACGGAATATGCTGTTTTTTATTAACTTTTCATCCGTTTATAACAATTATTGAATATAAGAATACAATTGTATTTTCCTTTACATTCTGTTTATGACTATTTTTATAGTTTCTGTTAGTTTCTATTCCACTATTACTATCTTTAAATATGCTTATAAAGCAAATTTATTATAATAATAATCATAGATTCAATTTCTAATTTAAAAATATATTATAATAGGAAAACATATTTATGTAGATTTATCTTTTCGTATTCATTATAATAGGAAATCATTATAATAATTTACAAATAGCCTATCTTTCAATAGCTTTTAAGATATATATTAGTAATAAAATAATAAGATATATGTACTTTATTTTTATTTTAATAAAATATATTAGTACTTTGAACTGTGCATACGTGCCTCAGGCACATAACATCTTACTAGTATATATATATATATATATATATATATATATATATATAAAGAGATTAGATAAATTAAACTTACAAATTAATGTAATTTTATAAAATTTGTTAAATTTATTTTACAATAAAAATAATTGTACAATTGTACAATTTTACATATTATATTAATTTATAAATTTATTTTTATATAATTTATTTGTATCTAAAATATTACTTCTTTTATTTTGTGTCTCCTGGGTGAAGCAAAAGCAATTGTACGTTGAAAGCCAATCCAATATATATAGCGGTTTACCGTTTACAAAAAAAAGTGGGCTGCAGGCTTCCCCAAATGGCCACTGCTATGGGTCTCGAATTCGGGATCCATTTTGTGTCCCGAATAAGCATTTTATTTTTTTTGTTTTTTTGTTTATTTTTTTATATATTTTTTTAATCATCATAAATATTTAAAAAAAAATTACAATATCATTAAAAAATATATTTTTAATCATTCAGTAAAAAAAAAAAACAAACATTCGGGACACACTTTGGGTCCCGAATTCGGGACCCAAAGCATTTCCCTCCCCAAATACCAAAATGGTTTATCGAAATCGTCTTTTCTCGTGAAAGTCCAAGCTGCAAGCATGCATGGGCTCTCTGGTGCTGGTTTTCAAAGTTCAGACTGGTCCAGCAGTAGTAGTACTCTGACTGATCAATCTTGGGCCAGCCACTGATGCATTGCATTCTCCTCCTACATGCTAAGTCTAAATATGCACAAATAATATATGAGTAATGCTACGTATAATTATAGAATATATAAATATTATACAGTTATTTTAAAAAATAATAAAATTTATTATTAAAAAATTAATTTTTTTTCATGTGAGTCTCGTATTTATTTACTTTTTTCAAAGTGACTGTACGATATTTACACACTCACAACTGTATGTATCATTTCTCAATATATACAATCGCCGGACAAACCTCAACTCTAAATATATATAAAAAATACTCTAGCCCAATTATATAAAATAATTCTACAAATTGATGTGACTTATCAGATTATAAAATTACTTTTACTATGAATAGATCTAACAGATCATATGAAACAACATTAATTTGTGAGATTATTTTTATATAATCCATAATTTATACGTAGTTCTAGCCTTCTTCAATATGCACACACATAAATGGGTTCGGCTTACCTCTAGTGCATCGTTAACACGTCGACATCTCTTGTTCTAATAACTAAGGGCTTATTTGAGAAGTAAGATGATCTAATCTCTTCTCATTTGAAAACTTCTCTTAATTTCATTTTCAAACATCACTCGAACACACATACTTTTCAATTTATGAAATGTTTAACTTTTTCATCAAATCATAATTACCTAATCATTACAACTTTCTCAAACTTTCAAATAAAATACAAAAAACAATACTAATTTTTTAAATTTCAAAACAAAAATTAGATTGAAAAATTATATTATAATAATATTAACTTTAATTATTTTTATTCAACTTTTCTCTCTCATTTCTCATGCAAAACCTAATAAAACATCTTAACACAAACAATTTCACTATTATTCATAGCATTCTCATCTCATCTCACTTCCCAAACGAGTCCTAAGTATTGACACATGTATTCTCTTCCAACAAACTGTGAAGATTCAGGCCCCGTTTAAATATTGAACTGAGTTGAAATAAATTGAGTTTTTTATGAATACTACTCATTAGTTTTAAAACTCTATTTTTCAAGCATCTGCCATAACTTGCATGGGGTTCTTTCATGATGCTTAAACAGAAAGCGGGGGGCTGAAACCTTGATATTATTTGATGAGAAATAATATTTACAATCGTAGAGCGTATAAGTACTGTGTAATTTTTTTGAAAAAATAAATAAATACAGGACCTATATAAAAATATTAATTTTTTAATAGTGGACTCCATTCTTTTTTAAATAAATTGCACATCATTTACATACACTACGATTGTATCTAATTTATTATATCTCTATAGATAAATGGACCAAATATTAATTATAAAAGAGCCTTTGAATATGGGCTATATATACGAAGATAAGGTTATGTTTAGCAATTATTTAGCATTGTTAAAATGGAAGATAAATATTTTAGTGATTACACAAAAGCAATCTCATATATTAACGTGATTTTATGTAATTCGTTAGATTATAAAATTATTTTTATTATAGAATAGTTCGAATGAATATAAACAGTGTTGATCAGCTAGATATATAGCTGTCAAGATCACGAGGGGCAAAGCCTGGCTTCAGTAATGCATATCACATGATGATCATCCCTGTCCTTATGTCTCTTTAATAATTTCTTGAGTAGACTCCCATTTCTGATCTTCTGTACGCAATAACACTCTTTCTCGCTCCCTTTAATTTGCCTGGCATGCATGTTAGTGATCTGCTACTTATTTATAAGGCTGTCTCCATACTTGCCCCACATGCAGTCAGGCTGTTAAAGCCTGCAACTAGGAGTACTACTGCACCGCCCCAGGCTCCTTGATAAAATCCCAGCATGTATGATTGCAGTGCCCCCAAGGGTGATATATATATTTTTTTTATTTTTAGTTTTTTTTTTTTTTTGCGCCCGACTTTATGCATATGACTGGAGGGCGAGGACAATAGATAACAAGAGCAATATTCCTCGATCGATCTACTGATACCTCAGTTAAAACCAGAAGTAGTACTACTACTCGATCAACCCTAAGTTCGTGACACGAGGCAGTCACATTAACGTACAGACAAATGTGTTCCATCTTGTACGTAAAATGAGGCTCATCATTTTCACGAAGGATATTGCATGATTATTGCACCATTTTTTTTCCTTGTTAAGTTGTTGCTCTGTGTTAAGGAAATAACATGATCGAAGATATTGTCAAATTAACAGTACGGAAGCTCAACCTCTCAAAATCAATGATCGAGATAAGTAAAGAAGCATATATAGACATTGTCAAACACAGTTAAAACTTAAAAAGATAAAAAGTAAGAGTACTCCCAGGTGCTGAAGACATTGAGTAATTCTGAAAGTGTGTTGGTTGATCGATGATCGCTTCCATTCTAACAAGTGCAGTTATAGATCAATAAGCTACTTCTCTTTCTAGACTATATAAGTCTTTAAAGGAAAATGATAGGATCACATCTTTAAAAACTGTGTTGGGCGGCCGTAATCAAATTAATGATTTGTCAATTATGACAGTTCGAGTTTGGCGACTCCAGTGGCCGCTCATGTACATCATGTGAAATATATGAATATCATTGGACTATTGGACTCGCCATCTCATCTCATCTCATCAGTCAAGTAAAGAATATATAGCAGGCAAAAGTAATAAAGTAATTAAGTGAGGACTGATGATAGCCAAGAAAAAAAAAAATAGTATAAATGCAAATTAATAAATCTAGGAGATCATGCAGATGGGCTTCAGGTCCTATAACATGCACACTGTCGTAATTAATTATTTTCCCTGCTCTGTATGATACAGAGACTCTCGATTGTGCTTGAAGTTTTTACCATATATACGGCCTATCATCTCCATCAACCATAGGTATTAAAGATCATGATACGTACGCCTATCGTTAATCTCTCACTTTCCTTAACATTACCAGTCTCGAGAACATAAAAAGTCAGTCCATATCTGTCACACAAAATTTACACAATCTCTGAATTAAAAATAGCTTATTTTATGTACTAGTACAGTTATTGACGTTCTTAAACATGTATCTTTGCGATCCCACTCCCTCACCGTCCGTAAAGCCGTAGCGATGACATGTAAAACCGTGCAGCAACTTGTCACTGTCAACCACAGCATGAAGCCCTATTGAGCCATTACTCGTCCCGCCGTTTGTATTTAAAAATGAGATAAAAGATGAGTTAATAAAATATTATTATAATATTATTTTTTAATATTATTATTATTTAAAAATTTAAAAAAGTTAAATTATTTATTATATTTTATATAAAAATTTAAAAAAATTATAATAATGAAATGAGATGGATTGAGATGAGTTGAGAATACAAACAGAACATTTAGCTTCTACATCACAAACGACACGGCAAAACTCCAACACGCCAGCCCCTCCTTCAGAATCTTCAAGAATAACATAGACTAGATTGGTGTGTGCCTTCTGATACTACTGTAACTATTTTGACAAAACTATACAACAAACTCTGTTGTATTGAGGAAATATTTGTTGTGCACAACCACTACTTGTAAATATGCCTAGAGAAGTTGTTAGGATTCATTTTTTGTGTTTATATATACCATTTGTACTCCTTCTGATTAATAAGAATTCATAAATATTTTCTTTCCTCTATTCTATCATAGTATCAGAGCTGGAATACGACTAACATCTCCTCCTCATGGTCGGCGACAACTCTTCATCTGAAAAAGACCCCTCCTTTTCCACCACCTTCCAACTCCCAAAAAACTTCTCTCATATTGTCTCTGTTAAGCTCAGCTTCGATAACTACATTCTCTGGCGTGCCCAGATTATTCCATACCTCCATGGCCAATAGTTTTTTCATTTCATTGATGGTTCTGCTCCACCTCCTCCTCCTATCTTCCGGCTGTCTCGCCGGCCTCCACTTATATCTCCCCCACTCCTCAAACCAGTCCTGCATACCTCCAGTGGCGTTGAGCTGATCAACTCCTCCGCATCGCCCTCTTGTCATCCCTTACGGAACCCATACTTGCCCAAGTTATTTCTTCCAATACCTCTTGTGAACTCTGGGTCACTCTCGAAACCATGTTCACCTCCCAATCTCAGGCCAAAATATTCAGAATTCGTCACCAACTTACAAATCTAAAAAAAGGCTCTCTCTCTCTGTGATTGACTATTACCATAAAGTTCATCTCCTCTCCGATACAATAACAGCTGCATGAGAGCCTCTTCATGACTATAAAGTCGTCTCCTACATTTTCAATGGACTCAACTCTGAGTTTGAATAATTTGTCATCTCTATCACCACACAAGTCACTCCCATAAGCTCAGCTAAACTCTTTAATCTTCTTCTAACCTTTGAAAGTTGCATCTCTCTTAACTCTATTCAACAAGACCTTTTACCAAATCCCTTTGTTAATCTCACCACCCCTTCCTTTCATTGTGGTGGACGCAGTGGTTTTCATGGTGGTAAAAAATGGAGGTCATGATGCTCGAAATCGTGGTGGTTGCACATCTCATCCTTTTCAACCTCCTTCCTAACAATCCAACAAACTAACTTGTCAAGTTTGTAACAAGGTTGGGCATGTTGCTTTGCAATGCAACCACCGCTTTGACCAAACATATCAGTACGGGCCTCCATGATCCCTTTCGACTCACTACACCAACTCTCACTCCCTCTCAGACCAACAATGGTATCCCGATTCAGCAGCAACCAACCATCCAACTTCTAATCTTCAAAACTTAAATATCTTTGCAGAACAATATCCTGGCCTCGAGCAGATCAGAGTAGGAGATGGCACTAGTCTTCCCATAACCCATATTGGTGACTCCCAACTCTCTACCTCATCTTCTAAATTTTTTCTTAGTAATTTACTACATGTTTCTCAAATTACAAAAAACCTAGTCTCTATCCATCAATTCTGTCAAGATAACTATGTATTTTTTGAGTTTCATGATTCACACTTTTCAGTGAAGGACAAGCGAACGGAGACTCTCTTAATCCAAGGACTAACCGTAATGGACCATCTCATGTTGCTCTTGTTGGTGAAAGAACTACGATAGCTCAATGGCATCATCACCTTGGCCATCCATCCCTTCGGCTTGTCTCTTACATCCTGCATACCAAGTGCTTATTGTTTCTCCCCACTTAGTCAAGTTTGTTTTATTCTACTTGTCCCCTTGCCAAGTGTTGGCAATTACTCTTTAAGCTTTCTATTAATCGGTCTCCAAGACCTTTGAACTTAATTTTTGTAGATGTTAGGGGTCCATCCCCTTATATATCACATGATGGTTTTCGTTATTACATTTTTTTTGTTGATGACTATAGCCGATACACTTGGTTTTATCCTCTCACCTCTAAGGTTGATGCAACATCTACATTCTTGCTATTTCAAAAATATGTTGAAAAATTACTCAATGCTAAAATTAAAATTGTTCAAAGTGATTGTGGTGGTAAATTTCGACCCTGGCCTCACTCATGTCCTTAACTCCCAAGGCATTGCACATCGGCTTTCTTGTCCTCACACTCACCAACAAAATGGTATGGTTGAGAGAAAGCATCGTCACATCGTTGAGACTGACCTTGCTTTTCTAGCAACGGCATCTCTTCCCTAAATTTTTGGTCGGATGCCTGTCACATTGCTGCATATCTAATCAATTTCCTTCCATCTCCATATCTTCAAAACAAATCACCTTATCTTCTTCTTTTTAACAAATATGCCGATTACTCATTTCTCAAAGTTTTTGGCTCCGAATATTGGCTCAATCTTCGGCCCTATAACAATCACAAGATTAATTTTAGCTCTATTTCTTGTCTTTTCCTTGGATATAGTCCCATTTATAAATGTTATAAATGTTTACATGTTCCCTCTAATCGAATGTACATATCCCATGATGTTTTCTTCAATGAAAATTCTTTCCCTTACTCTTCTTCCCATTCAACTTCAGACCTCATTGCTACCCAACCCACATACACAGCTTTACCCATTTCGTTCCCCTCTGTTCTGGGCCCGACTCCATCAACTACAACCAACAACCCAAACTCTATTTCTAGTCCAATCTCTACACCCGGTCCATCCTCCTCTTATTCTCCTCAAACAAACTCTTCTCTATCTACAACCTCAAACCTAATGCCTCCTAACCCTATCTCAGATCCTCCTCCCAATTCCCCACCACCTCCTCCACAATCTCCCAATGTTACGCGGTCCAAAACCAACAACTCTAAACCCAAACAGTTCACCCATGGTCAAATACCCTACCCACCTCCTTGCCAGTGTCTTACCTTCTCTGTCGATGTCCCCCAAGAACCATTTTCCTACACCATTGCCTCACACTTTTCTAAGTGGCATGACGCCATGAGCATAGGGTTCCAAGCTCTCCTCTAGAGTAAAACATGGACCCTTGTTCCCCCTCCCTCTTCCGCTAACATTTTTTGTTGTAGGTGGGTTTTTCGCACAAAACACCATGCCGATGGGTCTATTAAAAGGTGCAAGGCACGCCTTGACACCAAAGGGTTTCATCAACAAGAAGGTATTGACTACTCCGAGACTTTTAGTCCAATAGTCAAACCCACAACGATCCATCTGGTTCTTTCTCTCGTTGTCTCTCATGGTTAGCCTTTCTGGCAACTTGACATTTAAAATGCGTTTCTTCACGGCGATCTCACCGAAACTATTTACATGTCCCAACCGATTGGTTTTGTTCATCCCAAGAATCCTGAATATGTTTGCCGCTTGCACAAGGCCAACAACACCTTGCGCATGGTTCGTATGCACAACTCAGCTCCCACCTCTGTGAGTATGGTTTTCTTCCTTCCAAAGCTGATCCTTCATTGTTCATTTACTCTTGTCAATCTGTCCTTATTTATGTCCTAGTCTATGTGGATGACATTGTTGTCACCAGCTCTCATCCATCTCAAATTGATCATCTTATTTCAGTTCTAGGCTTTGTTTTTCCCATTAAAGACTTAGGACAATTATCATATTTCCTTGGTCTTGAAATTTCCTGTCTAGAAAATGGAATTCTCCTATCTCAAAGAAAATATATCTATGACATGCTCTTTCGTACCAATATACTATCTGCCAATGAAGTCACTTCTCCAATGGCTGCCTCTACCCCCCTCTATTGCAGTATTGTAGGGAGTCTCTAATACTAATCTCTAACTCGCCCTGAGATTGTTTTCGCAGTCAACAAAATTTGTCAATTTATGCACAATCCCAAACAATCTTACTGGCAAGCTGTTAAACGCCTATTACGATACCTCAAACAAACCTTAAACTTTGGCATCTTCATTCACAGTTCCTTTTCTCTTCAACTTCAAGCCTTCTCAGATGCCGATTGGGCTGGCTGCCCCGATGATCGGCGCTCTATGGGTGGTTTTTGCATCTTTCTTGGTCGAAACCTCGTTTCTTGGAATTCTCGCAAACAACGCACCGTTGCCCACTCAAGCACAAAGGTCGAATACAAGGCCCTTGCAAACACAACTGCTAAGTTACTTTGGATTCAATCTCTTCTAAAAGAACTTAACATTTTTCTTCCCAAAACCCCTCTTTTATGGCGTGATAATCTTGGCGCTAGCTACTTGTCCGCTAATCCCATCCCCCACTCCTGCATGAAATATACGAAAATTGATTTTCATTTTGTTTGTGACAAGGTTGCTTGCCAAAACACTTCAAGTTGCATTTCTTCCCTCAAAAGACCAGTCGGCTAACATCCTTACAAAGCCACTTGTCTCATCTCGTTTTCATTCACTACGAACGAGCCTCGCTGTTATTGACACCCCGTTAGTCTCACGGGGGCGTATTAAGCCATCCACTCTGACTTCCACATCACAAGTGACACGACAAGGCTCCAACACGTCAGCCACTTTTCCAGAATCTTCAGGAATAACGTAGATTAGGTTGATGTGTGCCCTTTGGGTATTGCTATAACTGTTTTGGCAGAATTGTACAACAAACTTTGCTATATTGAGGAATGATTTATTGTGCACGACCACTGCTTGTAAAAATGCCCAGGAAAGTTGTTAGGATTCCTTTTTTATGTTTATATTTACCACCATTTGTACTCCTTCTGATTAATAAGAATTGACAAATATTTTCTTTCCTCTATTCTATTAAGCCCTAATTTGGTTTCCAAGATAACCGATTGAATCGATAGGCATTTGACTTGGTCGATTGAGTTCGATGAAATAATTCCTCGGAGGCGGATAGTACACCGACTCCCATTTTGGCCTACGAGTCTGAATTTCAATTGGGTAATTAAATTCAGTCTCGACGTGCCCCACAAGCTCGATCACGCAAAGTAGAAAATCCCGATGTGGGTTGAAAATCCCGATGTTTTACTTTGGCTCGATTGTCAATGGACCATACAGATGGAGTTGATGTCATGCCACTAGTAACGAAATCATGGGAGTAGTAGTAATTGTAACGTATGGTAGTGGTGGCTGCGGCCGTTATGATTATAGTGGGAGTGAGATGGGTGGGTGAAGATTCGACACGACAAGTGGAAGGAATGGTGAGGAGAGAAGTGCATGCAGGGGTACCGGCGGGAGACGAAAACAAAGGTGATGGCAGAACAAACGTTGGTGCTAGGCAGCAGTAGCTAGGTAAAGTGTGGGCCATGTATGTAGATCATGAGGGTGCGCCAGAGTCCACTGGGAGGGCTCCTCCGGTGGTAAAGAACAGAGAGGCTAGGCGGTGGACGTCAGAGATAGAGAAGTAGCTTGACCAGCTAGGATATTGCATGCTAAGGGGTTATTCATGAAAAGCTAGCAAGGGTAGATTCAAGTATTCTGAAGCGATATTGGTGTTGCGAGATGAGTTGTAGAGATGACCGGTTCTCAAAATTGAAGAAGAAGGGGAGAAAGAATATGGACATGAATGACACCAAAGCCATGGTTGTGTGTGTGCGCGTGTGAGAGAGAGAGAGAGAGAGAGAGAGATGAAGGTACATAGTTGCTTCGTGCTTTGGGGATTAAAGTTTGAAGTAGAATAGAATATAAGTCGAGATTAAGTAGATGTTTGGAAACATCTCTCATCCCATTGCATCTTATCTTATTCTATTTTGTTTTTTTATTTCTAAACATAATTTAAATACAAACACTTTCAAATAATCATTACAACTTTTTCAAACTACCAATTACAATTTTTCTAAATTTTCAAACAAAAAACAATTCACCTTTTTAAATTTCAAAACAAAATTAAATTTGAAAACAATTATATTCTAACAATATTTAAATTTTATAATATTTTTTATACAACATTTTCTCTCTTCTTTCCCAAAACCTAATAAATACTTAACTCAAACTATCTTACTATTATTCAAAAAATTAGGATCTCATCTTATTCCCCAAGCATCTCCTTAGGTTCTGTTCGTCCAGACAACTGTTATCAATATATTTAGATATTGTCTTATTTTTTTTTCCCAAACATTATTAAAAACATAACTCTTTTTAATTTCAACTTTTTCATCTAATATTTATTTAATTATTACAACTTTCTCGAATTCCTAAACAACATACAAAAAATAATACTACTTATTCAAATTGATAGGTACTTTTGCAGTTGCTTTATCTGCGTAAATCATGTAAACCAGCTTGCTAGCTGTGGTGGTATTATTCGAGATCATTGTGGGCAGTTTATACATGGATTCTCCATTCATTTGGGGGTTGGTACAAATGTTTTTGCAGAGATTTTCATAGTTAAAGATTTTCACAGTTAAATCTGGTATTTCTGTGTTACCAGCTTCATTTTTATGATGTCATTGTTGAGTCTAATGCATTGCTGGTAGTTAACTGGTACATAAATAGGAAAGAGCCCCCTGCATTTATGTGAATGTTTGGGAGGATATACTTGATTTTAGCAAGTTTCCAAATTTTGATGTTTATGCATTGAAGGTAATGGTGTGGCAAACAGATTAGTTAATTTTGGAGTTTCAGGTATTACTTGTCTCTCTTCTATTTTACAATTACCTAGAAATTTGTATGAAATTTTTGTTATTGATAAATCTAGTTTACCAAAGTTTAGATGAAAATAGTTCATTTGGATATTTGCTCTGTTTTTGTTACAGATACTATGGAACAATTAATGTAAGTAGTAGTTTTTTTTCCCCCATAGAATGCAAGGTTTTACAAGTGCTTTGGTTTTGAGATTTATGTAACCCCCAAAGCTCTTACATCGATCGTAAAAAGGTATTCATCCGCCATAAAAGATGGCTATTAATAAAATTGGGGGTGCCGTTCCTCTTTTAAAAAAATCGTGTAAAGCAGAAATGAATTAACAAATATGAAGCAAGACCTACTCCCTCCCATTCCAGGAATAATTGAAGAAACTTATCTCTAGTTATGAATAAAAATAATTTTAAAAAAATATTTATATAATATTTCAATATTTTTATTCAATATTTTCTCTCTCATTTATCAAAACTAATAAAATATCTTAACTTCAACTATTTTATCATTATTCATAAATATAATAAGATATTCTAACAAATCTTAAAGGGTAGGTAAGTATGTATATATGCATACCTACACGATCAAGTTGTGATTCATTGATTTTACTGTTTCCATTGTTTTGTGTGATGCCTCCCCCACTTTCTCATCACCTAGTAGGCTAAAAATAATAGGAAAATATTCTAATCATAACGAGATTACACAAAAATAATATTATAAATTGATATGATTTGATGTAATTCATCAGATTATAAATTTATTTTTATTGTAAAGTAAATCTAATAGATCAGATGAGATCACGTTAAGTTGCATGTAAGATTATTTTGTATAATTCATTTGTGAATGTAACAGTATCCATAATAATAATTCCTTTCTGATCACATTATTTCTCCTTCAACTGATCTCGCATTACGTAGTACGTAATATATATATATATATATATATATATATATATATATATATATATATGACAATGTTAGGGTGCACACCAAATATGCATCCCAAATATGCATACCTATGCAAATAGTTTTTTTTTCTTTTAAATATTTTTTAAAAATCCTTAATCATTAATGAAAAAAATATAAAAATTCACTAATAGTCACATTCTTAACCTTTAAAAAAAATAAAATATATAAATGGACACATTTGACAAGCACATAAAATTTTCTATATATATATTTGCAGTACTACGTATCGCTTTTTAAATTTACTTATTTTATTTTTTAACTTTATACTGATTGTAGTACTGCCTCAGCCAGTTTCTAATTCTCGTATTTGGGCCTTCTAGAAAGTATTCATTGTGTAGGTCCACCCCCGCCCATGCACCAGCTAGGTAAGTGGGCTTTAGATCTATTACGTGGATGCATATATACATGGGCCATGACCAAATATGATCGAAATTAAAAACAAAAACAAAAAAACGAAAAACAAATGAGAGAGTAAATAAAAGTAACGTTAGATATAATTATGTATTGTGTAAGTGTTACGTATTTTTTTTATATGTGATCCACTATTAAAAAAATTACTTTTTCATGCAAATCTAATATTTATTCACTTTTTCAAAAGAATAATTATTGTGTGGCGCTTGCACACTCTATGATTGCACATTCTAAAATATCGTTTAGTTATACATATAAGATTAGATGAGATCAGATAAAAGTTAAAAGTTGAATAAAATATTATTAAAATATAATTTTTTATTTTAAAATTTAAAAAAGTTAATTCTATGCTTATTATATTTTATATAAAAATTTAAAATAATTATAATAATTATATAAAATGAGATATCATCTCATCTACCAAACCAAGACGGGCCTCAGTGATTCCTAGCAATTAATCGAAGATTCGAAATTAAAGCGGAAGATGCGAGCTGAGATAAGCCTAGCCTGCCCTATGTATATCCATATTAATTTCATGTCTTAGTACTATAGATTATATGCATACTAGTCAAATGTGGTCCATATTTTTACATATATATATTATATGTCTGGTCGGTGAGATTATTCCATTACTTTGAATCTCACCACATGTAACTGATCATGACAGTCAGTACTTAAACATCAATATTGAGACGTGTAACTGTGAGAAAATTGTTTGAGACTCCTACTATATATAACTAGATCTGTGTGTGTTGTCATGTGCATATATGTAGGGGCATGCATGCACATTCAATCGTTTCTTAATGTATTGATCTCCATGGCCTAGCTAGCTAGCTAGCTGCTCAGGCCTCATCAGCTTATAGGGTTGATTAATGAATATTGATACTTTTAATGCATGCTACATTAATTCCCTTTTATATATATATATAGCTACCTACCTATATACCTACCTACCTACTCATAAAATATTATATATATAGGTTTAATTAATAATTAATCATCTCTATATATAAATTAGGTTATTTAATTGTTCCATTCATCCAACATGGAAACGTGAATCCCCATCCTCTAGCTAGGTAAACACAATTCAGTACTACTGCTTCTTCCCAAGAATCCCCGCAGGCTCCTAATATTACAGCTTAAATTATGAATTAAAAAAATAATTATAAAATTGAGAACTTTTGACAATTGTATATCAAAATGATGTTAAGAACTATAAGATAAAAGTAAAATAAAAATGAAATCAATCACACCTAAACGTAAGATTTACGTGGTTGGATAATAAATGATTTACATCTACAAAATTACAGATATTTTGTTCAATAAAAGTCGAATATACTGTGCGGCAGTACGACAGCCGTACAAAATAATACAATATATATATATAGTAAGATGCTAATTAGGGTTATTAGCAAGTAAATCATACTTAAGAATCAGGTTGAACCGGTTCAAGAGTTAAAATTGGGTTAAAAACAAGCTTCATTGAAAACCCACTAAAAAACTACAACAAATCCTTCTCGGGTCAGGTCGGATCATGTCATTAAATCGAGCCGCCACAAAATAGAACTGGGCTCCCAACATATGAAAGATTGGATTGTCTTAATATATATTTAGATGCCCGGCCACTTATGCTACATGCAGAGAGGATCGAAAACTAGCGATCCTGAACTTGGTCTGTGGGTAGTTTAATTAAATGTTATGTAAACTTGGGTAGTCGATGTGATATATATATATATATATATATTAAGATTGATTTGGTCTTATTGCTATATATAGTTGATTTCTCTAAAAAAAAGGATTGATTTCTTATAAGTAGTACTTATTAATTTGAGCTTTAATTTTGTGATTTAAGATAGATAGCTTAACATGTACCGGATCATGAATCTCGACTTGAATTTATAGTGCGTTTTCTTTCGCTTAATTTAGTAGTGATTTGGGATATATATGATCATCCAAATAAAACAGTACTCATGTATATATATATATATATATGTATAAATTAATTAAGCCCTAGCTATGATTGTAAAGCTTATAAGACTGGATCTATTATTATGTTATATATATATATATATCTCACGAATTACACTTAATTTGTTTTTGGGAAACCAGCTCAAAATGAATAGCGATCATGAATTAATTAACCTGCCAATATTATTGAGTTCTCAGTACGTTAGTATTCACGATTAATTAATAACATGCATGCATGACCAGTCAAATTTTTCTGAGCAATTAGAATATCAACAGTCTCATCATGTGTCTGTGATTTATTGATACCTTAAGTAGTACCCCACTCTTTAATTTCTTGCATGTAGATTCTTAAAATATTTTCTCATATAAGACAAGACGCAGGGCTGTAACTATTTTTACTCTTGACCGGGGTTTTAAATGGCTATTTTCTTACCTAGAGATCAGAGACGTACGTAGCTGAACATCACGTAGGCAGGAAAGTGTTCTGAGAAGTTGATTTTTCCGATCTGCATATATTCCTTTTATATATTAATACAAGTTCACGAACAGTTTGCCCGAAAACTCTACTCTGCAAATAGAGGAAATGGCTAATTTAACTGGAGAAGAAATAAAGTAATAATATTACACGTACGTACTCACTCTGCCTTCAGGTAATAATTAACAGTACTATTATGTTCGGCTTTTTCGAAAGAAGATTATATGACGAAATCATGTGATAGCGAATACACTTCAAAGAGTCGGAACTCGGAAGTGTGAGTTCAGCTAGCACAAGCAGTAGTTTAATTTCTCATGATAGAAAACCCTATAAAGCTAGTGCCCTATATATATATATACGGGTTAATTGATCATGCTTCAGATATCAGTACTACTTTATTTTCCTAGCTAATAATCTTTTGTGGCTGGTTAGAGTTGCTGATCATCATGAATAGCATGAAAAATGACTGAAACATGGAAAACCTATATATATTGCAAAAGCATGCACGGTAAAATGACTGAAACATGGAAAACCCTCATCTGAGAGATCAGTGTTGCTTTAATTCTCCAATTCCAATGCATGCACGGTTCTCGTATATAAATCTATTATTTCTACAGTAAAACATTTATAGATGATTTTAAAAGTACAGAGGCGTGTAAGAGAAAGTAACATAAAGCTTAGGGGATGAACAGTTCTCGGCCGTTCATCTATCTAGAATCTAGATCATATCTGCTGCGTGCGTCTCCTGATCTTTCTTCTGATATTGTTAACGGGTACTCCTGAACGAACATCAATATCTGATTAACCCAATTGATCCGTATTTTCAAGCTGAGGCAACTGCAGCTTTTAAGATCTAGCTTCTGCGGTTTCTCTTGCTTTACAAAGTTAGCAATGACCATTACTTTAATTCAACCTAGCTAGCTAGGTTGGATTTGATCATTATCAGAACCAATTCATGTATTTCCAGATGGATTATGTTGGCGGGCAGCCAGCGTTTATCGTTAGTTATAAATTTTTTAGTTTCTCTTTTAATTTTTTTTAAGTATTTTTTTAATATTCTTAATAATTATTAAGAAAAAAAATAAAAAAATATATAATTTCAATACTAATATTTACTTTCTTAACTATTAATTAAAATATATGAGCAACAAATTTGAGAGAACTCTGTAGCATTTTCCTTTCCATATGGCTAACCTCCAATTAAAGCGTTATATTTTTGTCATTGATATCTAGACTTCTGGCCTGAACGTACATATATACAGTACTAGATCATCTAGTTCATCATGATTTGTGGTCCTTAATTATCACAATACCGCGATCATATTCCCCATGGAGATAATTTAAAGTGCCCTGCAAATTAAAAGGACTTAAATTTTATGTTTCGATAAGATCGACTTTGAACTCGTATATGGAAGGACTGAGGATCAGTAACTAGCTAGGGCTTGAAGTAGGTCTCTTGAATGTACATACACAGGTAATGTATAAGCCTTTTGTAAAAAGGTAGACCCATAAAGAAAAATGATTTTTTCATACATTTTTATTGTGAAGTCTCTTCAGTCATAACTAGGCATGCATGCATAAATATAAGTACTACTAGATCAACAATATGCATATTGAGCATTTCCATTAATTCCATGAAAGATTTTGATTCGAACTATGGAATGTATTCCCAATTGGAAAAGGTTTAAATTAAGAAGGTTCGTATATGTATGCAAGTTTTTCTTTGCTTTACTTCTTTTTGTCTACGTAAGACGACATGAGATTGTGACTAGAGAGAGATCGATCGAGAGAGTTTGTCCAGTGGCCAGTTATTGGAAAGTGGAAAATCGCACTCCGAGTTCGAACTTTAGATCGATGGAGGAACTTTAGTGGATTACATATATGAAGATTAGGGAGAAAAAGACCAAAGAAAGAAAAACTGGATGGATGATGAATTATGAATGGGCGCAGTCAGAGATAAGAAAAATGTGGTCGCCCAGTCAAAGAAGCGTAGCCTTCCGAGGCGGTAAAGTAGGCTCAATTTTGCACGTACAATATGGCTGTTCCCGTCATCATCATATAATTGTCCTTTTATCGTTCTTTCTAGGGTTCCTAGAGGTGGGCATGTCTACCCTCGTTAAGCTTCATATAATAGCTATTAGCTAGCTCCCGAGTTGATCTGCCCTACCTCTCTCTCTCCCTCTCTGAAAGGTTGCTATCAAGCTCACCAACTGCACCCACGTGAAGTGTCTTTAATAATGAGTTGTGCCTAATCAGTATATATCTCCACACTTTAACAGCTCTAATGCCTACCCATGACCTCTTTTTCGTATGCCTTCACTCCCAATACAATCACAGTACTACCTCTGATCTCCAAGCTACCTGCAGTAAGCTTGCTGCACCACACTTCACTTTTTGCAATAAAAGTTCAAGCCGAAAGGAAAGTTTTTGTCATCAGCAAAACCCTATTTCCGAATCGAATCTCTCTTGATTTTCTTCCCTAGTGTTGTATACTTCCAAAAGGCAAAAACAGTGTTCTTCAATCTTCAACATCATCACCCACTTCCGATCCTTAGGTTCTGTAGCAAATCCAGTATTTTTTTTTTGTAGGTACTTTATAATATTAACCCTATTTCATCCTCTGCCCTAGCATTTCAGTTATAGCTAGGCAAATTGACCGTTTGTTCCTCATCTAGTGTTTTGTTTATTTTGCTCAAGCACTAATTGAATCTCGTTCTCAATTACACATCACCAATCTCCAAAACCTAATTAGACATATCCTAGAGGCCATGTTTCCTCGTAGCAGCAGCGATCAGGGCCCTTTTATATACACAAGCCCGTCCATTTTGGAGAAGCCCTTCGCGAATGATGAAAAGACTAGCTCAGGACAGGATCAAGAGCATCCCTCGTCTTATTCACACTTGTCCGCACCTTTTTTTGAGGATGATGAACTATTTTTTAGTCACTTTCTTTCACAACAGAAGCTCTTTGTTTGTAGCAATTCTCAAGCTGAGATTGAAAATAGTGTTGCGGCTACAGACAAGGCAACGGATAACCGAAAGGAGGCGTGTAGCAACACTGTGGCCGAGCAGATTCCTTCGAAAAGAAAATTTCCAAACAAGAAAAGTATTGGTGATGCAAAACCGACGGGTCCCAGGAAGAGAACAGGGAAGAAGGACAGGCACAGCAAGATCTGTACAGCTCAAGGACCTAGAGACCGTAGAATGAGGTTGTCCCTTCAGATTGCGCGCAAGTTCTTTGATCTTCAAGACATGTTAGGCTTTGACAAAGCTAGCAAAACCATTGAGTGGCTATTTTCAAAGTCGAGGACGGCAATCACTGAACTAACAGAGAGCATCTCACACGTGAAGCAAACTTGCAGTGACGGTGCCAAGAGTGTATCAGTTACATCCGATAGTGAAGTGGTTTCAGAAAATGTGGAGATTGCGAGTGATGGAGACCAAAGGGGTTTTTGTGCCGATGTGGAATCTTTCAACCGCGTGGCCACAGAGAAAACAAACAGAAAATTACATATAGTTGCAAGGGATTCCAGGAACAAGGCAAGAGCAAGAGCAAGGGAGAGAACAAGGAAAAAAATGATGATCAGGGGCCATGAGGTATCAACAGAAATATCTGTAGGTCCAAACCCTAATAATAGCAATTTGGTACGGTTATGTTCTTCTAGCCCCCAGCTTGAAACTGGTAATCAGGAATCATATTTCCCCAGCCAAAACATGAAATCTTCTCCAAAAATTGTAGCTGAAGTTGAAGAACGTTGCAGTCACTTGCTCGGACATCAAATCGATTCTGTATGCATTAATGAGAATTTTCTGGGCATTGTTGGTGCACCAACATCATCTAATTTGGTTTTGAATGATTCACGCAATGATCTGGCAGCCTCGAGTGGGGGGAATACCGAGGAAGATTTTCCCGGATTTCCTGTAAATCTTAGCAGCAACAGCAACAACAATGCTAATATGCAGTCTTTTTGCTGCACGACGAGTACAAACACGAAGTCATCCACTGGAAATGTCCAATTGAGAATCCCTAGTGCCATGGGTACCTCAAAATCCCATGAATTGAAGCATACTTCGATTTTCATGACCACCTACAATACCCAAGAGCAGATCATGCTTAATTCAATTTTCAGGAGCAGTACCCCAAACATCCAAGATCAAAACCGTAGTTCCATTTTCTTTACCTCTTTGAACACTCAACGGGAAAACCCTAGTACAAACTTTTTGGCGACCTCAATTAATAATTGTTTGCAGTCTCATTTTCTCGGGAACGAGTTCTCTTGATTTCCTTCAATGGGTGACAAGAATTGCGGTTTATCCTGATCATGAGGTGCTGCTATATTTCAGAGCATGAAGAAAACACAATTAAAGGTGTGTACCAACTACTGCTATATATATATATACAGATCATATGTTCTATTGAATTGTTTGAATTCGATCAGTACTGGTGAATTAACTATGTATGAAATTGAGTTGGGAGTTACATCATGTCAAACATCACTGTATTCATGAATTGTACGTCTCGACATTTGATCATTTTAATCTTTGATCAATATGAAATATATAATTAATGTTGTGATGACAGCTTATTTTATTCCATATTAACCTGAATCAAATGTGATAACATGAATTTAGGCCAGGTAATTTTATATATTATCTCTCGTTCTTTGTAAACAGTATTAATCCACGCGGGCCTGGCTAGAAGTTAATTTGTTAAAATTAAGTACTGAATAAAGAACCTAGTTTTTCCATCTTAGCTACGTATCAATTATTAGTACTTTTCAAAGCATTTATTTTAATTACATCTCCTTCTAAATATTTCTTAATAATTAGTACTATATTTAAATATCTTGATCTTTGTTCTTTCATTACATGACAATCGTACTTACTTTTTAAAATTTGTCTTTTCCTAATTAGTAGTACTACTAGTACTAGTAGTACGTAATTATTTCACAAATTCATCTGTTGACGATCTGATCAATATAAATCATATTTTGGAATTTATTCAATTTTCTTAATGGTCATATTTAGTACTATCTATCTTTTCTGATCAATGATACATTTTTCAAAAAAATATTATTTTCCCAAGGATATATTATTAAAAAAAAGTCATATTTCTTTTCCCCAAAATGTCGTACGTATATATACTTGTAGTATATAAATCTAGTCTTTGCCTTTCGTATAAGGGAAATTAGTGATCAGACACACACACACACACACGTATATATATATAGGAACTAGCTAGCTTAGATATAGGAAACAGGGTTCCCAATTTGCTGTTGCATTGGGAGCGATCATGTAGTGCTGCAATGTATATTTGTTAATGCTCGATCTAGCCCGAGTTAGGGAAACTAAAGATGGAGAGATCTTCAACTAGGCTATATATATATATATATTACGTAGTACGTGAGTCTTTGATAAAATTAAGAGGCTTTCCAATGGCAACAATGACTGGTATATATCGAAAAGAGATCAAGTGTTTTTTTTTTTCTGAGTTATCGGCTATGGAGGATCATGTACCTTTGATCTCTGCTGTGGCGAGTTGATAGCAAATTTGCGTGATGATCAGTGTCGACCGAGAGACTGAGTGTAGAAAAAGCTTCTCCAATATGCAGCTGTAGTACTTCATACCTGTCGAGAAGTAGCTAAGAAGTGCAACACCTTGTACAAGATTATTAATTAATTCCCTTTGATTAAGAGGAAAACAAATATAATAATGGTGCTGATGATCAGTATGATTTGGTCTTGCCGGCATGCATGCACCAAACGATCGAGGTGGGCATGCATAATTTATTAATTGTTGATGTTCTTTGGATCACTTCGCTGATATCCATGTAATATAGCCAGTACTGCATGTAAACTTTACACCTCAAATCTCGTAGTATTATTTTCTAAAAATGTACATGGAATAAATGTACAATCATGGATTACTTTCAATAAACTCTTTAAAAATTAAGAAAAACGATTGAAAAGTTAACATTGGATGATCATCACCCTAAGGCTCGATTGTTGGTTTGACCATATATTTTGTGCTTTTAATGTGGATCTCCCCAATATGCATAGGGTTGGTCGGAAGGGGCTGGAAATCACGAGAATTACTCATCTCTAGCTAGCTGTCACCAACCACTACTACTCGATCGTTCTTTCTCTTTTTAGAATCCTTCTGTTAATTTTACCGTTCATTGGAATTAATGTTGCTTTAGATGAATGTGTACGTACGTGTAATCATGAGGTGTTGATTGCCCATTTACCAACCAGCTCTGAGTTTAGTCATGTCCGAACGCCATTTGCACGCAATCCATGCATTTAGGAGATTTTTGTTTTTTATATAATATCTAGGCCAATGAGCTACTGCATGCATGAGGGTTTTTCACACCCTACATTCATAGCTTTTTGTAAGAATTTAGGTTGATTGATCACTCCCTACATTTATAGTTTTTTTATAAAATATGGGAAGATTTTTCATAGGATATGAAAGTGCTTTAATTTTCATAGAGTGTGAAGTGTAAGAGTGGTAAATAATAGCTAGCTAACTAGAAAACTTTTTTAATTTAATTTGTATGATAAGCGCGCATCAAATATTATTTATATGCTTGCCTTTAACAAGAATTAAATTACGGCCAGAAGAGACAGAGAAAAGGAAATCCTGCGTACAGTTTTCTGAAGTGTAAATTAAAAAAAGCCCCTAGCATCCATTCAACAAAACATGACTGAAATCTCAACTAGAAACCTAAATTCGGTGCTGAAATTGTGAAAATTCATGATTCTCACTTAAGTACTTCACCTGTACATGCCTCCGCAATGTAATACAGCACCCTGTGACCATGATCATGAAGACTTATATACATCCCCCAGCAAGTAAGCCATATGCAGCAGCGCTGCATTAAATTTCCTTCTCTTGGATTCTAACGCCAAATGTCTCTTTGTGCACATGGAAGATCCACATGAACTAGAGAAGATTGAAGCTGCATTGATCAATGCTCGCTTATCCTTCCTAGCTACTTTTGTCAAACATGGAAGAAAACTTCACATGGGCTGGACTGGAAGCACCTTCTTCAGATGGTGGAAGCAGTCGTATGCCAAGGCCCCTCTAGCTTTTCCTTGGAATAGCCTAGCTCTTCTTCAGGGACTCTCTTCTTTTGATTCTGAGAAAATCAGATAGTGAGGGAACAACTTTATCCGATCCGCATGAAGATGAAGCGCTAATATAGGCTCAGTAAGATATCCTAAGTTGTGCCCGAAGAGCCTCGTTGAGGGCGTAGTCATCTGAATGCCTGGCATCAAATACTCGCTGGAGGCGGACTAGCACTGGCTCAGCTTCTTTCTCCTTTTGCAAATCTTCTTCCTGATGTTCAAGACGATAAAATGGATCTGATAGTTTACCCCCGTTCTGGCAAAAGGAAAACTGTGTTAAGATTTTGCTTAAAAACATCACAACATAATAATTGGGGCCTAACTATCACATGTAAAATAACTAATCCCTTGTCTTTGCATCAACATTTTAAAAGCTGTTTATTGGCCACCAAGGAAAATACGGGTGCATCTCAAAAGATTTATAAAATGCAATTGACTCGATCACTTTAATTTCCACCTGACAATCTCCCCAAAAAAAAAAAAAAAACCCAAAATAAAGAGTTAAAAAAAAAGTCCAAACCAACCTTCATCTGCAGGGAGTGCAAAGGTCACTGCATCTTCGATGTCAAACTCCTCGGTCTTTCGCTGGGCCCCACTGATAATCACATACACAACTTTTGGATCTGTCTGAATAACAATCTCATGTCTACATGTAGCATGCAGACCTCAATGTAGAGCTCCATATCTGTAATATTCAATAAGATGTTCACTGTCAATTGAAAATATTGTGGGAGGAAACACCAAAAACTAGAAAAATCTACAATTAATTATCGTCACGATCAGTTCTCACAGTGACCATATGGTAGTGAAAAACCAATTCGCAATCACAAATAAACTCATTCATTGAGATATATATATATATATATATAGAACTCTATTCATAGTCCCCTTTGCATTTGCATATCAGACTGGAGAATTAATCAGAAATCAATTGCAAAAAGATACCTTTGTAGAATAATAATTTCCCACTTGCTTTTTATCCGCATTGAACCTTACACCCTTTGCAATCATAGAATTGCAGCCACCACACCATACATTAAAGGGCATCTCAAAACTGAAAGCAAGGCAAAAACAATTAAGAGTTGGCAATCGAAGAAAGGGAAAAAAATCCATAGAGAAGAAAAAATAAAAAATTGAGTGTTCCAAAAGAAGTGGAAAAGGGGAAAATACAGATCTAGAGAAAAGCCCGATTGGATACAGAAAGGCATAAGTCTAGAAAGGCCTGCAAAGAAATAAGGTGGCAGGGGAAACTTTTGTTGTCAACCTCTAGCTTCATTCAGAGGTTAAAACTAAAAAAGACCAGCAAAGAGAAGTGGTTGGCAAGCAAGACCCTAGTAGCCGAAGCAATTGTGCAGTAGCAAATGTGCTGGGCACTAGGAAGTTCTCCTTTTCCATTATTATACAAAATTTACAAGGCATACAATCAGAGACTTAAAAGAATGTATGTGATGATGCATTACCTTATAATCAATATGCCTTAGATGATGCATTACCTTATAATCAATATGCCTTAGTCTATTTTCCTCGCCCTCTCTCTCAAAGCATGTTGACCATGAAACTTGTTCGAGGAACACTGAAAGAAGAGGAGTTGTGAGAATTTAAAGTGCAGATGCATCATCATAAGCTATTCCAAGTATATCGTACAACATTGAAGTATACCTGGCTTGGGGTCCATTCTGGAGGATAGTAAAATTTATCTGCTCCAGCAGCTGCAAGTGAAGACTGTGGAAATCCAATCAAAGTAACTTTAGCTCATTCAATGACTATATAAGGGATGCTTTGGAGAAAACAGACTTAAGAAACAACAAAGGATCATTTGAAGTCCAATGAATTAATAATGAATAATTTCTAATATTGCATTTCCAGTTCGTACGGGGATTATAAGATCTCAGAGCTTCGTTCAAAGCAACAAAGAGGAACTGCAAAAACTCTACAAGATGCCACTAATTCAAATATCTTTTTAGGTATATTGCATCATTGTAAGATAATTCTCAACAATAATTCCCAAATGAACCTGATGCCGAAACTATGAAATAGTTGAATTATGATAATGATTTCAATTAACCCCAATCACGTGCCGCTGATATTTAAAGGATAAAAAAAACTGAGCGCCCCAAAACCATAACCCCAAGTGAAATCATTATCATAATCCTAACAAAATTCTCTGACTATCTTCAGTAGCAAGCAACGAAATTTGAATCACAGCTACAATAGCGATTCCTCAGAGATTCTTCCCCCCCGCCATCCGAAATCTAATTAATTCGGATCATACCGGCTAGTCCTTTTTTTTCTTTAGAGAAAAACCATAAAAGCCATCAAATCGTTAAGTTAAATAACAAATAATATTAAAAAGCTAAAAGAACCCGACCAAAGAAATTTTAAAGCAAAGGCTAAAGGAAACACGTCTGAATATTTCGACGTCCAGGGGGGCATTGGATATAAATAAAAACCCTAACAAATATAGTGATAAGAAAACTTATAAGAAACACTAATTGCAGAAGAAAAACCGAGTAAACTCAAACAATAAACCTAGATTATATTAGTCGTAATAAAATTAGAGAGGGATTTTTCGTACCATCTTCTTGATCTTCTTCTTCCTTTCTTTCTTCTTCGAATTGGAATTCGGAATGAAAAATCGGATCGGAAAGAGAGAGGATTTGATTTGACTGTACAATGGAACGGTGTCGTATAACTTTGTCTAAAATTTTTATCCCGGGGCCTACCCGGTAGGCCCTACCGTTCCGTGTCGGCCGAGAGGCAGAGCAAGTGTCATTGGGTCGGATCGAGTGGGAAATACGAAAAGCCCATCTACTGATAAGAGGTCCACTTTATTTAGGCTATGTTGGAGCCCTCACCACCTTATTTGAAGTCGTTACAATTTAATAATTTCTAAAGTCAACGTAATGGGTAATCTTATATTTCTAATATTATTTAGAAGGAAAATTATATATATCATATTATTATATTACTTTTATCTGATTCTATAAGATGTAATATATTTATCACCATTAAATTATTTTTACATAGAAGAATTATTTTTATATAATGGAATGAAAGTGAGATAAAAGTATTATATATAACATTAATCTATTTGAAAATTTATAATCATCAATTCCTCTCTAAATTCACCTTAATGCTAAACAAAATAAAATTGATGATCATTCAATGTAATAAAAGATCGATTACACATGTAAATACTTAGAAATCATGTATAAATCCTAATCATCTTATAGCATGTCCTTTGTTTTGTGTGTGTGTGTATATGTATATATATACATATGTATATATACATATACACACACTAGGTCAGGATCAACGTGCAAAAATAATATGTTTTTACAAAGAAATTGATTAATGAATAATTTAATACATAGGAAAAAAAAACAAAATTTAGCAAATAGTTTTGGATAATGATAACTTAGTGAAGTATAATAATTACATGTTTGATAGATTAGAAACCAAAAATATTAGTTATATGATTCTAGATAATATCACCATGGTAGAAATTATCAATACAGATTACAGATTGAGACATTGATAGCATATGCTTAAGAACAAAAATTGTTAATCACCAATTTCTACTATTCCTTGATCTTACTAAACACAACTATATCCAATCCATGAATACAACTGCTGACAAACTTTATTCTAGGCAGCTATAATTAAAGAAAGAGGTTTAAATCCATATAGAAGAATTTATCAATTCACTCCCAAATTACTCAAAGATTATTATCATTAAAATATAAACAACAGCCAAAAAACCAGCAAAAGTTATACAGAATATACTAAAAAAAAGGCCAATGAACATAGTTTGAACTATCTCATTTGAATCTAACATAATAAGCATAAGGGAGTAGCAATCTCTGCTATCAAAGTAGCCCATACAGATTTCTAAACCACATTACTCAGTAAATCCTTATTGTTCACCAGAAAAATTTTCTTGACGTTAACAGGATCTAGAACAGTCATCAGAGGTTTATTTGAAAACTCTTTAAATAAGTTTAAACAAACCATAGATTGAAGCAAATTTGGGAAATAAAGCATGTTTGTTGGGAATTCAAACTACAATTTCTTGCTTAAACACCAAAATATGATGGAACTGTTTTCTTCATCATTCAGATGGTGGTTACAAAATTTTGGGGGTTATACATATAGAGATCATGTGGTGTCTTCATCCAAGGCATTTATCGAATGGACATTGAAATGTTTGTGGCACTGTTTCTAGAGTTGATCTACCTCTACGCCTAGTTGTATGACCCTTTTTTTTTTTTTTTTTTGTGAACACAATGTTGCAATGTTTTGGACATATATATGGTAGATGTTCCTATATCAAATGAATTTGGAGTTCAAGGATGGTTATTAAAAATTTAAGAGCATATAAATATAGGAAATATAAAGTATGGTGAACAAATATAAATGCAGCAGTTGGTTGTTATGAATCTCACCACCCAATACATAAAAAGGAGCAATTTATAATCAGAAACATGAATGGAGTGAATTTCATGATGTCAGTGGCCTATGATTATCCATGATTTCTCCTTACTGTTTAAATAAGCTTCCTCACATTAAAAAAAACATAAAAGATGCACACCACAAACAATTTTTTACACTTGTGTTTGGCTTAATGATCATGAAGCAGTGTTGTTAGAGTATTCACAATAGTTCATTTCTCTTATCATTTAAAATACATCACCAAATTTTACTTTTTTTATTTTACATACTGACTTTTACAATACATCATGCATCAACTTATCTATTTTTTCTTCATATTATTTAAATAATATTTTTTTATTCTTTTTAAACATTTCATTTCTACCAATAAATTTGTAATATCCATATATTTTTTTATATTTACAATATATTATTATATACAATATAATATAATTCAGTCTTATACACCCAAAATAAAAATACATAAGCCAAATAAAAATTAAAAATAAAATCAAAATATGAAAAAATTGGATAAATAATATTTCCAAGATATTTTTTAGAAAAAAATAAAATAGAGGTGTTTTAAATAATGAACAATAAAAAGAATTTGTATTGAAATGTAAAAGTAAAAGGAAATGAGGGAGTAAATGAAGTATAAATAATAAAAAAATTGTTTGAATGATGAACGGTACTCGCTACTTGTAGCGAGTTACTGTAGCAATTTGTATTTTACATGTTCTTTTACATAATCGGATGGAACTTATTTTATGAACAATTCTTTAAATAATTTATATTTTTTATATTATACATAAGCCATTAAGAATGCTCTTACATGCATCAAAGCTTATAAAGAATTATGAATACCGGCTGCATCAAACAAATGGATTGGATCGAAAACATGCATCAAATAAATAGAACCTAAAAATAGAAAATAATATGAAGTTTCTAATGGTTCTGAAAATAAGATTAGCAATTTTCATTTTGTATGTTCAGCTGAGAAATAATTGGGGGCAATGAATGGAAGTTGAAGATTTTGCAAAGTGCGTATAAACCAAAATATAAATTGAAATATTTATGTACTTTTATCCAAGTTTTGATATATAGAAACATGAACAGAAATTAAAGAAAATGATCTTCTGTTATATTATAGGGAGAGAGTTGGAATATGTGAAGCTATGAAGGCTTTTTGAGATGACTAATAAATAATCATTCAAATTTTAATTATTAAGATAATCCAAAAATCAAAAATCAAAAAATAGAAAAGTGATATATTCTACAACAGTTAACTTAATAACCAGGATTTTCTAACATACATAACGATTTGATTTTGGCCAAGTTTCAACATGAACCACATTCAATGAATAACAAATATATATTTTTTGTGTTTATTGGAGAACATGTGTTATGATTTAGTTGGTCTAATTCCAAGGCAAGTTACTTTTAGAAGGCTATGAGTGGAGTTGAATTTTTTTAAAATTCTATAGGCTTTAAAATAAATAAATAGACATGATATAAATCACCAATTAAATAGAAAAATGGATAATGAAAATTAGGAACACACCACCAATAAGCATAAAAAATTATTTTCTGACCCTTTTAGTAGCATTATAGTTGACACCAATAAGGTGTCAATACTTTCTTTCTTTTTTTTTTTAGCTTGGCAAAAATTAATCTACTTAAGCTTAGTTGACATCAGTTAATGAAATGATATATAAACATATGCCATATTCATCAATGCACTGACACTAAACACAATATTATAGTAGCAACCTCAGCTCACATATACGGATAGATTGTGTTTACTATACAAGATTAAAAGAAACGAGGATTATTTTAATAGAATATTTAAATATATAGTATAAGATGATAGGCAGGTGTACGTGATCGAAGAACTGGAGTGGTACTTATTGAAAAAGAAAAGAATTCATGATCTTTACCAAAAGGGATTAAGATCCTCCAGACTTCCAACTAGTCTATCTCTCAGGTGGATTTCTTTAAATCCCTACCATTGTTCTCAAATTCAAGCTGGGTAGGGATCATTAAAGTTTATCCTAGAGAATTTAGAGGATCCAGATCCTACCAAAAAGCAAGGAGCTTCCAAATCACCCACCTTTACTGGATTGTCTTACCCAATACCCAGTACTATGCATTATAAACTCTTGCAATTACCATGTTACGTAACAGACATCAAAACCACTAAAAAAGGATGAAGCCTCAAGTTGCTAGTTTGTACATGTCTGTGTTCAGATCAATATATATAACAAGCAACACAAATAAATGCATGCTTACCGTATGCTGAATATGAAGACAACACTAGTAGTATGATGTAAGCTGAAGCTCTCTTGATTGAATACCAAAAGGGAGCAGTACTCTTGGAAGCTTTATAAGGCATATGATAACGACAAGTGTAAGGCTTGAAAGGTTTTGTTTCCCCCCTGCAATCAAAGTCTAGAAACTTAGAAAATTATATCCATAAATGCAAAAATTGTGAGTCAAAATCATTTCAAAGAAGAGTAGAACTGTAAAAGAAAAGTAACGTTAATGGCAGCCTGGTGAACGACATATTATGTCATCTTTGCCATGTTAAGACCTCTTATGTTTTCTTGAATTTCAGACAAAACTAGTCATTCGTATATGTGAGACTCTGTGACACAGCCTAGCTGCACAAAGGAGTATTATTGTATACGACGCACAATTCAAAGGGAAATTGTCTTCTTTTTTCAGGTAAGTAAAGGGGGAGTTTTGCCATAAGAAGTATTTGCATTATCAGAATCCAAAGGGAATAGTGAAGGTAATCGCAGCTTAGTGTTATCTTGTAAAGCATTATGACGTAGTACGTATGGCCTGCCAAGGCATTGAGAAGTAGCCCTTGGATGCACATGAGAAAAGAACTCAACTTTACCTCAATAGGGAGGAATAAACTGCTACTATAAATTATAACCACAAGACAAAAAGTAGTCCCTCATGTGAAAGCAGAAGTCAGTACTTTGAATTATAGAAGACATGATATTATGTTTAATAATAGACATAATTTCCTACCAAACAAGAAAACGTTCCAAGAGATTCTTACGATTTCAGGGGCGAAATCTAACTCGTGATTCCCTGCAGTCCATATCCATGGTTGATATGTTAGAATATTTTAAATATGGGCTTCATTTGATTGCACTTTTATAAAACGGGTTAGACATAGCTCACAATGATATTTTGTTTTAACCCACTAAGTTGAGTGATCATTTGGGGTTTGTTGCACCTTAGTAATATAGGATTATATCCTATTTATATTGTGGTATAATTACGTATGTAGGCCTGGAAAACCAAGGGTCTTGATTATGGAATTTGTATAGACCCATATTGATTTGAGTCCTTAATGGGTGGACTCCATTAGTTTTCTTTTATAAGAGGCTAGGTCCCTCCTCCTCTCCATATGTCCATTGGCTTGCCCCATTGATAGCTGATATTTTGTGAGGAGCAAGGAGGAGAAGATCTGTCTATATGCATTCTGGAAACATGGCTTCCGCAGGTATATTTTCACCTTTTTCGTTTTTCAATATTGCTATTTTAGATTCTGATTTCTAGCATGTATTTTCGTGTATTTTTACATTTGGTATCAGAGCCACCATGCTAGGATTAGAATCTTGCGATGATGCAATTTTTGGTGTTCTATTTTCGGTTTTATTTTATTTATGCAAATCGATCGCTCAAAATGAAATGTGTAGGATTTATTTGCTGTAAATCTTCAATCTGGTTGGGTTTCTTTTTTCTTTTCATTGTTTCCGCAACTTTACTGTTATGGTTTCACAATTTACATTTTTGTTTTAATTTTCGGAACCATTTTTGGGCAAGAAAATCGTATTACACAATCGATTGATCAAACTCATATCAAGATCAGTTTTTGGAATGATATTTACTTGTTTTAGATGTGTTTAATCGATAATGTGTTTCGGTTTTGAGTTTTTACAAAACTAGGGTTAATACCCATTTCGAAATTTGTCTAATCTTCCTTAAATATTGATACCCATTGTTTTAAAACACCATATATGTGTTTTTCGGGCACTATATATTGTTTCCCCTAAATTAATTTTAGTTTTTGATCCAAGAATTGCAAGAAATTAAGAAAAATCCGTTTAAAACCCGTTGACCCGGTTTCTCAGACCCGCGACCCGCTTGCTGACCCGGCTGGAGGTTGAAGATGAATTCACCTCCAGCCAGATCGTTGCCCACGCGCATCAGGTGGCGCGTGCGGCGCGTGCGGCACATTAAAAACTGTTTTTTCTGGTTTTCTTTTTCCAGCATTTATGTACTCGCCCTATTAAATCTATATATATTTTTTGAAAAATTTTTGTAACAACATAAGACACTGTTTTATATTTTTGAATGTTATTTACACATTTTTCTGTGGGCTACAGTGTACCGAATATTATAATATTTTTTGTGGTGAATAGTCAGTATCTTATATGATCTTTGCATATGTGTACTCTCTCTCTTAACATGTTTTGGATGCATGTTAATTTTGTGACTTGTTTTAAGTATTTTATATATATGCATTCCAAATTCATATTTAATTTTAGACATATTTGTTGTCTTATATGTTTGATCTATTCACACTGTTTTAGTATCACAATCACATTTAAATTTTATTTGTGATTGTATCAAGTTGATGATTATTATTATCATTTTGTGATTGTAATTTATGGGCATTTAGATTATCCTTATTATTCCTTTAAATAAAATTTTTGAAATATTTGTGGGTGGTAGCCGCCAAAGTGGCACACTCATTGATATTTAAAAAAAAAAAAAAGGATATCTTTGTTTTCTAATTTATTGCACATAATATCTTGCCCAAAGGTGTTATTGTGTGTGACATTTTAGAAAATTGTGTGAATTAATTAATGAGATTACATTAGTCTAGAAATTTCCTTCTGCCTAAAGGTGATGGTATTTTGAAACTGATGTGATTTTATTAATTAGTTTTGTGATATGTTTTAAGAGTACCTTATAGCATGTTGTTTAGTTAGCCCAAAGGTGACTTTACAATGATGCACCAAGGCTCTTATTGTAATGAAGCTCATATGGTTCCGAGCTTAATTATATATTGTCTAATTAATAGCTCATATTAATTAGAAAGATTTGATATCATCTATTAACTGCATGCTATATGTTTGGATGATAATTAAATAAAATGTACTATTTCATGTTTCCACAGTTTTAAGTGCCTCCTCTATTTCAAGTCAATTATCTGCTATTGAAACTTTGACTGGGAATAATTATGTGAGATGGAAACGAGACGTAGAAATTGCTCTTGGTCTTTTGGGATTGGATTTTGTCCTAGAAGACCAACCTTCAAAACCTACTGATAAGAGTACTACCGAATATGTGGCTGAATATCAAGAGTGGGATAGGGCAAACAGACTTTGTCTTAAGATTATCAAGCGTTCTATATCAGATTCTATTATGGGAGCTATTCCAGACAGTGATAATGCTAAGCAATTTTTGGGTGCCATAGGACAAATGTTTGTTAAATCCGATAAAGCTGAAACTGGAGACTTGATGGATAGACTGATGAGTATGAAATATGATGGTTCTAGTGGAGTTAGAGAGTATATTATGAAAATGATACATATATCCTCTAAGCTAGAAGCCCTCAAAATTCCCATTGCTGAGCCTTTTCTGGTTTATCATGTTCTTAATAGTCTTCCTAGCCAGTTTAATCAGCTAAAGGTAGCTTACAATGCTCAGCGAGATAAATGGGATTTAAATGATTTGATAGTAGTATGTGCCCAAGAGGAGTGTAGGATGCGTCGTGAGACCGTTGAAACTGTGCAATTAGCTTTTCAACCACAACAGAACAAGGGGTCCTTTCATAATCATAAGTCTAAGTTCCACAAGGGAAATAAGTCACACCGAAATCAGCACAGTAAAAGGTTTGAAGGTCAGACTTCTGGTGGTCCTAAAGAAACTGTGAAGAAAAATGATCAGTGCAAGTTTTGTAAGAAGAAGGGTCATTGGCAAAAGGATTGTTTTAAGTTTAAAATTTGGTTGGAGAAGAAGAAGAAGAACTCGACAGGTATCCCATTGGCCTTAGTTTGTTTTGAGTCTTCTTTAGTAGATGTGCCTTTAAATTCTTGGTGGATAGACTCAGGTGCAAGTATTCATATTGCGAATTCCTTGCAGGGGTTCATAAGCAAACGGAGGCCAAGTGAGAATGAAGTAAACTTATGCGTTGGGAATGGAGTTCAAGTGAAGGTCGAGTTTATAGGAGTAATAAAGTTGTCTTTGGAGTCTGGTTTTTCTCTTGTTTTGGAGAACACAGTTTTTGTACCGTCAATGAGACGAAATTTGATTTCTATATCAAAACTTGATGAATCTGGTTTTTCTTTTAAGTTTGGCAATGGAAAAGTTGAATTATTCTATGATTCCCGTTTTGTTGGAAATTGTCTTTTGTGTGATGGTTTATATAGAATGACTTTGGCTTCTTTTGGTGAAGTCTCTTGTGTTACCAATGTAGCGAAGAAAAGGTCTTTAATCCGTGAATCATCTTCTATGTTGTGGCATAAGAGATTAGGACATATTTCAAAGGAAAGAATGGAGAGATTGGTAAAAGTTGAAATACTTCATTCTCTTGATTTTTCAGATTTTAACACATGTGTGGACTGTATAAGAGGAAAGCTGACTAAATCCACAAGAAAGGGTTCTACTAGGAGTGACGGTATTTTGGAATTAATACATACCGACATTAGTGGACCTTTATCTTCTACCATATGTGGGAATAAGTACTTCATAACTTTCATTGATGATTTCTCACGCTATGGATATGTTTACCTGATTAATGATAAATCTCTAGCTCTTGAGAAATTTAAGATATTCAAAATGGAAGTAGAAAATCAATGTGGAAAAAGTATTAAGGTTGTAAGATCTAACCGAGGCGGCGAGTATTATGGGAAGTATGATGAATCTGGTCAAAACATGGGCGATTTTGCAAAATTTTTACAAGGGTGTGGAATAGTGCCTCAATACACCATGCCAGGAACACCCGAGCAGAATGGTGTCTCTGAAAGACGAAATCGGACTCTAAAGGACATGGTTAGGAGTATGATGAGCAGAACAAATTTGCCAGAATATCTATGGGGTGAAGCTTTGAAAACTGCTATGTACATTTTAAACAGGGTTCCCAGTAAAGATGTTTCAAAAACTCCTTTTGAATTGTGGACAGGCCGTAAGCCAAGTTTGGCTCATTTCAGAGTTTGGGGATGTCCAGCTGAGATTAGGATTTATAATCCTCTTGAAAAGAAACTAGACCCAAAATCTACTCCTGGTTATTTCATTGGATACCCAGATAGATCAAAAGGATATAAGTTCTATTGTCCTAATCGTGGCACCAGAATTGTTGAGTCCATTACTGTAAAATTTCTAGAAAATGATGTTGGTGTCAATGGGAGTTCTGTATTGAAGGAGTTATTTGCTGATCCTAATCCAGTTGTTGTTCCAATTCCTGTTATACAGGAAAGAGCTGTTTCTCCGCCAATTGAGATTTTTAGTGAAGAACCTGAACAACAAGAAGAAATTCCAACAATGGTAGAGTCTGTTTCTGAGCCACAAGTCAGAAGATCTCAAAGAGAAAGAAGGTCAGCATTGCCTAATGATTACATTGTCTATTTGTTAGAAAGTGATTTTAATATTGGGCATGTAGTTGATCCTGTTACTTTTAAGCAAGCCTTGACATGTTCTGAGTCAGACAAGTGGTTAAGTGCTATGGAAGATGAAATGAATTCTATGGAAAAGAATAGAGTCTGAGAACTTGTTGAACTTCCTCCAGATGCTAAAGCTATTGACAACAAATGGATTTTCAAAAGTAAATTAGACTCGAAAGGGAATGTTGAACGAAAGAAGGCAAGATTAGTTGCAAAAGGGTTTACTCAGCGGGAAGGCATTGACTATAATGAAACTTTTTCACCAGTTTCGTCTAAAGATTCTTTTAGAATTATCCTGGCACTCGTGGCGCACTATGATTTGGAGCTTCATCTGATGGATGTAAAGACAGCATTTTTGAATGGAGATCTTTATGAAGAAGTTTATATGAGACAACCTGAAGGTTTTGTTGAGAAGGGAAAAGAAAACTTGGTTTGTAAGTTAAATAAATCCTTATATGGCCTGAAGCAAGCGTCTCGACAGTGGTATTTGAAGTTTGATGAGGTTGTAACTTCGCTTGGTTTTGTTGAAAATGCAGTGGATCAGTGTATATATCGCAAGACCAGTGGGAGAAACTTTATTTTTCTTATTCTGTACGTAGATGACATTTTGCTTGCCAGCAGTGACTTGGGACTACTTCATGAAACAAAGAAAATGTTATTTGCTAATTTTGAGATGAAAGATCTGGGAGAAGCTTCTTTTGTGCTTGGCATTGAAATATGTCATGATAGAGCTCGTGGTTTGTTGGGGCTTTCTCAGAAAGCTTATATACGACGTGTACTGCAAAGATTTGAAATGCATAACTGTGCACCTGGTGATGTACCAATCATAAAAGGAGATAAGTTCAACAAAACTCAATGTCCCAAGAATGAACTTGAAAGGGAATCTGTAAAGAACATACCATATGCTAGTGCTGTGGGGAGTTTGATGTATGCTCAAGTTTGCACTAGACCAGATATTGCCTATGCAGTTAGTGTTCTTAGCAGGTTTCAGTCGAATCCAGGGCAAGAGCATTGGAAAGCAGCTAAGAAAGTTATGAGATACTTGAAGAAAACTGAAGGTTACATGCTCACATTCCAGCGTTCAAATCACCTTGAGGTGGTAGGCTACTCAGATTCTGATTTTGCTGGATGTCAAGATGATTTGAAATCGACCTCAGGTTATGTTTTTATGCTAGCTGGGGGTGCTATTTCTTGGAAGAGTGTTAAGCAAACTCTAGTGGCATCTTCTACTATGCAAGCTGAATTTGTGGCGTGTTATGGAGCTACTATCCAAGCTGTTTGGTTAAGAAACTTTATTTCTGAATTAAAGTTGTTGATTCCATCTCGAGGCCAATTACTATTTATTGTGATAATAGTGCAGCGGTATTCTTTTCAAAGAATAATAAAAGTTCTAGTGGATCCAAGCACATTGACATCAAGTATTTGGTGGTCAGAGATAGAGTTAAAGAAGGGCAGACAAAGATAGAGCATGTTAATACAGAGGCGATGATTGCAGATCCTTTGACTAAGGGACTTGCTCCTAAAGTTTTTAAAACACATGTTACTAATATGGGTATTGTGGAAACTTTTGATGTTTTTGGTTAGTGGGAGTTACTTATGTAAAAAGAACTACGTTTTGGCTTGATCCCTTTACAGGGTACGTAGGTAACCCATTTGTTTTAGGGTGCAGCCCCTTTCCAATAATAATAAATCTCCCCTATTCATACACTAAGTTTTTGAGCATGCATTTGGCTTATGTCTTTTATTATAATATCATTATGATCTCGAGATATATGGGCAAAAGACATAAGATGAGTCTCTTTTAGAGACATGGCTTCATTTTGAAGCATTATGAGGACTGATATGAATTAGCACAGCTTTTGATCACATTGGTGCTAAGTTCATACTACATACTACCACATTGGTCGGAGGATGGGGATCCATGTCGATAAGGATATTAGCATTTGTAACTGTGGAGTGGTCTTACATCGTTTAAGTGGTGTAACGATTTCCATGTTCGATGTTGATATTCTTGTTGGACCGGATCGTGTTTTCTAAGGTGCTATCATTTGAGCTATGTATTTGTGTGGCCACCTATGTAGTCTAACCCGAGAGTCATTTTTATTTTATTTATTTATTTTTTTTTTAAAAGCAAGTTTTATTTTTATAGCAATCAATGTTTGCCCAAGTGGGAGAATATTAGAATATTTTAAATATGGGCTTCATTTGATTGCACTTTTATAAAACGGGTTAGACATATATATAGCTCACAATGATATTTTGTTTTAACCCACTAAGTTGAGTGATCATTTGGGGTTTGTTGCACCTTAGTAATATAGGATTATATCCTATTTATATTGTGGTATAATTACGTATGTAGGCCTGGAAAATCAAGGGTCTTGATTATGGAATTTGTATAGACCCATATTGATTTGAGTCATTAATGGGTGGACTCCATTAGTTTTCTTTTATAAGAGGCTAGGTCCCTCCTCCTCTCCATATGTCCATTGGCTTGCCCCATTGATAGCTGATATTTTGTGAGGAGCAAGGAGGAGAAGATCTGTCTATATGCATTCTGGAAACATGGCTTCCGCAGGTATATTTTCACCTTTCGTTTTTCAATATTGCTATTTTAGATTCTGATTTCTAGCATGTATTTTCGTGTATTTTTACATGATAAGCAACACTTCTCTTGACGAACCTTTCCCATGTATATATCCCATCTAGCATTTTCATGATTGGGATAGTTGTTTGCATATGAGAGGTCATGCAGATGTACTTGTCTAACTCCATGGTCACATGTGTGAACGTGATGAACTGCGGGTTAATCCCAAGAGAGGCACTCCCAGCCGGTCGGGTGTCAAGTCTGTTTTCACACCAACCAATCATGAAAAGCCACGTAGTGTCCCAACAAATTTCTTCTTGCACCCGCATACAAGTAATCCTTAATTTCTTTCTCTCCCTCTCCTTTCGCTCCCTCTCCCTCCCCCATTGCACTGAATTGAATCGACTTCCTGCACCCCTGAGTTCCAATCGACGAATGAACGACCCTGCTCCCCTAAAGTCAAGTGGGATTTTGCCCAAGGTCTCTATGAAAACACTACACCATCGTTGCCCAAGGTTACGAATTGAACGCAGAAACAATTTTGCACGAAGTCAAGCAGGATCCTTTCTTCTATCATCGTTGCCGAATAACGTCTTCTGGTAAGGCCCTCGTCGCCTGAGGTGGTTTTTTTTCTTTGTCAACTTGTTTGCATCAGGACCCAGATGGTTATTTTCCATTTCATTATTTGGTTGCATTTCGTTGTTTTTTTTCTTTTATATTACTCTTTTTTTACTTTTCATTTCGTTGTTGGTTGCAGTACTTCAAGTCCTAATCGGCCAGAAAAGAAAACCTAAACAGAACCCATCTGATCTCGCCATCGTGCCCCAAAAAAACATTTCTTGAAAGGAAAACTTTCTATTTGGTGAAAGTTTATTTTGACTTTGTTAGATAGAATACTTACAGGAAATCTTATGTTGTATAAGAACACTTATGTTGGATAGAATACTTATGGTCGATGGTGGGCTATATGGGATGCCTTTTTTACTCTCGTGGCCATTTGTTTGTCTTAAACACGAAGCAATAGATGGTGAAAAAGATAAATGCATAATGATAATGGACTGTGGGCTTGTGTGCCAAGAAGATGGGTTCGAGTCGGAGAGGAGAGGAAGGGCTTCATGGGAATAAGTTGGGTTCGAATCGGAGAGGAGAAGCAAAGAATTGATTCAGAGGAGAAGAAGGGATATGAGAGAGGAAGAGGAAAAATGGAAAAGAGATAGGGGTTTACCTGGATGCAATCCCATAGTAATTTCTATAAGTTGCAGACGTGTTTGTTTTTCACTGGATGGTATAAAAAGAAACCTTATACCTAACCGACTGTAAGGTTTTCTCTAATCCCAATGCTCGGTAATTGCAACAATCACAAAAACAATAAATAAATAAATAAATCCAGTAGAATCCCATAGAAAGAGAGTGAGAGAGAGTGAAGATTTATGAAGGAGGAGAAGGAGAGGGAGGATCGTGCGGTGGAAGTGGCTTTTTTGCATGATTTCTTAAGTGCATTTGAGAGATCGGCGTGGGGTGGTTCTGTTGTGGGTGTGGCCGTGGGTGAGGGCAATTTAAGTTGGGTTGCAGCGGCGCATCTGGCCGTGAGGCTTGGGTGGTGCTATTGTGGCTGATGAGATTGGGAGGGAGAAAGAGAAATCTAGAGAGAGAATGATTCTGTTGAGGTAAAAAGCACCGGTGGCTTGCAGTGTAGTAGTGGTGGTTTGGGGTTGCGTCTGCAGTCTGGTGGCACTAACAACGGTGCTTGGCGGCGATTGAGAAATAGAGAAACGTGGAGAGAGAGAGAGAGAGAGAGAGATCGGGAGATAGACATAGAGGAACCAAAGAGGATGAGAAGGGGTAGTCCACCAGCGAGGCGTGGTGGCAGAGGTGCTTGGTGGATTGCTACGACAATGGTTGGTGAGGAGATCGGGACGAACATAAACAAGAGAGAGAGAGAGAGAGAGGTCTAAAGACGAGGTCAAGAGAAAAGAAACAAAAACATAAGGGAAAAAAAATTTGCACTAACACAAGCACTTGACGGAGACAAAAAATCACTAACACAAGCATAACCATCCCCTTCCTCATAACTAAAATGAAAAACAAAAACTCAAAAGACTATATCCTCATATAAACGGACACAAAAGAACAAAATAAAAGGATAAAGAAGTGAACACACAACACACAGATTATACAAGGAAGGATAAGAAAATTATTGTCACTACTGTTCACGCGGGATAGGTTCTTATTATAATAGAATATATATATATATATATATAAGATTCCACGAAAGTAAACTCATAAATTGACATGTTTTCATATGATATATTAGATTTACTTTACAATAAACATTATTTTACAATCTAATATATCACATCAAGCTATATCAATTTGTGAAATTACTTTCGTAGATCACTTTAATTATAGCTAAAACATTTTTGAACTTACTAATGAGTTCTAAATTGCTCATAATATTTAGGAATTAAAAGAATTTATAAAAAATATATATATACCATATAAAAGAAGAAGGTGTTGCCGATGCATGATGAATGGATTGATTGTCTCTTTTGTTCTATTATTTTTCACCATAATTGATAATTTTAGCAAAATAGTTTTCGTAATAGCTAGTCATTTTCAGGAATCAGGCCGAATGATTTTTTTTTTTTTGTTTTCTTCTTCTGATTTAGTAGTTCGTCTTCACTTTTTCAAACGTACAGTTCTCACGTTGCTTTGTCCCACACTTTCTCCATACACTTCAAAGATTGCTTTGTGCACAGAAAATGTGGATTGCATCTTCCCCACCCTTTATTTAGTTACAATTCACTCAAACCGGTATGGAGCTTTCCTTGTACCCAATCGTGCACCATGATCTACTTGCACTTGTAGAGAGAGAGAGAGAGATTAAGATATATATATATATAATCTACCAATGCATATATAAAAATATTCAATAGATTAATAATAAGCACAATCATACACATAATTTGAGGTTTGACAATCGATATTATGCCCTCCCTCATTTTCTTCCTTTCTTTCTAAGGAACTTTCATTGGGAAAGGGTCTACATCTCTCTCTCTCTCTCTCTCTCTCTCTCTCCACATAAGCTAGCATAAAAAGGTTATATTCTCAAGTCTCACATGGAAGCTGGCAAAAACACAATTCCACCCTCTTATTTATAATATCTTAATATATATTAGTACTACTTATAACTTCATTAGATTCAAGCTGTCAAACAACGAAAATCCCCCATATCTAGCTACTAAAACCCCTCCGCCCTTTATCAAATTTTCCTCGTTTCAGTAGTACTGCTCCATGCTTCGGCCTCTCTTCTTATTATTCCCTTCTCCCTCTCTTCCTCCTCCACCATGGCCTTGAAAATATCTCAAATAATTCTGATCATTCTTCTCTGGCTCTCTCTCCTCTTCTTATTGTTTAATGAGTTCTATAACTTTAAGTCCAAGATCAACGAAAAGCACACCTCCACCACCATAAGCGCTTACTCATCAACGCCTTCTCATATTCAACCTTTGATCAGCAGAAAAGTTCTAGCCAGACAGTTCGACCTCTCACCATTTGTAAAGCATCACCAGGATCAAAAGCAGCAGCACCATCGCCGAACGGAACGTTCTCATGAGAACACGCGTGAGCATCAGCCCGAGCCGGGTGATGATCAAGGCGAGATCGATCCGCGTTATGGCGTTGAAAAGCGCCGGGTCCCCACTGGTCCGAACCCATTGCACCACTGATGATCATGATTTCTCAGGTATTACTGAATATTATACAGGAGAGATCAAAAATAAATGGGTAGTGGAAACTTTTCCTTTTTTCTTTGTCAGGAGACATGATTCAGTTTCTTTGGATCATGGTGTATGATAATTGAGAGGTTGAGCTTTGTACATTTATTAATTAATTAAGGATATATACGTTATCATATAAGAAAGGATCGGAGATCATGATCAATATTATATACATACTCTATATATATACACATATATAGGTATAGGCTTTTAAATTTTAAGTGCATATATATATATATATATATATATATGATCATGAATATATATCATGATAATGCTTTAATATTCAAACGCAATAATTAATACTTGAAATTTTGGTAATCTTTTATGTTTGGTTTCAAAGAAACATTTAAGTAGCTGTGACGGCACGGCACGGCACGGCACGTTTCGGGAAGAAGCTGATAATTTCCAGCTAGCGCACCGTAATAATGATATTTATTGATGAGGTTGGTTAGTGTGCTTTGTTTGAAGATTAATAAAAGCCCATTGTTGAAAACACGTGACGAGTTTGGTGGCCTAGCCCGTGTGTTGCGTGACCTCTTTGGTTAATGCACCGACGTCCGTCCGGCCCAGCCATGACATAGCTAGCAAAATGCAGCCACTGCTTTTCGCTGCATGTGGCATTACCTACCATGCATGTGTCGGCTCCGTGGGATTCTTCTTCTAGCTAGCGACAGTACTGATGATCTCATGATATTGTGTTCTTGTATATATATGTGTACGTTCGGATCGGAGCTCTCAAATATTATATATATATATATATATGCAAATTAATTAAGTACTGTGGGTATATGCATCGATCATGTGATCATATATATAATAGGTACTGGTAAAGGACTAATTTGTTATATGGCAGTTGACTTTGTGAGTATTATATATATATATATATATATACACACACACACATGATATAGCAGCAGCAAATTCATGTGGATACTTTGTCAGATCATTGTAAAAAAGCTGATTGAGTGGGAAGAAAGTTAACCCATTTTTCAACATCTAATTAATTATATATACATATGGGCGTGAGGGAAGCTGCATATGTCATTAATTAATTACTGTGAGAAGCTAGGCATATAGTATTCTTAAGTAGTAGTACTACTGCTAATCAGACAAATTAATTTAGCTTCAAATTAGTTTACTATATATATATATGAATGGGCTCATAATGATGAGCTAGTTTAGTTCTGATGGTCTCCATATATATATATGCATGAGCGTCCACACACACACACACACACACACACGAGTTTATTTAAAATGTTAAATTAGGAGCTAATTAATTCTGTGTAATGTAGGTCATGACTCATGATCATCTTTAACTAGACAGAGATCATGTGATTTTAATTACAAGACAACAATATTCAATTCCCCTTTTCATGCATGCAGCTTAATTAATTTGCTTTCTTAAAGTCGTAATGGAGGAAATTAATTAGCTTGATCAGATCATCTTTATATATTTATGAGCAATGTTACATATAGTTTTTAAATGAAGATTGTATTACAAGTCTAGTTAATTTTATTTTTAAATTTTTTTAAAATTATAATAATATCCTTATCAAAATGATATCTTTTTTTATTTAATGAAAGGCTTGCACATGTGGGGATTGCAAATAAAATTTCTCAAATAAAATTAACGGGTTAATTAGACTTGACACACACACACACATATATATATATATATATATGCTCCTTGCAGCACCAATGATATATATTTATTGGTGCACCAAGAAAATAATGGGCTTAGATTTACCGTTAATTTGATGAAATTAATTAAGTTGTTCCATGCATATTGCATTGATCTGATCTGGCGAAGCCCAGCTAGATCGATCGATCGATCATTAGCATTCGCTTTTAATTAGGCCGACCATTACATATATATATATAGGAACGATATATAGTTAATTAAACCAATTAATTAAGCTAGCGGTCATGAATAGGCCATTTTGATTAAATTAGCTGATCTCTAGTAGGGCCGGTGCTTATATATATATATATATATATAATATAGCAGCTAACTTTTGAAGGCCGTAAAAAGAACCCCAAATATTGGATGCAATAGTACGTACTAGTGTTCATTGGGACTGTACATAACGAGTAGCCGGGGGTCCGCGAATAGGGTTAAGGTACTGATCATGTTGAATTTCAAATATATATATTTATATATATATATATATATATATATATATATATATATATATACACACGCACTAACAACGGTTAAACGTGCAAAACACGTTTGCCACATGTGTCTAATTGGAGAAAAAAATAAAGTGTGACTCTAAATGTTGAAAATAATCTAATACATAAGAGTAAAATTACTGTTTATTCATGTTCATCATTTATTATGATATTTAAATTATGTTGAAAATTCAAATTAATTAGATAGTTTTATTCTCTTAAAAATGTTAGCAAAATTTCATCATTTATTTAATAATGAAAAATTAGTATTTTATAAATTAAAATTGATTTTAAGTGTATGATATAATATTTATATTTTAATTATCTATTTTATGTTAGTTTAAATCAATGTTTAAACCTCCACTGTTAGATTACATTTGAGGATTCAAGATGAATGATTTTGATTTAAAACCCCAAACCTAACATTTTCTCCTCACTTTCCCTTTCTCCCTCTCTCTCTCCTTCCCCTTCAGCCCCACGTATTTCCTCTCTCTCACCCGATCTCTTCCCTCAAGCAGCCTAATGTCGATGTGCGCCACCTTGCTGCATAACTGACGATCTCACCGGCTTCCTCTCACGCTGGCGAGCAAACCCCACCGTCGAAGCCCCTTGACAGCTCATCCCTCAGCCGCATGCGAGCAACCGAAATGGGTCTCGACGCATGGATTCTCCACCCTTGAGCCATCGCGGCTCAGCCCCATCTCCACCAAGCACCACCACCGAGTTTCCCTCATGCCATGGACCACTTCTATGGAACCCACCACTTGTAGCTCCTCCCTAACTCCACGCACGCAGCCCCTTTACACGAACAAGTTTCTCCCCATAGCACCGCCGTTAGCCTCCCCTACGCCACCACCAGCCTCGTCCTTCGCTGACGACCCCTCCACTTCCTCATTTTCTCTAGTTGATGACTCCTGATTTGTTATTTGTGTGGTGATTTGTGTAGTAATTTTGTGATTTTGTGATGATTTTAATGTGAGGATGTAGAGAGGACGTAAGGAGAAGAAGAAAAGCGTAAAACAAGTTTATTGTTCATTCATGTTCATTGGGCAGTAGGCTCTTTTAAGTATAAGGAGATATACCTGCTCCACTCATGGAAGAGTACCATCATCATCATGTTATATATATCATTTATGTGGGTGAAACTTGTTTATATAGAAGATCGATCGATCGTGTCCATGATAGTTCATATAATATATATATATATATAGTTCATTATTATTATACACACCACTCGACCAACGAAGACATCCTTTTTTCTTTTACCAATTAACGTGGAAAATTAAATTAAATTGAAAAGCGACGTCCTGGGATCAAAAGCTAGCTTACCATGCCTTTCCAGTGCTTTAAACATCGATTTCTATGCAGTGATCATCTCAGTAATTGGCTGTTTTAAGTTTCCAAATTAAACATATTGATAAAGTAACTCGATCGATCCATAAATTAATCAGACAGACGATTGAGCTGCCAATATATATGGATATATATGCATATTAATCCCAATGCAAATAGATGATCAACCCACATGCACGCACGGCCAGCTGGCTAACTAGCAATATCGATCAAAGAAATTATTAATTAGTTGGAGTAGTACTGTTGTCCATGCAGTAGTACTTGATGGTTGGCTTGAATATATATATAGCTATAGCTCGCTAGCTAGATCAAATAAACAAGCATCGATCATCCAGTAGTAGTACTAGTAATTGGATTAGTACTATATATATATATATTAATAGATTGCTCATCGACAATTAATATTGGAATACTATGCGATCAAAATATATATGACGCATGTGGCTGACCGGCAGTACCGCCCGCCCCCACGACGCATGATCGATCATCCTGCTGATCAGTGTGAATTCCTCTATTTCAACTGTAACGTACGTGACCCTCCAACTTAGCACTGCTGCAGCTTAGTGCATTACGATATCTCTGCAATATATAATCTCTTGGATCGACCATCTATATGTATAGTTTAGCCTCCCAACCACTCCATTATATATAATATATATATATATGAGATCAGAATATATAAATATATATATATATATATATATACACACACATGACATATTTATATATAGATCAAGTGAATATATATTAGTTTCACAGTAGTAAATGAGCCGCGTACGTAGCAATGAATTAGGTAGGTAGGTAGGTAGGTAGGTAGTGATCATTTGCCGACTAGATTAGTTTCCGCCAATGGTACTAGTACTAGTACAAGTGCACTTATAATTAATTAGCATCTTTTGAAAGGGATATGATGATCATTGATCATGAGTGGCCAACATCAACATCGTCGATCGACCCAGTGCTGTCAAATTACGAAATATATATATATATATCTATATATATATAGGTAAATCCTCCAATATCCATCAGAGTTTAAACAGTTTTTGAGAGTGATTAACTATCTCTTAATGAATAATTAATGCAAGGATAGGCCACCTAATCCTGAAAAGCTACTTGACAGCATTAATATTATAGGAAAAATACCATATATATATATATATATAAATATATTTGATGCAATTAATAGGAAAAGACGAGAGATCCATCATAGCATCTCTCGCTTACAGTAGAGATTAATAAAATTATAAACTAACAAGAACATGTAATATATATTAGCTAATTATACATATATATATATATAAGATGTACGTACGTATAACGTGTAAGTATATTATCAATATTAATGTAATATTAATCGAATACATAAGTGGTGGGATATTTAGTCTTAATTAATTCATTTTGGTGGCCGGCCCATGCATATATATATATATATATGACCAGCTTATATATAACTAGATAGGTTTTTATAATATTCTTCGCATCATGTACGTCAAATTAATTAATGATGAAATTGGCATGCATTGATCCCGAATTTGAGGTACTTGATCTGACCGGCATTATGCATATTAATTCAATATATTATGTCAAAATACAGGCCGGAGTTCATGATCAGTTCGAATCCGTACTGAAAAACGTCGTCAAATTTAATTGCCCCTGCATAATAAAATAAACATATTATATACAACTAATTAACAAAATGTGATAACGATTCTTTATTCGACCAACGAGAGTACATGTATATATATTGAGAAATGATATTTGTAATCGTGAGTGTGTAAGTATCGTGCAGTTGCTTTGAAAAAAATAAATAAATATAGGATCTACATGAAAAGAAATTAATTTTTTATGAGTAGACTTCATTCTTTTCAAAACGATTACATAATATTTATATATTCTACGATTATATATAATATTACTCTAATGATTTTATAATATGAAAGTAGAGATCTGAATTCGAACCTGACTATTCTAATACACTCAATTTGGATATTTGTATTTGGGTACTTGCCTGCACAGCTAAGAGGTTGAAACCTACAGCGGGCCTTCATTCCTCTCCTTGGCCCTTTTCTGCTGAAGAAGCACCGCTCAAAGGTCCCTTACCCTTTGAAATCTCAGTTTACCACTTCGGCCCAACATATATATATTCTCACACGATTTCTGTTTCAGATCCATCTCCTCCTTTCTTCTCTTCCCAAATCACCAATCAGCAACCACCCTTCAAGCCACATCCTCCACCCCCCCGGTCCTGCCTCCCGTCTTTCGAAACACTTCCACTCCCAAACGAATATTCTTACAAAAAAATGGCTTCTTTTCTCTCTTTTCCTCTCCTTCTCGCTAACCCCACTTCCCACTCCACCCTTGGAAGAAGAGATTTTGCATTGCCAGCTTCATTGACTGATGATGGTGGTAATAATTCTTCTCAGCAATCAACGAAATTGGTCACCTTTTTGGGCAAAGGTGGGTCCGGCAAGACCACTTCTGCGGTATTCGCCGCTCAGGTACATAGTAATATATTGCGTCATACCATTATTTTTTAATTACGAGTTTTTGCTATTTATTTTTAGTTATAATTTGTGGGTTGAGTTAAAAAAATTCATTGCCTTACTTCTCCTTTAGTTTTGGTTGTGTACGATTGTGGTAAGAATGTAAGAGACTATGGATTATGAGTATTTATTCAGAATGAGAAATGTGGTGATTAATATTTGCAACTTGATTGTTTCCCAGTTAAAGAAAACACCATAGGGATGAGCAAAGAGGGGGAAAATGAAAGATATTAAATGATGGGTAAGATATTCAGAGTAATAGAGCAAATAAGGGTTCTAAAACATTTTATAATTGACTATGTTTCAATCAAACAAGCGATAAACCTGAGCTTCTTCATGAAAGTGAAAAGTGCATATAGGAACCTCTTTCTGAACCCTTTTTCAACTGTTAATGTAAGTCTACCAATTGACTTACCAAATAATTAATTTTTTTTTTACTAGTAGTCCTAGGATTTTAGAACTTAAGATCGTTTAAGCTAAAAAGCCTTGAAGATTAAGTATAAGATATTTTGACTGATTTTATTCTCTCTCACTGTTTCTGGTTTATAGCATTATGCATTGGCTGGACTCAGCACATGCTTGGTGATACATAATCAAGACCCATCTGCCGATTATCTTTTGAACTGTAAGATTGGAAGTTCTCCTGTCATATGCAACAATAACCTTTCGGCTGTTAGGTTGGAAACCTCTAAAGTGTGTTTTTCCCCTTCTATCCTACTCTCTGCCACCTGAAAGCTTTGCTTTGAGTGGTTACTCAAGATGAACTGTCGTTGGTAATTACAGATACTTCTTGAACCTCTCAATCGGCTCAAGCGAGCAGATGCCCATCTTAATATGACACAAGGAGTTCTTGAAGGGGTGTGTACGTAATACCATTGCTGATGTTCTTGGGCAGTCTAATTTCACAGCTATAATCCCTTGAATATTTTGAAGGACTTTATATTCCATTCCTTTGAATGTGTAGATTGTGGGAGAAGAGCTTGGGGTACTTCCTGGGATGGACACTATTTTTTCAGTATTTGCACTTGGTAGGCTTGTTGGATTATTAAGTAATGTGGCTCAAGAAAACCACAGAAAAGAGAATTTTGATGTGATTATATATGATGGAATCAGTACTGAGGAAACCCTACGGATAATAGGTGCAACCAGTAAAGCAAGGTAAGAACATCTCTCTCTCTCTCTCTCTCTCAATGGTATAATATACGATAACATGACAGTGCAGATTGTATTTAAAGTATCTACGCAACTTGGCTGAAAAGACTGATCTTGGAAGAGTGGCTGGTCCTTCACTTGTGAGACTTGTGGATGAAGCCATGAGTATCAGCGGCAGCAGGTCCTATCTGAATGGGAAAATGAGTGCAGAAGTATGGGACACTCTGGAACAAATGTTGGAGGTAAATGCGATTCTCATTTTTATGAATACAGTCAGATTCTCATTTTTATGAATACAGTCAAGTGTAAACCCAATGAGGTTTTGCATTACTTATGTGCCATGCAGAGAGGATCCTCTTTCTTCTCAGAACCACATAAATTCGGCTGCTTCCTTGTTATGCATCCGAACAGTCCAATCTCTGTTAATTCTGCATTACGTTATTGGGGCTGTACAATCCAAGCTGGTGCACAAGTTTCTGGTGCATTTGGTATTGATTCTCCAAACTTGAATGAAGAGTTGGTGGAACAAGTCAAGAGAACTTTTTCACCCTTGCCTTTTGCTTTTACTCCACAAATCCAGGTCGATTCCCCTCTAGACTGGAACGAGGTCATGCTCAACACTGTTGGTAAAGATGCAAGGAATCTTCTCTCTCTACCACCAAGCCACACCAGTGATATGTCATCAGTAAAATTTGATCCAGCGAAAAAATCTGTAACCCTTCTGATGCCTGGTTTTGAAAAGTCTGAGATCAAGCTATACCAAGTATGTCATCTTTTTTTGTTTGCAACTCTCGAAGGAGAGAACAAAAAAATTGTTAGAGAATATGCTTTTGAAGCTGCTTCCCTGAGCTTCCTACTCCGCAATTCAGAAGTAATCACTAAATTATAGATACTTCTTCAAAATATAGGAATTAACTTATAAAAAATGTAATGAAATACAAGACGTGCAGAGTTAGAGAGTCAATTTAGGGGATTTGTTGTAGGATGATCAACTTCTAGATATAGTCATTTACATTATATTTTATTTTCTGGTGGTTCGTCTCACTTATAAAAAAATAAATAAATTCTGGTAGTCCATCCGTGTTATGTTGTTGTGCTTCTGTTTTTCTTGGTTGAATTTACAGAGTTGCTGATCGATATTGTTATTTTCTGACAAATGCAGTATCGGGGAGGATCTGAGTTACTGGTGGAAGCAGGTGATCAAAGACGTGTCATTCTTTTGCCTCCAGATCTTCAAGGAAAGGTGGGTGGTGCCAAGTTCATGAATAGAAGTCTTGTAATCACAATGCGGTAGTGGAATTACAATTAAATTTTATTCTTTTTTGCATTGGATGTCTTTCTGAGGGAAAGATCCATGCGTGATAATTATGACTTTTGATTTTCGGGGGGGCATATATAATGTTTTGGAATCATGCTCCTGATGAATATGTGTACAACTTCAGTTAATCTAGGATCATACAAAAGTATCTTTCCTCCAGCCAGCTGCTGGCAAAATTCATGTCGTCATTCGATTGTCCCAGGATCTTTGAGGTCTATACCTCACCGGGAAGTCATTAAATGCAATATATATCATGTCCCAAGTAAAACTCTCAACTGCTCCAGCTACATCTCTTATTCACAATATATGGTACTATCTATCCATATCTTGAATCCCAACCCAAGAGGGGTTGGACCGACAGGTGCATGAGAAGACTACTTTCCTACCCTCGGTGGACACAAATTCCTTCGCAAACTGTATTGGGGGCATGATTTTGACAAAGAAACTATCTCGAAGATGTATTCGGAGAGCATATTGAGAGACTCCGATGAAATCTTTTGCTAACAAAAGTTGTTTCCCTTCCAGTCCAGTTTCTTCTAAATATAAATATGTAGCTCAACAATCTGATAAATGAGTTATACGGATATACTCCTGTTGTTTGGTTCATTTACTTGAACTTTCATTGTTTTCTTGCTCTTTTGATGCCTACTTATGCAAGTTAAAATGGATCATGGTCATAGATTTTATAAATTATGTATGATCTATTCCCCTTCCCCCTTTTGATGTCCAATATATATATATATATGAGATGTTTTCTGCAACATGGAGTGACAGTTGAAATATACAACCCCAAAAGAAAAGAAGGTACAAAATGCAAATGAAAAAAGTAAAAATAAAGACTTATGTATCCTGCTTATTGTCTTCTCCCACTTGTGTATGGATACGGCTTCTAAGTTCTTCAAAAGCCTTCATGCTCTCTGCATCAAAACCTCCCGCAAACTGGGAACCAATTCAATGTTAAAATCGCATAATCATAATGTGTTCTAGATTTTCATATTGAAAAGCACCATTGTAAAAACACCCTAGAAAATACAAGATTGTTATTGATTTGGAATCTTAGCAAACACTAAATACATCAATGAAAGCGTGCTGCGATATTGACAAACGTAGAGAATTTCAAGTATTCTCAGAATACTGAGTTTGGCTACTGAGAGTATCTCAGACTACCTCACTACAACTTATTATTTTATTATTACTTTTTATCTACTTTTCACTATTATTCACTACTATTCAATATTTTATCATTACTTTTTCATTACTTTTTTAGAATATATGAGAATACCTCACTACCCGCCCCACTTGTACAATGTTTCCTAATTCAGCTACCTGTTTTTAACTTTAATGTAAATCAAATTAGTTAGGATAACCAAATATAGAATATTAACAGACCTGATGAACACGGAAAGCAAAACGCACGCCTTGCAGAACCAAAAACTCTCTGTTCGGTTCCTTCTCGGGTCCGCTCAATGCATCAAGTTCTGATGCTACTCGTTTCATGTACTTTCTCGCCAATTGCACGGATGATAGCTTTATCTGCAATGGGAAGAAATTATATATGACCATTCTGTTGCATATACAACTCATGGCATTTGCAGTCTGCAGCAGATACACGCACTTTTTGTATTTCTAGTGAGGTTGATTTAGAAGCACTAGCAATCGGATTTTTTTTTTTTTTTTTCCCTTCAGTTGAAAGTTGAAAACTTGAAACCATACCTTGCCAACAACTCCCGAATCTAACAGCCAATCGACTGGAATTCCAAACTCCCGGTATCGTGAAATAGCCATGTCCCTTGTACGTAAGAGGGCATACACACTAGTTTCCACTCTGTCAAAACATCAAGAGAAAATGCAAGATTATATATGGCTCCATGTAAATGGCAATTCGCAAGTCAAGCTGTACAACAAATTAAAGATGTTGGGGAAAACTACTACTAAAAAAGTAAAGAATGGTATAAGTTCTCCACATACAAGAAACGACAGAATTTTCAAATGATTCTCCCGAAATTAATCAATAACTATGTATCCGTCCTAGTCATCTATATAAATGCATGAGAACAAATTTTCTTACTTTTCTAGCAATGAGTACATCTTTTTCAGAGCATCTTCACATGGAAGCTTGGGATCATCGTCGAAAGCAGAGACTCGCTTCTCTAGTTTCATGAGGTCCTGGTATTCAAAAGCCGCCTCTCTTAATGCGTCTGCTTTTCCCTCAGGCCAATCGAAGTGCTTGAGGACTGCCCGCTCATCAACCTTATCACATAGAGAAAGAAACAACTAATGATAAACATTTCTCCAACGGCTAGAGAAATATGTGTAGACTGTTCACCCGGTGAATTTGAATACATGCTCCCATTGTTGTGGATCTTGAGAAAATTTGGAGCTTGCTTAGTGGGAATGTCAGAAAAGATGAGAGCTGATCTTGGAAAGCAGTGTTCATAAGGCTAAAAAATTGTGATTTAGCTACAGCTCACTTTGTAGTTTCTTGGAATTTTTATGGTCCCCTTCTGTTCGTTCTTGAGGATCTCTGTCAGAAAGGAAAATAAAAGAGAACGAGAACTTTGTAGCATACCAAGAAAGAGAGTTCCTCATCTAGCCAGTTTACAAAAGCCAGAAGATCTTCTATGTTGGTGAAGGAAGCGGCTCGGACTTCAGTTGCCAATGACATGACAAAATCACCTTGAGTTTCCACATCAGCTTTCACCTGGATCCAGTGCATACAGTTTGACTCTTTATTAAATTTCTCAACAAACAAACCATACCTTTATGCTCAAGATAAGAAGAAAATGAATACAAAGAGAAATTTTAACACACAGCTAAGAGGAATGATGATCTGTTCTCGATCTCCCCAATCATGTTACTCCTGGCATCTGATGCATTCGGTGTTGAAGAAAATAAAGATGGTGTATCCTTCTTTGCCTCTCGTTTCATCAATGACTGATAAAATTCAACCAGTTCAGGAGCCCGGTGAACTTTATCACCACTCCCTCCCCCTCTTGGTAGGCTTCCAGGTGGAGGAGGTGGCCTGGGTGGTCCACCAGGTGGTGGTGGCGGTGGAGGTGGGGCACCAGGCGGGGGCGGTGGAGCAGTAGGTATTCCACCTGGAGGATTTGGATTTTTACCGGCAGAAGAAACTCCAGATGGTTTAGGAGGTGGCCGAGGCACCCTAGGAGACCTTTTCTCTATGTCAGCAAGTTTCATCTTGCTTATTGTCTGAGAATCAGTCTTGTCGTCATTAGTTTGGTTACCTGAGTCACCAGATACAACCACCTTCTCCTTTATTTTAGCAAGTTTTGGCGGCAAATTTATAGGTCTCTGTCCTTCAACCTTGGATGTAGGGTCACGTAGATTTAAATTTGATTTGTCACCAAACTTCTCTGCTCTTGCTTGCCCAGCCCTCTCTTTAATTTGCTTCTCCCTTTCTAGGGCCAACTTATGCCTGTCTTTATATGCAGGATATTTCTCATCTACAACTCCTTCAACTGATTTAGACATCAAATGGAATGATGTTGCTACAGTATTCAGTGAATCACTTGATGAAACCCGTGTTCTAATACTAGGGAGAGTCGGAGTTTCAGGAGAGTAGGGTTCCAGCTCCATCCTGCCAAAAGTGGTGATAGCCATGCTATCACCTGCGTTCCTTAGCATTAAGGATTCCAATGGACCCCTTGGTCGCCTGCTTGGAGAACCTCCTGAGAGAGATCTGGATGTTGGTGAAAGAGCACTAAAATCATCTTTGCTTTTGCCCCATTTTTTCAACTTTTGGATTAAGGTAGGTTTCTTAAGGAGACTGCTATATCTACTACTGGAGCTATCTATAGAAATACTGTCAAAGTCCTCACTTCCGGGGGAGGAAGGGTGGGATAAGTTGCTTTCAAGATCTGTATCTCCTTGTCCTCGTTCTGATCCTGCATACTCTAACATCAGCTGTTTAGCCTTCTCTTGAGATTTGGGGCTCAGACTCTTGTTGAGATCACGAGCCGATGTCTTCCCTGCTGGTGCCTGATGGTTCCGGAGCTCATATCTCAAGCATGCATTGACCCAACGAAGATACACTAGCTCTTCAACTTCACTGAATCTATTCATCTGAAGTCCTTCCACTTGCTTTAGCAGGTCTTCATTTGCATGCCTAAGATTATTGACCTCCTCTCTTGCCTTGGCAACCCTTTCACTCTGCAGTGTGATGCATAGCACAGAAAGAATGAGTTGAACCCATAACATGTACCAGCACATATTAAAACACATGTTGGATTCATTATTACAAACATTCTATGTCCGTTTACCAGGTCGTTATATCAAGCACTCGAAATTGTCCTTTAGAACATCTTCCAAAATTAACTAATTATTGTGAAGAACAAGAAGTTAGCCATTGAAAAAAAGTCGGCACTTATTACAACAGCCATTCAGAGATATTGTGATGTTTTTATAATATTCAAGTAGCTATAATATCCACTTCATTTACCTAATGATCTCAACAATCAAATTTGTTGTTTACTATAGCATGGATATCTTGTTTGGCAAGTTACATGATTAATTTAGTATGAGCAATGGATGTTAAGACACTGCTGATGAGGAAAGTTTACCTATTTAAGCAACAGGTAATATCCTAATTACTTAATATACCATCTGCTATCTATTTATGTATTGATATGATTTGAAGAAGGAACCATGTCAGTGTTTTATTTCTCGAGTAAAAGAGCAGATTAATTTCAACACCCCCAGGAGTGCAAAGAATAAAAAAAAAAAAGTAGAGCATCATGATTCTGACCTCTGTCATATTGGAGAGGACTGATATTCTAGCCTCTGCAGCATCAAGTTTTACAGTCAACTCCCGCTTTTCATGTTGAAGTTCTTTGTTTTTCCTCTTAAGCTCTACAACTTCGATCTCTAACTCCTCCACAGCTTTCAGCTTCTTTTCAATTTCAGAATCTTTCTTGACAGCATCTACCTCTTTTGCCTGCAAACCTGAAACTTGTTGTTTAAGCAACAGCAACTGGCCTTTCGTCTGGTTAGCTTCAAGCTGAATCTGCCTTTGCAATTCCTTGATCCTGTTCCTTGCCACCTCCAGCTCCTTCTTTGCTGAAGTTCCCTGTGCAATCTCTTCTTGAAGCTTTTTCCTTTCAGTTTGCAAAGAGTTAATGGTGATATTGAGCATGTCAATCTCCACCGTCTTGATCTTGAGTTGCCTCTGTAACTCAAGAATATCCGATTCCTGCTCTTTCAATCCGTAGTATTCAAGCAATTCACCTTCAAGCTTTACCTCTCTCTCCTCTAATTCATTTACTAGTTTTCGCAACCGCTCCAATTCACTTGCATTATTTGCCATCTCGATTTCATATACCCTGTCTATCTCTGCATCATTAATAGTCTTACCAGGAAATGGAAATTCAATCTCCCCAGATAAAAGATCTTCAAATTCAGGCAAAATCTCTTCATCATATATATCAATTGGATTTCCCTGAATTCTGTTAAATACACTGCTAATTAATTTAACCTCTTCTTCCTCCTCTTCCTCCTTCCCCTGCAGAAAAAAGTTACAAAACGCAAACCACCCAAAATCAGATTTGTATGGCCATAAAAGAGATGGAAATCTTTTTAAAGTTGAAGTACTTACGTCCTTCTCTTTGAGTCTATCATAAGAATATACATCCTGCTCTTCGCCTCTCTCCTCACACTGATGTGGTTCAAAGTTCGCTTCACCATTTTCTGAGTTCCATTGTCACCAAATGACTTCAGTTTTAAGAGAGAAAAATTTACAAGAAAACTGAAGACAAAAACATATTTCCTCCTTAAGATAGCCATCATCATAAATGTTATACAAATATTTCTCAGACTAAAAAAAAGAAACAACAACAACATGAGAGAAATTGTATAGGCAACAAACAACTAGATAAGTGACATTTGTTCACAGACACGCAAACTCACGGAAATAAATACCTGGAAGCCTAACTTCTGAGGTCGATGACCTTGAGGTTTTGACATTAAGCTGCCTAACTGCAAAGGCTGCAATTGAAGCAGCAACCAGGAGGCTTAACCGGGTTATCATGAAGGTATAGTTGGTGGGAAATTCTTAACGCTAAACTCATCTATACATAGAACCCAATTCAAAACACCCCACCACCCATTTCTTCCAAGTCCCATCATCAACCCATCAGGCTATGTATGCAACAACGGCCACCCAAATTCTGTAATGACCAAGAGAGCTAAAAAAAGTAGCATTTATACAACAACAACAAAAAAAAAAAAAAAAAGAGGAAAAAAAAAGTCAGTCGTCTCCGACTATAGGCTTGAAACACCAGCTTTATCGCCTTATCAGGTTTATGGACCTTTCAATGGGCAAACTTTCTTGTCTGCGCGAAACGAAATTCCTGATAAGTAGAATTCCAGCACAACTGTCATGCTAGGAGCTGCAGCAACCACCAATTACTAGTGGCCACTCTTTATCCAAAAAGGATTGACAAGTCAGAATCTCTGTCTAACATATTACCACAGTTGCCAAGAGGAATATGAACAGTTAAAACAAGCCAAATAACAGAACTGAAAAAGACAAGCAACTGTAAGTTCGAACAAAAACTAATGCTGTTCTGTGTGCCTTGCGTTCTGGCCACGCCGTTAGGTAGAGTGGATTAGATGACTGGAAAAATGTCTCGTCTTCTATGCCGCACAAAATATTTGTGTGTTCTCCAGATAATTGGTAGTTCCTTCTCCGATAAAACTTCCAACTTGACAATATGAAGCTAAGGTAGATAAACAACTAATTGAAAACATATCAGTCATCATAACCATTCGATCGATCTGGACACATATAAGGACATTCACATCCGATTCCTATAAAATTTCTTAAATTGTAACTCAAATACACCATTCCATAAATTTTATCCTAAATTTTCTATTAAAATATTATTTATCTATTCTTTCTTTATTATTTTTTTTCTCTCACTTTCATCTACAATATTAACTACTACATCTTTTATCTTTTTCCTAGATTAAGCAAATTTAGCTTCTACATAAATTCATTTAATTATTGAACATGAAGATGATTTTTTTATCCTAGTACGAGAATAGTGACAAAATTATTACGATTTTAAAAATAATTAATATTCAAATTTTCAAAGAGCATTTTATTTGTAACCGATAAATAAATGACAAGAATTGCAATGGTATAAATAATAATAACGGTATTGTATTTGTAACAAATAAATATCATACAAGTACTACTATTACCCATTCACACTAGCCCCAAAACACAAATTGCATGTGTTGTGAATGAAATAATGTTATAATTATATACACTGAAAATGCCTATACACCAAACCCAAAAGCTTATTATATGTCAACAAAAAATTGCTCAGAATTTTTAAAAATAAATTGTCAAAATAAATAACCACGACATTGAAATTAGGGCTGAGCACCGACTGTTTCGGAGTCGGAGGGCCCAACCTCCGACTCCGACTCCGCGATGTACATAATCCGCTCCGACTCCGACTCCGACTTGTCGAAGCGGAGTCGGATTTTTTTATTTTATTTTTTTGTCTTTTTTAACTTCATATTTGACCCACTTTTAAAAAAAAAAAATTGTGAGCTTTCAAATTTCAACTTTCTCAATATTACAATCTAAACTAAATAGAAGACCTGGACATGCATGCAATATCAATCTAATGTTATCATTATACTAAAAGAACATGCAAACAAAAACCTGCATTACAAAAGTTTCGAAGGGCCAAACTTACTGATATCCACACCATCCATTATCCATATCCTCATATCCACATCCAACTAAATACTAATCACTACAATAAACATCCACATATCACACCTACCATCAATCATCTACATCTATTATAATAATAGATACTTACCACTACTACAATAACATGCATCAAAAATTAAAAAGAAAGTTCTATTTTTACATGTACTCCCATCATCCAGATTCCATATCCTGATATCCACATCATTCTAACAAAAAAGAAATCCAAAATGTTCTAAGAGCCAACCAAAATAAATGTTCCAACAACATTTAAATATTTAATTACAAACTTTCAAATGCACCAAAATAAAATAAATTACAAGCTTCCAAATTACAATATTCTAAATGCCCAACAAATGAACCAAAATATATTAAATATTACAAATTTCCAAATGTTCCAACTTCCAACTTTCAAGTTGTGCCTAAAAAAAAAATGAAAATATTAGTAAGAAAAACAACCCAACTTTAATATCATATGAAAAATAAATTTAAACAAACATAAAAAGCATGTATATTACATCTTTTTAGGAAGATGGAAAATCTTACATAGTTGTTTCTTTGGTGGCTGTCTGCTTTGCCATAAGCACAAGTATGTATTTTCTTTCAACAATTAGATTCCATTACATCTTAATATTTCAGACTTCAGCGATTGAGATGATAGATCCAAAAATAACAAGGTATTCACATATTGATAGTTAACAAAAATAACAAGGTTTCTGCCTTCTATATTCATGATTTAAGAACTAACACACAACAAACAAACAAAATAGTACGGTTAAGACAATCACTAAAACAGCCAAACACAGCCCCAAAAGCATAATACAAACTCATTAACTCAACTTGTGGATGTTTTACAATCACTAAAACATAAATATATTTGAGAAAATATATACTCATCTAAAACAGAAAAATAGAAAAAAAATCAGACCCAACATTCAACAACATGAACGAAAACACCACTGGCACTAAAACAACATCAAAAATTACATATAAAAATTACATATAAAATTACTAAATCACTGGCAGCAAGATGTTGTTTGCCTAATACAAATAAAACCATCATTTATAGAGTGAAATTAAACACATCAAAATCAGAATAGCTGCAAAGTCTTTAGCTTTCCATGTTCAAATCCTTCTACATCAGACTATTCGTACAGCTAGGAATGAATTATAGAACCAACAAAAATTAATCATTGCCATTAATTGAGTGTATGTTCCTATCTCATACTCATAGATTATCAACCTCAAAGATTCGAAAAAATCAACATTATTAACCTCAAAATTTTGATTAAAGAACAGAGATGGATTTGGGTAACCTACCAAGAGGAGCTGCGGCCTGCGTGAGAGGAGGGTTGCGCGAGACGGCGAGAGAGGGGCTCTGCGAGAGGGCCGTGCGAGGGAGAAGCTACGCGAGAGAGGGGTTCTGCGAGAGGGCTGCGCGAGGGACGGGCTTCGCGAGAGGGAGGAGTTTTGCCAGAGGGAGGAGTTGTGCGAGAGAGCTGCGCCGGCTGCAGCGCTACGCGAGAGAGAGGGCAACTGGCGAGAGAGGGCTGCGGCGCTGCGCTCGAGAGAGGGCGCGAGTTTGAAGTTGGAACCCGTAGGCTGCACTGCAGACCTAAATTCAATACCCCACTCCCAGGTATCCAACGGCGTCGTTTTTGCTATAATGAATTTTTTTTTTTTTTTAAATTTTTATAATGAATAGTTACTATAGTAATATACTAATATACATTATATACTAATTAATATGAATCTATTTTATATTATATATATATATGAAGATTCATAAAAAAAATATATGATATATATTATTATATATGAATATTAGTTATACTAATAGTTATATTAGTATTAGACTATTAGTTATTATTAATACTATATAATATATATAGTTATAGTTATAGTCATTTAGTATAACTATATTAGTATAAGTTATAGTGATTTAGTATAGTTATGATACTACAAGTTTTAACTATAGTCTATATTAGTATTAGAATTAGTTGTAGTGATTAGAATAACTATATATTAGTATTTGCTATAATGATTTTAATTTAGTATAACTATATAATAGTATTAGTATATTAGTATTAGTATTAATATTAGTTATACTAGTAGTGATATTAGTTATACTAATAGTTATATTAGTATTAGACTATTAGTTATTATTAATACTATATATTATACTATATAGTGATATTAATACTATATAATATATATAGTTATAGTTATAGTCATTTAGTATAACTATATTAGTATAAGTTATAGTGATGTAGTATAACTATATAATATATTAGTATAAGTTATAGTGATTTAGTATAGTTATGATACTACAAGTTATAACTATAGTCTATATTAGTATTAGAATTAGTTGTAGTGATTAGAATAATTATATATTAGTATTTGCTATAATGATTTTAATTTAGTATAACTATATAATAGTATTAGTATATTAGTATTAGTATTAATATTAGTTATACTAGTAGTGATATTATTAATTTAGTATAACTATATAATAGTATTAGTATATTAGTATTATACTGACTATATCACTGATTGTATTAGTACACTTAATGTCTAATACTAGTATATCACTATAGTTAATAACTTAATAGTATCATATAGTAATATAGTATTAGTAATTGATACTACATTAATTTATATAGTCATTTATATATAGGCTTAAAGTGGTTTACTAATTTATATATAGTAATTAATACTATTAGACTATTAGTAATTTATATGAATAATACTTTAGTTATTATACATTAGTATTATATGTTATTATAAATTTATAGATTAGTGTTTATACATTAGTATTACAATATTACATGTCGATGTCATTATTTATCTTAGTGTTTATAGTATATTATATATACATTAGTTATTAGTATTATATGCTATTATATTTATACATTAGTAATTTAGTGTTATATGGTAGTAATATTGTAAATTTGTAATAGTATGATATTTACATATAGTCATATACTAAACTATTATTAATCAATTTAGTCTATATATTATAGTATAAATATATTATTTAACTAGTATATTATTGAATTTAACTAACTATATAAGATATAGTTGTATAAAATTTAAATAATTAATATATAGAAAAACACATATTTTATAAAATATGTATAAAATCGGAGGAGGAGGCGGAGTTGGAGGGCGACGTTGGAAGCGGATTCGGAGGCGGAGGCGGAGGATCGAAGTCGGATCGGAGCGGAGTCGGAGTCGGATCATCAATGGATCCGACTCCGACTGCCAAGAAGAAAAAACCTCCGACTCCAACTCCGACAAGTCGGAGCCGGAGCGGAATCGGAGTGGAGCTGGATTCGGAGTCGGATTGTCAGATTTTTGCTCAGCCCTAATTGAAATCACAATAATAAAACTCTTTTTCTCCAATTTTCTCTTACGCCTCTCTTAATCAATTTGTACTCGATGTCTAATGGTTTGGATGTCCATTAAGACTTGTATCTTATGAAGTTCAGTTTTTAATCAGTAAATTGTCTTTTGAGTATATGCTAGTATTTTAGGATCATACCAACAGAAAAAACCCGTAAGCCTGCTCAGCCTGCACAGTTGACAAGTATTGAAATTTATAAATAAGATGGTACCATAATAATTCATAAAAATCAGACCATCAATAATTTGTAAAATTACCTCATAGTTTACATAATCGAAAAATCGGTTTTGAGTTAGCAAGAATAAATAAGAAAGCTACGAACAGATGTTTTATCCATTTTTAATTAAAAATCAAACCCACATATTAATTCATTTATGAGAGTATTTGTAAAAAGCTAGGGTTTTTTTTTTTTTTTTTTTAGAAAGCAAGAATAGATCAGTGCACACAAAAAAAGATCATAGTAAAAGCAAATCCCAATCTCTGAGCACAAGCTTGTAAATTGCAAGAAAAATCCAAAAACAGTACAAGCAAAAATAGATCAATGCACCAAATAAACAAAATCACAGCAATAGCAAATCTCAATCCAACAGCACATGCTTGTAAAAAGCTGGGGTGTTTTTTCAAGCAAGCAATTCACAGATCAGTGCACCAAATAGTCCTAAATTAGTGCATAACAAATCCCAATCTCTGAGCACATGCATGTAAATTGCAAGAAAAAACTGAAAACAACACAAGCAAGAACAAATTAGTGCACCAAATCACCAAAATCATAGCAATAGCAAATTTCAATCCAACGGCAGAGGCTTGTAAAAAATTTTTTTTAGTAAGCAATTCAATGCACCAAATAGCCCCAAATTAGTGTATAGCAAATATCAATCTCTGAGCACATGTATGTAAATTGTAAAAAAAAAATCGAAAATAACACAAGCAAGAACAAATCATTGCACCAAATCACCAAAATCACAGCAATAGCATATTCCAATCCAACAATAGAGGCTTGTAAAAAGCAAAGGGTTTTTGTAGGAAGCAATTCAGTGCACCAAATAGCTCCAAATCAATGCATAGCAAATCTCAATCTCTAAGCACATGTATGTAAATTGTAAGAAAAATTCAAAAAAAGCACAAGCAAGAACAAATCTCACTACAAAGCATACGGATGGATAAGCAATTTTAATGTTGGATTTGTGTGAGAGAGAATGACGGAGTCCAGCCATAGAGGACCCCAAAAATGAAATGCGATAAAGAAGCTCGATGGCCAACCATGGAGGATCCCGATTCTCACAAAGTCCAGCCATGGGGAAAGTCGAACAGATTAGTATGTGTGAGAAAGAATGGGGGAATCCAGCCACAAAGGAAATCAAGAGGGGATGAGGACTTGTATTGATTTCCAATGGAGAGGCTACCGTTGATGGTGGCTACGATGCGAGGGAGGGGCAAAAACAACGATAGGACCCAACGGTCGAAGAGAATGAGACACAGGATCAACAACGGGGAAAGCACGAAATCATATTTTGAAATGTACAGTAGATCCTCAAATATGGGGAACCGCTATATCATCCGAATAGTTGATCCCTATTTTAGAGATTCGACTGGAGGAGGATTTGGAATGAAAACCCTAAACTTTTTTCTCAAAATATAGGAAAAGACATAAATGCAAATGCTCTACGCTTTGATTGAAGGATTTGGAAAACAAGATTATTATGATCCAGATGACTAAGGACATAGTGTGGACCGATCTCGCAGAATACGTGCATTTCTGCATTTTCTAGTGGATCAATCATGTACCTTTTGAGGATGGCTCTATCTGTGTGTGCTGTAGTCACTAGTGACCCACACAAGGAATTCTTTTGATCCAAGGGTTCGGTTTCTCTGAGTAGTACAGAATAATAAATCCCAAGGGTTTCGTAAAGTGGGTCCACCTCAAAGGCATGCCTGCGCACACGGATGACAAAAATGAAGATAAGTAGATGGTGGGTTTGGTGAATAAAGTTTATTGAGGCTGAAAATTGAGTACTCAACCGCTAGCTTAATGGACTTTTTGTAACAAAATCTAGTCCACCAAAACTTTTTGCAACACTTGTTCCCTTTTTGGCTTTTCTCCAACACTTGTTCCCTTGTGGTTTTGTGTTCATCTTTGACATCCTTTAGTGCAGTCTCAATCAATTAGCAACTAATAATTTTATGCAGACCTAATGATATTTGTCCCATTCTCTAGTGAGTGATGTCCTGAGATCGAGTCCTCGCACTCCACAATTCCTTTATAAAATCATAAAATAACAATCCACAATTCCTTTATAAAATCATAAAATAACAATAACATATTTTGTTATTGTTAGAACAAGCATATTTTGGCTGAGACCATCGATAAGATTGGCATTTGGCCACATATGTTATGTTTTTGCTATGGGGGAGGTGGACTCCATCCATCCATATTATATTGGCTGAGGATGTTGTTTTCGAGGATTTTGGCATTGGCATTTGATGGTGTTAACTTGTCAACGGGGATATTTTCTAAAATATAATGTCGTGTTATATTGAGGATAAATGAGAAGTTGTTTACAGGGTCCTATTTTTGTGGACTACACTGTCCCAATAGCAGCCAAAGTCTTATCCAAAACCAAGTGACTCTGGGGCTCTTATAGTTCCTGCATCGTTTTAGCTATATCTCAGAAACTCGTGCCCTCGGTTCTTTCATTTAACTTCAAATGAAAAGGAACGTTAAATGAGGAAAACAGATCAAGACTACTTAAAAATCAAAATCCATATCCTAATCTTTATTTTCTGGACAATCTAATATAAAAGACAACCATAATAAGCACAGCCCTCAACCGGTTTGCTGTCAGGGGCAGACGGGCTTCATATTTACCCACTACAACATTTCACAAGTCTTGTCCCTAAGGGCTACGACCGAAAATGCCTGGTCCCCGGCCCCTCCCTACATGGTTATACCCCCTTCCATAGTAACCACCACGAAAACGGCCACCACGCCCGGACCCACGACCCCCTCGACCACCCCGATATCTCGTGAAGTCACCAAAAGTCTGAAACCAAACCACCAAATATGTTGGAAATAACCCCACAAAAACTTGGAGCGAGATAAATCAAAACACACTTTACCTCCGTGTCTATCTTCATTTGCTCAGAGAATCTACTCCTTCCATTCTGCAACTCATGATTGAGTGAGTTGCAGGAGAGCGAATCAAAGAAATCATCCTTCTTGTAGACAGACTGCTGACAAAGAAAATACATATCATAACAAAGTAAGAGCAGAAAAATGCGTTTTTCCCACCCTCAACAGAACTCACCCTCAACAGAACTCAATTTAATCAGAGTGATACGAAACAGCAAATCTCACCGTGACCTCAAACTTTGATAGTTGAGCATCTTCATCATCTAGAGTATCATCTTCATCACTTACTTCTCCATCCCCTTCCCTTGAATTAGATTTATTACTCTTGCCAAGATGACCCCACACTTCGTCCTTCTTAAATTTCTCATTCATAGCTATGAAATCAAAATCTTCAGAGAATTTTGTTACTGGATGTGAACTCTGCACAGAAAATGGTCAACATTTCATGCCAAACCCACATTCAATGAAAGCATCAAGCCAATTATAAATCACTTTCATTGTGTAAATCAAGATTTGCTGGGGAAAGATGTCATCTGCAGTACCTTGATCAGATTATATCACATCACATCTAAACATTTTAAACCCCCCCACCAGACAGTTCTTGCGTGTAGAAAATACCTTAAGATTCAATCTCCAATTAAAATATGATTGTGAATAAGCCATTTCAACAGTTCAGTTCACACTCCGAAAACTTGAGCAATATTAAAATTGTTGCTAATACCAAGATCCAGAAACTTGGAAAGTGAAACTCACAATTCAACTAATTTAATAATTATTCCTTTCACCAAGTTTTCAGATTGTACACTTGATCCACATCCAAAACCCAAATTAACTTAAAATGTAACAGTAAACAACAAATTACCCCACTTCCTCTTCCCCTATCACGTCCCCGGTAACCTTGACGATATTGAAAAGGAGTTCCATTCGGCTGGGATGAGAGAGAGAGAGAAGCAAAGTCAGCATACTCATCAAACCCCACACACATAACATCAATCATAGGTTTAAATTTGTTACCATTGTTTAGCATAAAAAAGCACCAAGTTCAATCAACTTCAAAGGAGAGAAGAAAAACTAAATTGCTTTAGCACATGTAGCAACCTCAGGATATCCAGCAAATAAATCTCACATGAGAGATAAGAGGGAAGAGTACTCAAACAAAAACTGCAAGATAAAGTGCTTTTAGCAGCTTGCAACGAAACAAGGGTAGACAGGGTAGGGTCGCATAAACCCATTGACAACCTCAGATATTGTGAATTAAAGCTCACAAAAAATACTTAAAAGAAAAGTTTGTTAGCTGGCAACAGTGTTTCTTTGGGGAGGGTGGAACCTACCGGCTGTCATCTCACAATAAGCAATTCAAAATACCAAGCTTTTTTTTTTTTTATTGGCACCGGGTGTCCGGGAACAACGTCCCGACTAATCCCGGGGGTACACAGGCCTTGACAAGAAGTTTCCCGCAAGCACACCTCGGGTAACATTACTTGCTTTCCTAGCGAACGATCAGAGCATTATCGAAATTCAGTGGCCATGGAGAAATTCTCCGAGTTCATCTTTGATTTGGACCTCATGGATCTCCTCTTGGTAGGGGGCGAGTACACTTGGTCAAATGGACGGGTTTGGTCAAGATTGGATAGATTCCTTGTCTCTCCTTCGTGAGAAGCACACTATTCAGAAGTGAGTCAGAAATGGTTAGCTCGAGTCAGTTCAGATCATTTTCCTATTCTTTTGGATTGTGGGGTATTCACAGGGGTCGTCGATACTTAGTTTGAAAATATGTGGCTAACAGCGGACAGGTTTGTAGAGATGGTGCGTGCTTGGTGGTCATCATATCCATTTATTGGCACTTCAAGTTTCATTCTTGCAGGCAAGTTGAAGGCTCTGAAATAGGATCTGAAGAAGTAGAACCTGGAAGTTTTTGTCACATTGACAATCAGAAGTCTACATTGTTGGCGGAACTGCAAGAGCTAGAGGGTAAAGAATTGTTGGGGGATACCTCGGAGGAGGTGTTATTGAGGAAGGGCATGGTTATGGCAAACTTGGAGAGAGTTCTATTGTCAGAGGAGACTTCATGTCGTCAAAAATCCAAGGCCCTTTGGTTGAAAGAATGTGATAAGTGCACGAAATTCTTTCACAAAGTAGCTAATTCACATCGGCATAACAATGTTATTGAGTCGCTTCAATTAGGCTCTTAGGTGTTATCTTCTCCTCCGAAGCTAGAAAACCATATTGTACATTACTATGAGACCCTTCTCACATAATCAAATTCTTGGAGGCCGAAGCTTGATGACTTGCCCTTTGAGGCAATTGATTCACAGAGTGTGAGTATTTTGGAGAGACCTTTCGTTGAAGAAGAAATTTACAATGTCATCACTAATATGGCTAAGGATAAAGCACTGGGTAAGGATGGTTTTTCAATGGGTTTCTTTTAAACTTGTTGGGACATAGTCAAAGGTGATGTTATGCAGGTTTTTAATGAATTTCACTCTTTTCAAAAGTTTAAAAAATCCCTTAATGCGACTTCCATTGCTCTCATTCTCAAGAAACACGGCACTTCAACTATTGAGGACTTTCTTCCAATAAGCTTGGTTAGTAGCATTTATAAGATTATTTCAAAGGTTCTTGCCAACCAGCTTAGTCCGGTGTTGGAACTTATTATTTCCAAGTCTCAGAACGCATTTATTCGTGGGAGACAAATTATTGATTCGGTACTCATTGCAAATGAGTGCTTGGACCACAGACTACGGGAGGGAGGTTCAGGTGTTCTTTGTAAGCTTGACATGGAGAAGGCATATGTTCATATAAACTGGGAATTCCTCTTATACTTACTTGAGAGGTGTGGTTTTGGGGATAAGTGGATTTCACGGATGCTTCATTGTATTTCAACAGCCTGGTTCTCAGTTTTAGTTAACGGCACCCCTGCTGGTTTTTTTTATAGTTCGCGGGGATTGTGGCAGGGAGATCCTCTATCTCCCATTTTATTCGTTATAGTTATGGAGCCTTTAAGTAGGATGGTGCAGGCTGTTATTGGGGGAGGGTATTTATCTGGTTTTCAGGTGGGTAATGGCTCTAGTGGCCCCATTATCTCACACCATCTTTTCGCATATGATACTTTAGTCTTTTGTGAAGCAGATAATAGCCAAATCTAAACTCTGCGAGCATTATTACTTTGCTTTGAAGCAGTGTCAGGGCTTAAAGTGAACCTTGGCAAGTCTGAGATGGTTCTTGTGGGTGCGGTTTCTAATATCCTCAGATTAGCAAGCCTTCTGGATTGTAAGATGTCATCTTTTCCAATAAAATATCTGGGCCTTCCGCTGGGTGCAACTTTAAAAAATAGAGCTATATGGGATGGAGTGGTAGAGAAGATAGAGAAAAGGTTGATTGATTGGAAACGGATGTATTTATCAAAAGGGGGCCGCCTCACTCTTATTAAGAGTACTCTCACTAACCTCCCCACATATTTTCTTTGTTTCCCATGTCTACAGGGGTGATGAATAGAATGGAGAAACTCTTTAGGACGTTCTTATGGGAAGGTATGGGGGAGGAGAAGAAATTTCATCTGGTTAGATGGAAGATAGTTTGTGCCTCAGTTGTGAATGGGAGTTTGGGAGTGTGTAACTTGAGAACTTTTAATAGAGCTCTCTTGGAAAAATGGCTTTGGAGATATCACTTGGAGAGGGAGTCATTGTGGAACGAAATTATTGACGCTAGATATGATGTCGCTGGGGTGGTTAGTGCTCCAATGAAGTGGAGAGGGGGCTATGGTGTGGGTTTATGGAAGTTTATAAGGAAAGGGTGGCCATGCTTAGCAAACCACATTCGCTTTGTAGTTGGTGAGGGTAATCGAATCAGTTTTTGGCAAGAGGTGTGGTGCGAAGATCAAGCATTGGAGAGGGCTTTTCCGGCCCTATATCATATTGTAGTTAATAGGGAGGCTTCAGTGGTGGATGTACGGTTACTTTCTCATGGCTCGCTCCAGTAGAATATTCTTTTTATTAGGGATTTTCGTGATTGGGAATTATCTATTGTTTCAAACTTTTTCAGCCTACTATATTCTATAGGGACTCCTTTAGCACAGCAAGATCGATTGAAGTGGAGGTCTAATAATCACAAGATATGTACAGTTAAGGCGTATTATAACATCTTGACAACACAAGATCATACTCCATTCCCTTGGAAGAAGATTTGGAGGTCTCGTGCGCCTTTTAAAGTAGCCTTTTTTGTTTGGAATGCCGCTCTTGGGAAGATCTTGACTACGGACAACTTGAGAAAGAAAGAATGTGTAGTGATGGATTGGTGTTACATGTGTAAAAAGAATGGAGAATCTGTGGACCATCTCTTACTACACTGTGAGGTAACAAGGGTGTTGTGGGATGAGATCTTTCAAAGGGTTGATGTTGCTTGGGTTATGTCTATGAGGGTGGTGGATTTGTTGGGTCGTTGGAGAAAGATGCAAGGTTGTCATCAAGTGGCAGCGGTATGGAAGATGATTTCGTTGTGCATCATGTGGTGTATTTGGATGGAAAGGACTACGCGCTGCTTTGAAGACAATGAACGCACAATGGCCGAGTTGAAGAATTTATTGTTATACACTTTAATGTGTTGGTTTTCCGCTATTGTATTGCGTGGGGACAATGTTTATTATTTTTTGTCATTAATTTATCGCTCTTAGAATGTATTTAGGTATTCTTCTGTATACTTCTCATGTACATAGGCTATGCCTATTTCATTCATATATATAATATTTATCTCTTACTTTTCAAAAAAAAAAAACATATCTAAAGTAGAAACTAAGGCACCAAGCCCATAAATAACAGAAACGAGTGGGCAGTTAATTGGACACACAGACAAAAACATATGTAATAGGATCACCTTTTGAGAAGTTCGTGAAGGTACTGGCAAAGGCAGTAGTGGTGGCTGACCTTCAGCTAGAACTGGGACTATTGATTCAGATGATGAAGATGATACTTGATCTACTTCTACATCCTTATGCACTGTTTGTAAAGTTTGGGAAGAAGCAACTGCACTAGGTACAGACTGCAACAACTGACCTGGAGTTACCAATGATGGCGCTGGTGCTTCTGCGCGAATAGTGTTGGATGTTCCAACAATAGATGAGGTAGATTGCAAAGAGGCTTGATATGACAAGATTGGTCCGGGAATTGCACTAGGCTTGTTGGAGATCGGAGGCAAAATAGCATTTATATCTGCGCTAGACATAGCTAAAGGAGCTAGAGATGGCATACTAGAACCTAGTGCGATTGTTGGAAGGCCAGAACTAGGGGGGGCCTTGTTGGGCACCGAGTTTACTAATGTTTCAGAAGCTAGTGTAACTGAAGGCACGGGAGGCAAAGTTGATGGTGCTAAAGAACTGGAGCTTAAATTCATGGAATTAGAACTGGCAGGAGGCAAAGGAGATGGAACTTCGGGTAAGTTTGAAGAACCAGAGGGTAAAGAGACATTAAAATTAGGATATTGCATTGGAAGCTGCAGTGAAGAAGGCATTGGCAGCTGCAGTGAAGAAGGCATAGGCAGGCCAGGTGGTGGACGAAGCAAAGATTGCTGATGCAAATGAGGAAGCCCATTTGGTGGGCCATAGTATCCTTGCCAGTACATTGGCATAGCAAGCCCACCACCATTTGCACTAGATGGAGGTGGTGTGGCTCCCCAAGATGCTATATTACCTCCAGGCTGATACAAAGGAAGGCCACCTTGGAAACTTGACCCGTGGAGTCCCAACTGTGCACTATGGGAACTAATATCTGTCATAGACCCACTAACAGCAGGAGGCAAGCTTGTAGAAGTAGAAATCGGGCGGGCAAAGTGAGACTGCAATAAGAAATTAGAAAGAATTCAGAATAGTGTAGCTGATTTAATTTGAAATGGGATAAAAAAAAAATTTTTAAAAAATAGGTCTCCACTCCAATCACCTGAATAATAGCAGGATCAATGTTTATGGGTGGCATAGGCTGAACAGGTGGAGAAGATTTAACCTGTAAATCCTGCAAAAGGAAGCTTAAAGAATGTTTAGGATCTTTCTACTCAAATAAAAATATTAACAAAGGGGAAGTGCTAAAAGTTGAACCTTGATATGATAATTCATATCAGTTCAGTTCTTTTCCTTTTTTCCATTTTTTATTAAACATAAAATCCCAGCCCATTCCATCCATTAAAAGGCAAAGCCACTCCATTTTAAATGTAATTGTTACAGTCATCTCGACAGATTTTATGTATCATCTCGATTTGTCAAACATGCAGAGGCAGATTTGATACAGGGAACCACTAGAAACAATATAAACATAAACCTTGGCATTATTAAGCATAAATAGTGGTGTAAATATGGTAAACAACATGAAGAGCAGCCAAAGGCCGCTTGCCCATAAGATACCTTGATGTCACTCCCACGGAATAGTATATATTTATAGATTTTGTCGCCGGGAGGGACTTGTGGACCATCTTTTTTCCTTCCTTCTGTTCCAAATGACCTTACTGCCACATTAAAAAATATTTTTTTATATAAGTAAGAAATTTATTAAAAAACCACGTATTAGGCATAGCCCAATTACACGGGAAGTATACAATATAAAACACCTAATTACAAACTAAAGCTGAAAAACAGCACAAAAGTCATTGGAACTAAATCCATCCATTACCCACATTTAAAGATATATACAAGCATTAAAAATCCATCTGAACATCTCTTTGTTATAAATATATTATAGTGTGTTGGTGAAAGCATTCCGCACAAAAATGACTTCTAGAGCCTAGGCACAAAGTGCAAGCGTGCGCCTTATTGAAGACTAAATCAAAATATACCAAAAAGGCCATGACCAAAAATTCCCAAATTATAGATATTGACTTCAAGCCAACTTAGACTGTTATATAGAGTTCAAAGCATACACATCACATATGGCAATATGTGGCACCATGGTATGTAAATGATCTTCAATATCAACTAAATACTTAAGAATATTCGTTTACAACATTTTCTAGGTCTTGAAATCATCTATGCTTTAAGCTCATAGAAAAAGCGTAAAAAAGCATGCTTTTGTAAATGTGCTTTGCTTTTGGAAAGCAAAGCAGTTATGCATTGGTGCTTTGCGCTTATGCATGCTTCTACCAGCACTCATCGTACATCAAATATATATTATTATTTTTTTTATGTCGGGGAACCTCTCCAAGGCAGGGCCCTTCGGACCCACTCCTGAAGAATAAACCCCGGTCCCGTGCACCGCACCCTCGGAAGTTTCCCTACACAGAACTGATTAAATCGTTGACTTTTCACCGGAGGTTGTGGCCCAAAAGGATTGTTTGAACCCATGAGGTGTTGAACCTTAGACCTTGAAGGGAGTGATACCCCAAGACCAAGGCCTTCACCCCTTGGGGTCATCGTACATCAAATATAGAAAGAAAGCGTACATGACAGAGGATAAACAAGAATGTGGGCAAATAATCAGGAAAAAACAAGAATCTCAGGCTATGTACAAATGCATCCAGACCATAATTATGGACAAACAAAAATAGAAGAGTATTTTCTGAAGAGTACTCCAATGTCCAAAGATCAATTAAGACTATGACAGGGATCAAAAGCTTATCTCATCTTGAACTTAAAGAATTACATAAGTTGAGATGGTGTTTTAATTGAGACCCACAAACATCTCTACTTTCTCAGTTAGACGATTGACTAACCCAAGTCTTACATAAAACATACAGTTATGACCGTGACCAAAAGCATTTAGATAGACAAGTTAATATTCCGATGTTGCACGAGTCGTGCGCACCGAAAACATCTTACTTGGCGAGTGCCACTCAAAGCACGCCCTCTACAGCAATGGGGGTTTCGTATAAAATAACCACAACTTCAAAATAACAAAACTGGCGTCCTCCTCCTCCAAGAACTGACTCTTGGGTATTGATGTTAGAAAATCAAAAGAGAAGCAAAAAAAATAGAAAGAAAAAGAGTACCATTTTCAAGTCCAATACTGGACTCTTGAGTGTTGATGTTGTAGAGTACGCCCTCGTATCTGATCTCGCTCTTGGAAGTCAAACTAATCAAGCTTCCTATGTAAGAATCGGCCGATGTAGTGGATGATCTGGAAGCACTTTCGGAAGCCATAATCTTGCAATTCCAATCATAAACTACAATAACCCTAAGATCATTTATCACTATAATTAACGGAGAGAAAGAAAGAGGGACAGAAAGAAATGAAGGGAGAGAGAGAAAATAGGGTTTAGGTTATGGGGCCGCGCCGTGTGGCATTTGTTGTTTCTGTGATTATCGGGAGGAGATCTAAAGAGTAAGGAAAATACTGCTCTCATCCTTAATTTCTATACTTTTTACGTGAGTTTTTTATTTATTTTTTAATATTATTATTTATTTAATAATTAAGTAAATATTTTTTAATAATATTATAAATTTTTTATTTTTTAAAATATATTTAAATATGTTAAAAAAATATTTAAAAAAAAAAAAACTCATATCAAAACCACTGGGGTGTGTTTGGATGCTGAAGTGAGTTGAGTTAAGTTGATAAAATATTATTAGAATATTATTTTTTAATATTGTTATTATTTTGAGATTTGAAAAAGTTGAAGTGTTTATTATATTTTGTATTGAGATTTGAAAAAATTCTAATGATGAGTTGAAATGAGTTTGGGATCCAAACTCACCCTAATAGAAGCCCTAGCAAAAGCTTCCAACAGTTAGAGTAGTACTGCTCAATAAATAATAACACTTACTATTATTTTTATATCTATCTAATAATCAAAATTCTAAAAGAATATTTTGTGCATAATTTAAACAAAAATTATATTCTCATAATTAAAAAAAAACTGTCTACATAATTTGATTTAAAAAAATATTATATTTAAATGATCTTAAAAATAAAATAACTTAATTTACTTAAGATTCCGCTATCAATTATAATGATTTAAAATATAAAATGTAAAATCTTATTAATTATTCACTTAACATAATATCAACCATTAAGTCTTTAAAAAATATATTTTAATAATTTAAAGTTAAAATGTATCGATTTTAATAACTTAAATTGTAAATAGTAAAATCAAAAATTATATTTATGTTTTTATTTTTTATGGAATAATGAGTAAGACAATCACACAATTAATTTTTTTTCATTTGTACTATTCTTTGTTTTTTATTTTGTTTTTTAATAATATTTTTACTTTTTAAATAATTTTATAAATTAATTATTTAGATAAACAATAATATATTAATAAACGTAATCTTTTTTATATAATAAAACCATATCATTAATGGGAAAAAACCATTACATATTGTTTTTGTCAAGCCATGTAGCTTGAGAAATAAACATTGGGATATCTTCCCACCACATTTTAATATTCTCAACATTTCAAGAATAACGGGGCAAGCCTATGCATTGCCTCATTTCTCAACCTATAAATATGTTAAATTTTGCATTCTGTAAATTGTTGCAGCAAGCGCTTTGTTTCTTTTAACAAATTTTTGAGAGCTAGAAAAGAGTCTACATACAGTCACTCTCAAGGATTAACTTAGAAAAATCCAAGTTTGCACATAAATGTAGGCCTCGAAACATAGCTAAGAGCTCAATAGTTTATAGGTCAAATACCTCATTCTCCACTTTGTTAGCACTTATCACAATATCTCATTTATCATCTCTCAGAATAGCACCCACATCCGCCTTATGTTGATAAAAAAGTATTGCTCCATCCGCATTTAGTTTGAGGTAGCCATGAGGTGGGGGTTTCAAGATCAAATAGCCTTAGATTTTGTGCTTGGTATAGTTTCCAATCCTTGTGAATTTTCTGCATAGACAAGGCATATTCAATCACATTTTTAGATTCAATACATATTTTTTCATATACCAATTACCATCTTGTTTCTTCTAAACCAAAGTCCACAACCTATTAAGAAAAAAGTAGTTAGATCCTCCATATTGCCCTCCTCCTTCATAGACAATGTCAGATCCATCATATTCACACTCTTTTCAATTTTCAACACAGAATGGATATATTTGTTTCACAAATCTCGAATGGTATGGCAGTAAAATAAAGCATGTGGAAGGTATTCCAAACTGTTCTGACATAACCAACACTTATCTTCAACATCAACATGTTTTTTTTTATAAGATTATATTGGGTAGGTAGGCCTTCTCTACAAACTCTTCATGCAAAAACCTTGACTTTATTTAGAGTTTTCATCTTCCACAACACTTTCTATAGAGCTTTATGTCTGTGCACACTAGAGCTCTCACCTTGTTCTTTTTTAACTTCCCTTTAAAAAATTTGTATGCACTTTTAATACTGAATTTGCCATTTTTCTCTTGAGTCCACAACCACTGGTCTTCATTTTCTCTTGGACAGATAATGATCTTCAGTATGTCTGCAACTACAGTTGGATTGAATAGAACTCTAATTTTTTCAATATTCCACCACATAATATTTTTGTCAATAAGATTATCAACAGTGTCTTCACTATCTTCTACCGCCACCATGCTTATTTCCTGCTTGATGACCTAGAATTCATACATTTTTCAAATCTTTACTGATTTTTCATAACCTATTCTCCATCGACATCCTTGGATTAATAAGTTTTTTGCTTCCCAAATTCCTCTTTATACATATGAGGGATTTGTGCCCAAAGCTAAATCAAAGAAACTTACTTTTGGAAAGTACTTAACTTTATAGATCTTATGCAGTAAAATACCCTCTTCTTGCAAGATTCTCCAACCCTGTTTAGCCAAGAGAGAAATGTTAAAAATCCTCAGATCTTTAAAACCTAGCCCACCTCTGGATTTTGACTCACACATATGATCCAAACTAATCAAATGTATCACTCCCTCATTTGTTTTCTAGCCCCACCAGAATCGTGTCATCATAATCTCCAAATCAGTATATAGGTTACTAGGTAATTGAAAGCAGTTCATTGCGTAAATAGGGATATAGAGTGCCATTGCTTTTATAAGTACCTCATTTCCACCTTGAGATAAATGCTTTTGCTTCGGACTCTATAGCTTCTGCCAAACTTTTTGCTTGATTTTTTAAAAAGCTTGTGATTTTGATCTACCTATCATGGGAGGTAAGCTAATACACTTTTCATATTGTTGAACATTAGTAACACTCCACATTGACATAATTTCATTTTGCACCCCATCTGTCACATTTCTACTAAATATCATAGAAGTTTTGTCCCTGTATATTTTCTATCCTAATGCAAGTTCAATTCATATTTATTCAACAAAATTTGAATTTTTCTGTTTGTATTAGAATATGTCTTACAGAAAATAATACTATCATCTGCAAAAAGTAAATGATTTAATCGAGGGGCTCCTCTATAGATCTTGAGATCCAATTAAACATGACAAGGGAAATGACTATTTCTCTTTTAATTTTTTGATTTTTGGAAGAAGTTTATTATGATGTTCAAAGTTAAAGGTTTAACCAAATTAGTGTTTAACAATTTTAAGATTTTTAGAACAATAGTTAGGTTTTTAACAATGGACGAAGTGGCAATGGAGAAGGACCATGAGGCACTTTTGGAAAAGATCATGGACCTTCAGAACGAGGGTAGTGTTAAATCTTGAGCTGAAAATTTGTTTGTAAATGGTTTTAAATTGGAAATGGAAACGTTTTAGTTGAAAGTTTGTGGCATGGATTTTTTTTAAGTCTGAAATTATGTTTTTCAAGTCGGTAGAGTTGGCGCAAAAATAGCTTCATAGGAAATAATTCATTGTTTAGTTATCTTTTTGTGAGTTTTGCAATCTAACCACTTGACTGGGTTTTTTTTCCCATTTGTACCTAATATATTCCAACTTTAAAGTGAGAATCTTTGAGATTTTGTTACCACAATCAAGAAATTTTTGTGGGAGCAATTGCCTTATATTTCTTACCTTTTTATTTGTATGATCTTTATCAGAGTTGCTCATTTACTTAAATCCTTCATACATTTCATTATGGATTCAAGTGTATTTATATACAACTTTACAAAGGAATATAGAATCAAAAATGAATCAAAGTAGTTACAAGCATTGGAGGGAATAACAACAACATTCCCTGCGGTTGCTTTAATATTGTACTATCCTGCACATGTGGTTCAATATCGTCACACCATAAGGTGGGAGCTCGAGAAAGAGGAAGACTAAGTTCACATAAAACTGTTTGCAACCAAATGAGCTCAGCAGCAGAAACGGCAATAGACTTGTATTCAGCTTCTGTGCTGGATATTGCCACTATTTTTTGCTTTTTAGAGCTCCAAGAGATCAAGTGTTTGCCTAACAAAATACAAAAGCCCTCAGTTGACCTTCCATCATCGAGGCATCCTGCCCAATTGGCATCGGAGTATGCATGTAAGTTGAAAGGAGATGTATAGGAGAACAACAAACCAAAGTTAATTGTTCCATTAAGGTATCGCAAGATCCTTTTAACCGCACTCCAATGTGAGAGTTTTGGGGCATGCATGAACTGCCATGCTTTATTCACAACAAAATTAATATCAGGCCTTGTAAGAGACAGATATTATAAGGCTCCTACTACACTTTTGTAAAGGGTGGCATCATCAAAGGTGGGAAAGTTAAAGTTTGACAGTTTTAAAGATGCTGCCATAGGTGATGGCATTGGTTTAGCTTGCCACATTTTGCTTTGAATGAGAAGATCCTTAATATATTTTTTTTGAGAGGGCAAGAGACCATCACGTAGGTAATCAATTTCCAAGCCCAAAAAATAAGATAAAGGACCTAAGTCCTTATCAGGAAATGCATGGCTCAAGTCAGATATAAGCTTATCAATGGCTAATGCATACAAAGATGTTATGACTATATCATCTACGTAAATGAGCAAGTAAATTCGCAAGTCACCATGGGCTAAGATAAAAGAGAAGGGTCAGCTTTTGAAGCTGTGAAACCATACCCAAGAAGCCAACTACTGAGCTGCGCAAACCACGCCCATAGCGCCTACTTGAGACCATAAATGACTTTCTTCAATTTACAGACATAGTCCGGATGAATGGGGTCAATGAAGCCTTGGGGTTGTTGCATGTAGACTGTGTCCGAAAATTCGCCATGTAAGAAGGCGTTTTGGATATCAGTTTGAGGAAGAGGCCACTTTCGAGCTACAACTACGGACAATATCAAACATATGGTGGGTGATTTGACAACGGGGCTAAAGGTATCATGATAGTCGATCCTCTCTTGCTGGTGGTAGCCTTTAGCTACCAATCGGGCCTTTTTGCGTTCCAATGAGCCATCGACATTGAATTTCGTCTTGTAAATCCACCTACAACCGAGTACATTAGAGGAAAGGTCAGGTGGAACTAAGGTCCATGTGTGATTCTGAATAAGAGAATTATACTTCTCAATCATGGCATGGTTCCATTCTGGTATTTTAAGGCCACCGAAAAACTAGAAGGGGTGTCGGGAGGGGTGGTTGTGATGGTAAGACATTGTCGAGTGGGATGGGATACTGTGCCATCAGTGAGAACACGTGAACGGGAGGAATTAGTTTGAGCTCGAGTGATGATTGGGGATCGGGGTGGAATGAGAATGGGTGAGGAAGGAGAATTGTTTGAGGAAGACGTTGTTGGAAAAGGAGACACAGGGAGTCTAGAGGTAGAAGATGAGGAATTTGAGATAGGAGATGATGTTAGGCTTGGGCCGGGGCCTATAATAGATGAGGGAAGAATAGGAAGGATGGCTTCAGATGTAACAGGAGAAGGAGAGATGGATTGAGCACACGATTTTGAAAAATGAAACTAGTCTTCATTGAATAAAACGTCTCTTGACACATTAAGCCTATTAGTGGCCATGTCCAAACATTTATAGCCCTTGTAGGAGGGACTATAGCCCAAAAACAGACAGGATTTGGACCGAAATTGAAGTTTATGATTGTTATAGGCTCGTAAATTGGGCCAATACTCACAATCAAAAACTCTTAAGAAATTATAATCTGGATCTTTGTTGTAAACCAAAAAATAGAGAGATTTATTTTTCAATATTGGAGTGGGGAGAAGATTAATGAGGTAGACGTCTGTTTCAAAGGCTTCGGCCCAAAACTTAAAAGGTAAATAAGCATGGGCCAAGAGAGCAAGGCCTGTCTCAACAATGTGTTGATGCTTCTACTCAACAAGTACATTTTCTTGATGGGTATGAGGACAAGAGAAGCGGTGCATGATGCCAAGTTTTTTGCAAAATGGGGTTAGTGGTTTAAACTCACCACCACCATCGATTTGAAGATTGATTAATTTTGTGTTGAATAATTGCTCAATAAATAATAAAAATGTAATGAAAATATTATAGACATCATATTTGAATTTAAGAGGAAAGAACCAAGTATATCTGGAATATTGATTAACAAAAGACAAATAATACGTAAAACCATGACTAGAGATATACGGGGCTGGCCCCCAAAGATTGTCACAAACAAGTTCAAGGGGCATAATTGCTTGGGCCCAATTAGGAACGAAAGGATATTGATGGATCTTTGCTAGTGGACAGTCAGAAAAACATAAATTTATTTTATGTGGGAAGAACTTTCAAGTAGCTTCTATGCAAGATACTAGAGACAAGAGGGAGTGAAGGATGTCTTAAGCGGCGGTGCCACTGTGGGACCGAGGTTCTCGCCGACGTGTGTGGGTGGTGAAGGAGAAGATGCCGGAGATGAGGGAAAGACGTAGAGGACATTACGGTTGGGACTGGTGAGGAGCAGCTTCCCCGTCAAAGTGTCCTTCACAGAGAAATGGGAGGCATGAAATTCAAAGTAACAATGGTTATCAATACAGAATTTACAGGCAGAAATCAAATTTTTGGTGTTTAAAGGCACATGAAGAAGATTTCGAAGAGTAAAGGAAGAAAAAGAAGAAGAAGAAATAACAGAGTCACCGATGTTCTTTATAGGCAACATCAAACCATCACCCACTCGAATTTGGTCACCATTAGTGTAAGGTTCAGAGGATAAGTTTAGGTGTTGGAGGTTATTGGTAAGGTGGTGTGCGACTGCTGAATCAGGGTACCAATTGGTGTCGGGGTAAGTGTTTGATGCTGTGAAATTGGCAGTGAAAGAGGGAGGGGCTTCATACTGATAGGAATGGTTAAAACGATGTCGACATTGTAGTGTGACATGCCCGAATTTGTTACAGACTTGGCAATTGGGTCGGTTGGTGGGAAGTTGGGGCTGAGTGTTTGGTGAGGGAACAGAGGAATATCGGCCTCCTCTTTGAAAGGTGTTGAATCTGTCTCTACCATTTATGTCATGCCTGCCACTGCGTATAAAACCTCTACCATGTTGATCACGTCCTCCAATGGTGGTGAAGTTGACTGAGGGCTCAATAGAAGCACTCCAAGTATTGTGAGATAGATGACTCTCATGAACAAGCAGCAACTGAAAAAGTTCATGTAAGGATATAGGTTCGGCTCTGGTGGTGACTGAAGTAATGAAGGATTCGTAAGAAGGTCCATGACTAGTGAGTAAATATTTAACAAATTCCCAATCAAGTAAAGGGTCACCAGTGGCTGCTAAGGTGTCAACCAGAGATCTGACTTTGCTAAAGTATGAGGTAATGGATTGATCCCCTCGAGTGAGATTGGAAAGTTGAAAACAGATTTGGAATTGTTTAGCTTGAGAATGAGAGGTGAAAAGAGAGGATAGAGAGGTCCATAGATCGTGAGAGGTGGAGGCAGAGAGTACATGCCCTACAACTGATTTGGAAAGGGAGGAAACAAAATGCTGAGCACAAGCTGATCAATTCTTTTCTATGAGGAAAAATCTAGGTTGATGGATGTTTGGTTAGGGAGAAATTTGGATGGACATGGCAGGGACCCATCAACATATTGATAGAGATCTTGGCCACGCAGGTAGGCACTGATTTGAACTTTCCATAGTGGATAGTTTTATGTGGTTAGTTTTGTAGTGGCAATATGCGAGAAAGAAGAAGCAATGGAAGGGTTGGGTGAGGGAGGGACTGAAGGAGAAGAGGAGAGGGCCATGGATCAGGACTAGTGGTCGTCGTGCTCGGATAACATATCAGAGTTGCTCATTTATTGAAATCCTTCATACATTTCATTATAGATTCAAGTGTATTTATATACAGCTTTACAGAGGAATATAGAATCAAAAAGGAATCAAAGTAGTTACAAGCATTGGAGGGAATAACAGCAACATTCCTTTGCTCTAATACTGTACTATCTCCTGCACATGTGATCCAATGGTGTAATCTATGCTAATAATCTTCTTGCTCTTCTAGATGCTAAATGAGATACCGCGAATTCTTCATCAAAGCCTCGTATTGGAGGAATTTTCTTGCATCATCTGATAAAATATTATTTTGAACAGCTTTATGGCTACCAGTACAACATGGGGCTTCTCTTGATTGATGAGATGGACTCTCGACTTTGAAGTACGAAGAACTGAGGCGTCCTAAAATTCAAGAGATCCTCAAACGTGAGCAGTCAACACATTTGCATTTTCTGAAGTTGAGAATAGAAGAAAATTTGAAAAAAAAAAAAAAAGAACCTTTCGAGTGCTGAGGAGCGTGTGTGATAGATTTATGCTACTGCTTTTTTTCATTTTCTTTTTTCAAATTTCTCCCATCATCCTCGTTTATGATTGCCTGCTATTTACGATCTAGATATGCATGAGTGTCTTTGACTACCAATATCGAAGAAGTTCAAATATGAAAAAGTTAGGTTGACATGTTTACATATTTTGAGAAGAATTGTGCAGTGACCATTCTTGTATTTTTTTTTAATAAAGAAATACGATTCTTGAGAATATTGTTCAATCTTAACGAAGTCTGTAATTTGATATCTAAATTTCCCGACGCTTTCATGGCAGAAAAACTTTTTTCCCACTAGATTTCAGTTCTCTTACGGTTGCTGTTATCCTGATTCTGGACATGAATCTTTTTAAGAAGTTGATGTTTAGACGTAGCAGCTATTGGATGCTGCTCTTTTAATTTTGAGTATTCACTGAATGCTTGTCAGCTTGTTCTTTCTTTTTATTTCGTGGTTATTTATTTGAGTACAAATTACTATATCGAGGTCTTGGTTATTGATATCTTTGTCATATGTTTATTACATCTGAGTCAAAGTTGGCTAAGGCAGACACTTTGCTTGTTGGAACTGGAGAAATTTTTGGATGCTAAAAAAGGAACAATTGTGAGAGTGGGAAAGGAAATTACAGGAAGGGGAGGAAAGGCTACTCAAGAGTACTAGGAGAGTTTTTTATGAAAGAGAAGAGAAGGCAAATGAAGGTGATACAACTCTTAAACTGATCAAAGAAGGTCGATATATGCAACTCAACACTAGAAAAGGAGGAGGATGAAGGAGGAGGAACTACTTGTGCTGGAAGAGAAGCTCAATGCTAGAGAAGGAGTGGGTTCCCAAATCAGCCTTGTTTGCAAGTGTTTCAGCCAACAATGAATGTTGGCCCAACAATGAGTGTTGGCGTTAGGGCTGAGCAAAAATCCAACAATCCGACTCCGAATCCGACTCCGCTCCGGCTCCGCTCCAACTCTGCTCCGACTCCGACTTGTCGGAGTCGGAGTCGGAGTTTTTTTCCTCTTGAAAGTCAGAGTCGGAGTCGGAGTCGGAGTCGGAGTCGGAGTCGGAGTCATTGATGAACCGACTCCGGCTCCGCTCCGATCCGACTCCGACCCTCCGCCTCCGCCTCCGACGTGACCCTCCGCCTCCGCCTTCGCCTCCGCCTCCGATTTTATACATATTTTATAAAAATATGTGTTTTTCTATATATTAATTATTTAAATTTTATACAACTATATCTTATATAATTAGTTAAACTCAATAATATACTAGTTAAATAATATATTTATACTATAATATATAGACTAAATTTACTAATAATAGTTTAGTATATGACTATATGTAAATATCATACTACTAAAAATTTACAATATTACTACCATGTTGTTCTAAATTACTAATGTATAAATATAATAGCATGTAATACTAATGTATATATAATATACTATAAACACTAAGATGCATAATAACATCAACATGTAATATTGTAATACATATACTAATGGATAAACACTAATCTATAAATTTATAATAACATATAATACTAATGTATAATAACTAAAGTATTATTCATATAAATTTTATATAACAATATCTTGTATTAATTATATTTTTTGACCTAATAAATTCTCAACATATTCATTTTGATAAATATATTAGTAATTCTAATATACATTAGTATAATAATTAGATTTATGGCCTAATACTAATACTATTAGTAAACCACTTTAAGCCTATATATAAATTACTATATAAAGCACTATAGTATTAATTACTAATACTATATTACTATGTGATACTATTAACTATAGTGATATATTAGTATTAGACATTAGTATACTAATACTATCAGTGATATAGCTAGTGTAATATAATAATATTTATACTAATACTATTATATAGTTATACTAAATTAAAATCACTATAGCAAATATTAATATATAGTTATGCTAATCACTATAACTAATACTAATACTAATATAGACTATAGTTATAACTTATAGTATTATAACTTATACTAATATATTATATAGTTATACTAAATCACTATAACTAATACTAATATAGTTATACTAATCACTATAATTATATATAGTATTAATATCACTATTAGTATAATACTATAATATATAGTATTAATAATAACTAATACTAATATAATTATTAGTATAACTAATATTTATATATATTAATATATATATCAAGTATAAGAGATTATAGATTTAATATATATATATATATATCAAGTATATTAGTTTATTATTAATATTTCGGTGCTTTTTTTTAATATTCATATATAATAATATATATCATATATTTTTTTTTTATAAATTTTCATATATATATAATATATAAAATAGATTTATATTAGTTAGTATACTACTATACAATACGGCGTCGTTTCTATTGCAATAGGACTTTCTTTTTAATTTTTGAATGCATGTTAGTATGTTACTTGTTTTATTTAGTTGTATTTTTTGTTATAATCAAAAGTTTAATTAATTTAGATTGTAATGTTGAGAAAATTGAAATTTAAAAGCTCACAATTTTTTTTTTTAAAAAAAAGTGGGTCAAATATGAAGTTAAAAAAGATAAAAAAAATAATAAAAAAATCCGACTCCGCTCCGACAAGTCGGAGTCGGAGTCGGAGCGGATTTTATATGTTTCGGAGTTGGAGTCGGAGATCGGATTCGACCTCCGACAAAGTCGGAGTCAGAGTCGGAGGTTGGGCCCTCCGACTCCGAAAGTGTCGATGCTCAGCCCTAGTTGGCGTGGCTCTTTAGGACTTGTGTCTTGTTATATTTGGGTAACTGTTGAGAGCTGACCAGGATACAGTTGGCTTAAGAAAACAGGACATTGCCGATAGTCTTGTTTATTTAGGGGTACTTGCACTCTAATCATGCAAGGCAGAAGGAAGAAGTAAATTGAACAGTTCAGTTTGCACGACTCCTGTAACAACGTTGCTGTGAAAGACAATCAAATAAGTGGAAGTGAGACATCTGGTTGGTTTTAGATTTAGATTTATTGTATAGGTTGGTTTTATTCATCTGGTTTTTTTATTGAATATATGTAAATTTCATATGTACTGTTTGTTATTACGGTTTCCTCCGACATAATTAGAGTTTTTAATAAAATTGAGAGGGTTCACTGATGGATAGTGACTCTCGTCTCTTTCTTATATATTTATATAAATATATAAATAGAAAGTGGAAGTGGGACATGTTATTTAAGGCCTGCAGCCTGTACGACCATTACAGATTGCAAATCACCAACCATAAAATATGAATCCAGACGTGCAACTCATGCCTTATCCGTCCATTTGTCGAAGCTCGTGTGGCAACAACTGGGTTGGTTGTTTGCTTGATAGTTGGTTGTTGGTGCTAAGCCCATGCACTTGGATCCAAGAATGGAATAGAAACAGGGCATAAAAGTTTGTAACAAAAATCTAACTAAAAATGACGAGAGCACACAGTATCTAACCCCCCCCCTCTCTCTCTCTCTCTCTCTCTCTCTCTCTCTCTCTCTCAGAGGAGAGTACCTCGAAAAAGCAAGGTGGAAAATGACTTGTCAGCCTATGATAGGACTGTCTTAAAGATTTAAGCATAGTGTGGGCTATGCATACTTATTAACTGTCCATGGCCCTTCAGTCTGGTCCACACTCCAAAAAGCTCTAAAATTTCTTGGCTCTCTCTGTTGAGAGGGAGTGGAAAGTTGGAAACATGCAACAAAACCGTGGTCGGAGTAAAATGTAATCGTCAGGTCATATTCACACACAAAACCAATTCCAAAACCTCCAGGCTTTGGGGGGTTTTCAGACGTTGTATATGCATTTCTCCAACCAAAAGGAGAAAATGAGTCCTTGGGAGTCTAGGTATCACTTATTTATTAAGCTTCAAACTTGATTTGCCTTGGGGACTTTCCAAGCTGGAAAGTCATGGGACTTTGAGCTTCCTGGAGAGTGGAGAGTGGTCGATGATCCTGCCAAAGACCCAAAAAAACAGTAACTGGATCTATGATGCCTCACTGCTCATTTTGTCTTTTCTTCTCTGTTTCATTGAAGAGAAGGAGAAAAATAGGTTAACAATATTATTTCAAAGGAGAAAAAGAAAGTTGGGGTGAACAAGGGAGAACGAGTTAAATCCAACTTTGAATTGCATGCGTGTTGCGCCTACATGCATCTCTCCTTTGGGTCGGCATTCGGCAATGGCCCAACCCCTCCGACACACACAGACCCATTCTAAACCCTAAAAACCTTTACCCTAACCATTCCCACAAACTTTACCACGTCTCCAACCATATATCTCCCAACCTATAATATCTCTACTCTCTAGGGTCGCAACCTGTTAGATAAAAACAAATTAACAATTTATATGAGATAAATCAATGCTGATGACAGTCACAAGGGTGCAAAAGCAGAGCCGTATACAGAGCAACCCTGCCTTTTGCTTTCGCCTCAAAGTCTTCAGTTACTACTGTTCCGAAATTATTACTATTTTTCAGTACCATTAATACATTGAGCTTCGAGAACTGGGATTAGATATTGGGTTTTCTCTGCTATGTATGATGTACTTGCTTAGCTTTTTCCATTAAAGCAAGCAAGCTTTTTCCATTATTTGCTTCTTTGTATCCTTCGTTTTCCCCCATCATTCAACATTTTTTCGAATAATATTTTATTTTATTCTGTGTCACGAACTCTCTGACTCCAAAAATACCCTGTTTTGTTTTTATGGATAAAAAGTTAAAGGCCCATGTTATAGGAATGCTATAATGTTCGCTTAAATTCGAGCCTTGCTTCTTCATTTTGTGTTCCCTTGTGTTGTTCCCCATCAAGGTTGTTCCGGTCCATTTTCTTTTGGGTGTGGAAGATTCTGAACATCTATGAAAAGCATTACTACTATCAGTAATGTCACTTTTGCTGTCTTCGTCTTCTGTTTAGCTGTTTGGTGCTGTGGGGAGGAAGACATGGATGTAGCTCCAATGGAAAAAACAGAGAAGGAAGCTCTGTACTTTGCTATACAGGGCTTTGTGGGCAATTGGTGGAATGGCTCAGCTCTATATCCAGATCCCTGTGGATGGACTCCTATACAGGTACTGCCTTCCCCCACCTATCGTAATGTAGAGCGTATAGTTGTAAAACACCATGGGACTACCTTTTTCCTTGTGCTTAATTTGGGTAAAAGAATACGACCACTTCATTTTTTTCACTCATGGTCATGGTTAGAAGCCATTGGATTTTCATCTAAAAGTACTTTGAACACTCAAACCATCCGCTTTGTTTCACAGAAATAGATGAATTTCTTTGACATGGAAGTATGACTAGTGCGGGATGTTTCACCATTCTTACTTCAAAATAGAATGTGAATATTAACCTCTTCTGATAGAAGAAACCCATTAACAGTTAGACACCTAGAAAGATCATAATCATCATCGATTCATCATGACCATCATCATTGTTGTTATCATCATCATAACCCTTTTGGTCACAGGGCAAACATTACCAAAAAAAAAAAAAAGTAAACAAACTAGCGCCTTGTTCAGTGTCTTGCTTGCACCGTGGGATGAGAAGTAATTCACAAATAGGCATGGAATTATGAAAATTATTTCACAAATACACTTGAACCATTTGCTGTCCGGTTACTCTATTGTTGGCTGGAGTATTTGTCTTTAGCCCACGAAGTTCCTGAGAACTGATATATTTTCTGCAGAAGCGGAAGATGGAACCTGGCCTTCTAGTTTTCTGCATACATCCTGAAGGCAACAGTTTGTGAAATTGCGCTCAAAATCTTAAGTCTACAGATACCACTTGTTTTGCACGGAAAACTTTCCATGTACTCTTTAATGCTCCTTACAGAAGATTATTACCATGCACATGGTGATTCTAGCTCATTACCCAATTTTCATCACTAAAAAATCATTAATTTCAGACGCTATATATGCAAGTGTTGAAGTTCAATTTACACGAGTATATTTTACACATGTAATGAACTCAACTATCTGATGGATTATAGCCTCTTTCTTCTCAAGTTTAATAAGTTTTCTCATTTTCTTTTACAGGGGGTCTCTTGTGATCTGTTTGAGGGGCTTTGGTACGTTACTGCGTTAAATATTGGACCCGTTCATGACAACTCTCTCGGTTGTGCCACAAAACTAGAATTCAGACCACAACTATTTGAGCTCAAGTACCTTAAAACTCTATCCTTCTTCAATTGCTTCGTCTCTTCCCACAGACATCCCTCCATTCCATCCAATAACTGGAAGAAACTTGCCGGCAGCTTAGAATCATTAGAGTTCCGATCCAACCCTGGTCTTATTGGGCAATTTCCTGCTAGCTTTGGCTTTCTCCTGAAGCTCCAATCATTGGTACTTATTGAAAGTGGATTAGCTGGGAAATTACCAACAAATATTGGAAACTTGATCAACTTGAAGCGTCTAGTTCTTGCTGGGAACAGGTTTAATGGTCCAATTCCTTTTAGTTTTGGTGGGTTGAGTCAGCTACTCATATTTGATTTAAGTAGGAATACACTGTCTGGGCCTTTGCCATCGAGTCTCGGAGGGTTGACCTCACTTTTGAAGCTTGACTTGAGCAACAATCAGCTGGAAGGTATGCTACCAGGTGAGATTAGTAACTTGAAGAATCTGACCCTTTTGGACCTTAGAAACAACAACTTTTCAGGTGGCTTGAGCAAATCGCTTGAAGAAATGTGTTCCTTGGAAGAGTTGGTCTTGTCCAACAACCCCATTGGTGGAGTCTTTACGTACCTAGAGTGGCATAAACTACACAACTTGGTCGTTTTGGATCTTTCTAACGCGGGCTTGAAAGGAGAGATACCTGAATCCATTTCAAAATTAAAGAGATTGAGATTTCTGGGTCTGAGTGACAACCACCTCATGGGCAAGCTCCCTGCAAAGCTGTCTACTCTACCTTGCGTTACTGCACTCTACTTAAATGGGAACAATCTGACAGGAGAGATTAATTTCTCTGAAGGGTTTCTTGGGAAAATGGGAAGGAGGTTTGGGGCATGGAACAACCCAAATCTTTGTTACCCGGTTGGGTTGAAGTCACCTAGCCATGTTCCATATGGGGTAAAACTGTGCCAGAAAGAGGTCACAGTACTTGAATCCAATCCAAGAACTAAGTAGTCTAAGTTGGCTGATGGGAATTTGAATAAGAATTCCCATTTTGTGGCTTCTTTGGGGATTTCCAAGCTATGTTAGTGATGGGTTTTGGTGAGTTTCTCCGGTGGAAATGTTGATAGGTCTTTCCTTAAGATGTTTCCTATAGGAATCTTAATTGGAGATCAGGTCTCTAGTCCAAAATATTTCTTTCACATATATCCAACCGCATTCTGATCTTAATTGGTTCCTCTTTGCTCGTCCCCTAACATGAAGTTGTAGCCTTTTTTTTCCCGGTTGTACCAACCAACCATATATAGTTAATGTCCACTTTGACTTAGCTCTAAACATGGGAATGATATATATTGTATTACAATTAAAGCCGGGCATGCCTTCTCTTCCAAACCATGTTTTTCCGTGGATAATGCCACTTATATACATTCTGTATATATTTTTTAGGTGTATCTTGTTAGTCATCTGTTATTTAAAAATATTAAAGACTTTTAAATACCATAACTAAACTTCTTTAGCATGATTTTCTAGGTACTAGACTCGATATATCTTGTAATAAGAACTTCCCACTTAGACATGAGAATTGAGAAGGACAGCAAGTGATAGAACTAGTCCTTTTTCCCCTTTTAAGGGTTGTAAAAAAAAAATTTGAACCGTTTGTATTGGTTCGAACTGAAATCAATCCGATACCAGTTTTCATATTTTCATATAAAAATATTTTTTATATATTTTTTTATATTAAATTAGACACTAATATACATAATCAAGTATAAAATAAGTTAGACATTAAAAGAATAATATAGAATTAGGTGTTATAGTATAATCTAGTATATAAATAAATTAGACTAGTTACTAGGATAGAAGTAAGTCGTTAATCTCACTTATTATATTAAACTAAATTAATTTCACTAATAAATGAGAAATTACGAGGATACTTGTTAAAAAAAAAAACAGAGAGAAATTGATTTAAGGAGAAGAAGTATTAGGCTTTGTTTGGAATTTAAAATTATTTCAACTCATTCTAATTTATCTTTATAATTTTTTTAAATCTCAACACAAAATATAATAAATAATTTTATTTTTTAAAATTTTAAAATAATAATAATAATAAATAATAATATTTTAATAATATATTATCATCTTAACTCAATTACCTGTCCTCAGAAAATTTGTTCAAAACTGAATGAACCGGATACCCCTCGATTTCTCAAATACCAAGTTGATCACTTGGCTTTCTGTGGACAAGGCATTTAAGTAGGAATTCTGATCATGTGTTGATTTTTCGAGGAGGGGCAGTTAGTCCTTTATGACTTTAATTACTAGGTTGAAACTTGAAAGTGAAATGTGGAGGATTATCCTCAGTAGGCCTGTGTACTCGGTACGCAGTATGATTACTCTTAGGCTTGTAGGGAAGCGTAGTAGCCTGTTTAAAGAGGATGGTCGTGGCCGGGGCTGGCTGGTTCTGAAAGGGTGGTAGACAAAATTAAAGGCTCTTGTCAGCCAGTCTCAGCTGCCTGCATGTGATCTGGATTGGCTTGTGGAACTGTTCTTGGCTATTAACCATTAATTAATTAATAGCCCTGACTTCTTTCTGGACGGTAGAAAATTGATTCTTCTTTGCATTTCAGCAGGACTGGTCATTATTTTTGCCATGTGGACATGCTAAGTAAAGTTGACAAACTAAAATCATTAAATAAAAAGGTTGGAAACCATCATAAATATATTATGGTGTGTTTGGATATGTTAATTCTTTATCAATGAGACAATGATTCCTATTCCAAAACCTTCATAGAAAAAACAAAACAGTCATTAGTATTCGTCTTAGAAGAGACATGACTAATGCCTTTCAATTCTCCCCGGCATGAGAAACTGCCAGCTCAAGATATTTATAAGATTTCTGATAGTTTAAGAAACCCATAAACCAGAAGTCAAAATTATCCCAAGTTGTTACTTCTATGTACTTTGCCGTTGGCTTCCTTACATTCTCACTCAGGTCAACTCTCATTATCTTCTTCAGTGGGATTAATACCTGAAAAAAAAATGAGTGCAACAGATTTCTTCGGGTTAATGAGTAAATAGTGCAAAACTTGTTAATAAGCATTTTAATGGAGAGGGAGAGAGACTGTGTGTGTGTGTGAATATTTATGAATACCTTATAGTGGAATCTAACCATTTCTCCATTTGGAGAGGAGACTTTGATAGATCTCTCACTGCAAAAAGAAACCTTTTTGGTGGAGATAAAGAGGAGCCCAGCTACTGGACCTGCTGTAGTTGATAGAAAGCATTGGAAAGCCTTCAATAGTTTCTCTCCTTCTGAAACACTAAATAACTCCTTGAATACTTTCTCAAATCCACCTACTTGAAGAATTTTAGCCCCCAACCTCAACTTCCATCTCACAGTTTCAGTGAATTTGTTCCCCAATCTTACTGCAGTCCCTCAACATACAAATTAAATAAATCAGTCAATGTTGTTTTTACACAAGTGGCACATGTAGTAACATGCTCAAGCAACACTTTTGTCTTTCCATGTGTTGTATGTATTCAAAGTCATTCCTTAAATAGAAACAAATGACTGCATGGGGATGAAATGAAATTCATAAACCAGCATGAAGGTTATAATCAGATCTTAGCTGCTGAAGGAATATTGAGTTTAATTACCATGCTCGAGGACCCCATGAGCAAAGTTCTTTGTTTTTTTCTTAAGCTTGTTCATCCTTTTAAGCACTGAATCTATTTTACCTGCAATATCAACAGCATCGATCTCATTATTTGAATGGCTCCGTTTCAAGGGGTTTAAAATCCACGTGAATGTGGAGGTGCAGGAGAGAGAGAGAGAGAGATTTGGTACCTTGTTGGGGTGAGTATCCTTTAGCTGGTATCTCAGCTGGATGTGCTTTGCCATTAGACTTCATGCGTCCCATATTGGTTCTAATTAACTTTTGTCTCTAAGGGCTTCTTTTCTTTTAGTGTAGAATGTTTTCAGCTGTCAGATTCTTATAGATGAAGATATGCTTTATAAGGTTGATCAAATTATCTTGTCTTTCTGCATATGGTTTAGCAACAAGATTTTATGTAATCTTTTCATATTATCTTAACTTTATTACTAAATAATTTGAAAAGTAGTAAAAAGAAAAGTAGATGAGATCCATTAAGCTTAATTTGCAGATTTTTTTTTTTTGCCATGTATTAAATACATGGTGCATCGATTAAAATTTGTGCATCTTTTCTAGTATCACATCCAAACCTTAACAAAGAATGCAGGGATTCTACAAAGTGAGATACTTTTTTTTTTTTTTTTTAATGTTTGAAGCCTGAGATAATATCAATAAATGCAAAAAAAAAAGAAAAAGTCCATGTTCAGGATTCATCCAACCTTCGCCAGCTCCATCGCCTGTATAATTATATAATTATAACGCTCATTCACAGAGAATATCTCACAAATCTTACGTTCAATATCATATTTAGCTGTTAAATCTTGTCGCAGTCAATGATATGTGGAACCACAGAATAATTTACGCAGATCATAAAATAAAATAAAATAAATTAGAAGGAAAAAAAAAAACTAGCAAATTCGATCGAAACAAAGGTACTGCTATTTGAAGGATCGAAGTTTTACCTTTAATGGTGTTGGAATTGGTTTGATTCTCCTTTATTAAATTTCACTTTCTCAGTGTTTTTTCAAAAATTGAAAAGAATCCAACTTCAGAGAACCATAACTAAGAAAAGTATCAGGAGGAAAACAATAAATTGTGAACCTTGACCTCCTCCTCCTCCTCCTTTCTCCTGTCACCCCATTTTGCCTCTTGATCTTATTATTTTCACGGGCATTCTTTCTTTCTTGCTTCTTTTTCTCTTTGGCTTTCCTATTTCTAATTGTGTGGTAGCCATTTTTCGTACTTTGTCCAAATTAAGCCTCCCTTTAACCAAAAATGGACAAGATGAAAAAAAAAAAAAAAATAGTGAAGTTAACAATATTTAACACATTAAAGCTTGAGCCATAAAGAGGAAACAATATTCGAAGACAACTCTGAAAATAGATATTTCGAATAAATGTGTCGCATTGGCTTTAGATATGCTACTTCAAAATTGTGGCTGGGGAGGGGAGGGGAGGGGAGGGGCTGCTCTTTACAATTTGTGCAATATAAATTAAGCACCGACTATCTCTAAAGACTAATTAGTAATGGGTTCTCAAAATGAAATGTTTATAAGAAGAAACAAACAAGAATGCTGCACTACTTATAGATACTGCCACCAGTTGCCTATACAGATTCAGGGTAAATCCTACCCATATGGCTTATTTAGAACGGATGCAAAAATAGACAAATGACAGTTAAAACATTAAACCTTCTGCTAAATAAGCTAATTAAAATATTCAGGCTGAGATCCAAAGAAGAGCACAAGTCATAATATTCTTCTGTCTTTTGCAAGTGTTGAAGCTTAAACTGCACATTATCTATGAGCAGCAGAGGTGGGCGGCATTGGATATCCCATTGGACCCATGTTCATTGGTGCACCAGGAACAATGACTCCAGGTACAGGGGCTCTGACACCGTATGCCATATGTGGTCCAGTAGGAAGATTCACAGGGGTACCAACTGCTGAGACAAGGGATCCTCCTATAGGTTGCCCTATAGTCGGAGCACCATACATGCCAACACTTGCAGGCCCAGCTTGGGGCTGCAGTTGTGGTTTGGTTGATTTGCCAGAGGAAACTCCTGCAGAACCACCATTGGTTTGGCCAGTGATTGGTCCTTGTGGTGCTGAAATGTCTCCATCGCCAACACTAGTAATGTCATGAATGCTTGATCGCCTCCTATCTTTGTTCATCGAGTTCAAACGAATGAAGTACTTTTGTGCATGGCTTGCCACTTGCGTAGGTGTTCTTGTCACCACAAAGTTTCGAGATATGCTTCGCCAGTCCCCTTTCCCATATTTTTCCAAACCAAGAAGAAATAACCTGATGAACAAAGGATACAGAAATTAAAGCTTACTAACAAACGAACAAAAGAAAATTAAAAAATCATGGCATTTGAATGACATCATCTAAACTTGCTACTTCAGTATCTTCAAGCGTTCATCCCTCTTTACTTTCTTTTTTAATATATCAACATACAATCATAGCTCCTTACCATACGACAGAAACCCCTCTCTTGCAACAGCCACAAATGCATTTTGTACAACGGAACACTTTCAGTGCCCTCAGAAATTACACGTATAGGCAGCAGACCTCCCACTTTTGCAGCTAAAGAATAGGCTCTAATGGATGTACCAATTAAAATTTCAAAAACAAAAAAATCCCAAAACTTGCACAAATACGCAGCAGAGAGAGTTCACAGAGGACGAATTTCAACATTCTGACTCAGCCTAAAAAGAAAATACGATAACATCCGATCTAAATATATATGGAAAACGCTAGTTGAATCAATAAAAATGACCGATTGAATTTCTTCTTTTTTATCTTTTATTTTTTTACTTAATGATTAAGGAAGTGACTATTAGTGAATTGATATATATTTTTTAAAAATATTTAAAGATATATAAAAAGAGAAAATATATTTGTAACCGTGAATTGTACAACCGCCGTATAATCGCTTTGAAAAAAGTGAATAAAATAAAGAATCCATATGAAAAAAATTAATTTTTTAATAGTGGACCCCACTCTTTTCCAAAGTGATTACACAGCGTTTACGCACTTCACGGTTGTATGTAGAATTACTCATGTAAAAAATGACTAAAAGAAAAGGAAAAAAAAAAAGTGGTCAATTTCATCGGTGAAATTATCGGTCTTAGTAGCAGTCCCCAATTGATATTAGCTATTGGTCCAGGCAGATACTTTTTGAATCAATTACCATAGCAACTGATATATCCAAGATGGCCAAATTCTGGCTCTACTAAATCGCCCAACAAGATCTAAAATGATCTAGTCTAAGAAATTTTCTCATGAATACCACTCTGAATACTATTTAATATCCTCCATAATTGACAACCTTCATGGACAAGCAAACTCAGTGAAATGCACAAGTATTAAGTTTTCAATCGGCGATAAAAAGAAATTTATAAATTGACTTTATAAACACTTCACATAAATAAAATCCAAATAGATAATAATGCAAACATTTTTGGAGCGAAACAAAGGAAAAAGGGCAAAGTGAGAGGGTGAAAAGGGATACCTCACCCCATCGCTCTTTCCCAACACCAAAAAAAAGTGGCAAAACGTTTTTAAATCCTAAAGACAACATCCAATCCATTTGCAAATTAAAGGAACAAATAACTTGCACTAAATTCTGTAGTCGGATGCCTGTTATATTTGTTCATGATGAAAGTATGCCAAAGCAAATGATGACTCCCAAGATTATCCATATCACATAGCATATTAGCAATCAGAGCTTTGTAATCAAATAGCATGGCTTTAGTACCAGAAATTATCTCAATGTTGTACATCCTCATTCAAGCATCTTTTCCACATCGTATCAGATACCATCTCTAATCTATTGTCTTTTATCAAAAACCTTAAAGCAACAAATCATGGATCCCAAACGAAACTGACTCTCCAAATGCAGAGCACTAGAGAATGATGCCAAGACATGAGGTCAATCCTAACCTCTACCCTTCCCTGAATTTTGTTAGGTACAGAAATGGAATATGATGACAAAGCACATAAACTGTTATTACAAAAAGCATAAAATAATATTACCAATGGGATTTGATTAGGCAAATCCAGTACAATACAGGGTTTCAGGTTTGTAAACAGAAAAGTGCAAAATAAGATATGGAGTCTAAAGAAGTATGGAAATGTTGTATGTCTATTCAGAGCAAACCAACAGGGAAATCACTTTCATTTCATAAGGCTGCTTCAGAAGTGGTCGATCTTAACTATGCAAATGCAAGTATTTGTAAATAAAAATTAGCAAGGTTTAGTATTAATATCAAGTTTCAGTTTGATTAGAGGCTTACTAAGACTAGATAAACTAGGACTTCAAGTTTTCACATATACATGACTTAGTTTTACAATATACGATGTATGTATAGTCTTTGATAATGGTATAGGTCTTTTACACCTTGGTTTTTGGATTTTTGTAACCGCAAGGTGCTTCAATCTGTCACCATGGTATCCTTCGACATAAGTGAGGGTTTATTAATAAAATTACGGGGTATCTTTCTCTTTTGTAGAATGAAAAAAAAAAAAAAAATTGAACACATTCAAAGGTTGAACACAGGGCTGCTTCTGTGCAGGTTCTTGTATGCCTAATTCATTAAGGTCACAAGCACCAAAAACTGACTCTTCATTAGGTGCTTATCTCTTCTCAAACCCCTTGGCGTTTCCTTTTTTTATATGACAGTTTTATTTGATAAAAAAAAGGGTGATACCCCAATACACAGGACATATACAAGAGAAACACCTAACGATTAGAAAAGAAAAATGGGTCTAGAAAATTCTCAAAAGTAGAGATAGAAAAAGCAGCACCATTATGGGCCACTATCCAATGATGGTGTTAAAACAATGGCTCGAGGTCTACCACCAACTTCTCACAATCTTCTATTTCTCAATCTCCAAAAGACATTAAATTTTGCTTTCCAAAAGAGGAATAGACTTGCTTTCCAAGAAAATTTAAATTTTACAGGACACACATGTTTGATACCAAAAATGAAAGTAAAAGCAATAACCTTTTGTGTCGTTACAAAAGTTTTAAAACCAATAAACTCATATAACAGAATGATTTGTACCTTAAAACAATTTTCTAGGTTAAACCATCTAACTTTGGTCCAGACTAGGTGGCACATCAAGAAACTGTCAACAATCATCAAAGACAGGAAGATACTCATACAACTGATCTCGAAAGCACACAAACTATATACACACAATAATCACTAAAGTAACGCAACATAACCAATCTTAACCATAATTTGTGTAAGTAGTTCTGCCTGTGCCAACCATAATAGATACTTTTGAAAATGCCACCTACGAATTTATGCACTGCCAGAGAGTAAATAAAATCATAAACAATTATTCTGACCTGTGCTCATCCTCTGTCCAAGCAATCCCCTTACGGCGTTCCTGATCAGACCTGGAAGCCTTATTTCCATGATTAGACTCATTGTTATGATGACCCAAATGGCCACCCTTCTTACCAGTTCCTTCATCACAGGTATGGCTCGTTGAACCCTCCAAAGAAGAATTATAGGAAGGCAGTGGCACACGGCCAGATTCAATCAGGTTAATATCATCAACCAACAGCTCATAATGATGTTTAATCTCTTCTACGGTTTTCCCCGGAACATCAGCTGCAATTTTTTCCCATCGATCTGGAGCATCTTCAGGATGAGTTGCCAGGGCAATCTCAAATGCCTTATCTTGATGTCTGCTCCACAAGGAGCTAATACCCGCTTCGTCCACAGTCATCTAGCTTATTCTGAGCCCACCACCAAGAATACTACCCACAGGAAGAAGAGAAGAAACCTACCAACTGCTCTATAATCTAGGCTAAACCCATCAACAAAGTCATAAACTTTCAGGACTTGCTCTTGAAAGTTGGATCGGAATTTCTTTACGGTGGGATTCCAGTAAGTAGTCTGATGGTAGCCTAAATTATGGGAAGCGGATATGTCAGACAATAGAGGTAAGCAAGGAGAGAAACAAACAGACCGAGAAAACGCCCATGAAAACGAACGAGAGATCACCGCCAATAAAAATCAGAAATTTAGTGAAGTATGTGAAGAATTTAACGGTGATTTGCTCCGCAATTCAAACTTTGTACTCTTGTGAATTGTCGACCTATTGATGAACGAAAAGGCAACAGTTCCGTTAGACCATGAAAATATCTGAAAATCATTACATCAAAGATACACTAAAGGGCATTCTTAAACAAGATAGAAATGAACGCAGCGGTGAATTCCATGGAATGGTAACTAGGGCTTTGGATGGTGAAATCTGAAAGAGACAACGCAGAAGCCAAACAAAAAAGAGAAACATAGAAGTCTATAATTGACGAGAAAGATCATTCAAATTGCTATTTTCCCATTCCAACAAGACAAAAAAAACCCCAAGACAAGAACAGCTCTCACAGTTCAGGCCCACAAAATTTATCCTCCTTTAAACCCTTTGAAGAGTAAAATCACCACACATGCTCCTCAATTGGCAATGATAGAATAATATAATTTCTACCTATTCAGCTCCAAATGGCACGAGAATTCTAGAAACCAATGTATACAATCTAGCTCCCAACATAAAAAAGAATTAAAAATGAGATTTATCGAAAGAAACAAAAAGAAAAAAGACCAATATATAGGAAAAGGGAGTGTGTTATATTGCCAAATTGAAAAACTTTAGGTAAAATCCCAACACTGAGTTGTGGATACTAGCTATTACTATATTTAGGAAAAGGCATCACAACTGACTCCCAAGTCTTTTTTTTTTTTTCACATTTTCATTCAAGAAAACCCATACAGTAAAAACTAAAACCCACTAAATGATTAGGTTTTATAACCTTACAACAAATTGGTAAATTCCGAGATTTTTTACCCTTCTTCGTAAAGAACCAGGATTTTTTTAGGCTATCTTTTTTTATGGGCATCTACCTGTATGTCCCGAAAACGAGGCCGAGGCAAGCCATGAAAAGGCCCCAAACTCACATATCCCATTATTGCCAACCATTTTTTTATTGTACGTTTGTTCTTATTTGGATCAGTCCTCGACCTTCATATCCATGGCATTTGCAATAAACTAACCGATGTATGGCCCCAAACTCGGCATTTGCAATAAACTCCACAACTGGATGCCGAACCTCAACCATGAAGAGGGAGAGCAATTGGAAGTATCATTTAGTTAAGGAGATTAATAAGAACAAATTCCCGAGTAGAATCAGGAGCCTATTAAGAACACATTAGGAGCATCCCGAATCCAGATAAGCCCAGAAAAATAAAATCATTAAAGACAACAAATTAAGGAAGTTGAGAAAAAGAGTTTAAAATTTGGCGTAGAAAATTTACAAGGGGCCTGCAAGATATTAGGGGCGACATCAAAGGATTATCCTGAAATATCCACAGAGGAGGTGAAAAGTGAAAACTGCAAAGGATGGGTCAATTGGTCCCGTTCTCTCTCTCTCTCTCGCTGGACATTTGGTTCCATCTCAACCGACTACTTTGCGCTACACACTGGACAGCTGGGATTGAAAAGGGCCTCAACCCCAAGTGGCAAAACCCACTGCCACTGGAATCTGCATTACCCATTAAGACCTGACAGATAACTCATCGGGAGAGATGGAGAGAGAAATCAATCTAAATTTCTTTTCTTTTCTTTTCTTTTATGTTCAAACAAAACAAACAAACCAATTGCAATTAGATTTCAGTAAATGAGGTAACTAGTAAACTATGCACAGTTGCAGATAACAAAACACACAACAATTTCAAAAAACAAAAAGAGAGAAGAAAAACAAAAAGTGCATCGTAGGTGTTTGTGGGCCATTGCCTTTTTCTTCATTTCCACAGCAGGCCGAGAGAAAATCATGCAAAAGGCTCAATCTTTCTGCTGCTGCTGGCGTCGTTTCGTCAGTTCCGATACTATTGCACGAAAAATGAGTCAAAAAGCGGTGCAGTTTAAATAATGAGGTAGGATTTGATGAGATAAAATAAAATAAAATAATTTTAAATAAAATTTAAAAATAAAATATTATTTTTTAATATTATTATTATTTTATAATTTAAAAAAATAAATTATTTATTATATTTTATATAAAAATTTTAAAAAATTATAATGATAAGATAAGATAAGATAAAATATTTTTAACATTCAAATAGATTTAATATTTTTCTGTTATAAAATTTTATCCATATCTAATTGATTGATTGATTTATGGCTTCCTTCTTTTTTATTTAGCCAAATATCAATTCATCTTTAAAATTTTGATATTTAAAATTTGAAAAAATAGAGATTATCATCCATGGAGTAGTCAAATATTAATGACTTCAACTATAAGCTATAATATTTTTAAGTGTTTCTTTTTATCTTTAAAAGTAATATTTTATTCTAAAACATCATACCCAACTACTTTAATATTTTCCAAATTTTATTTTAAAATGTACTTGTTAAATAATTAGGTTGTAGAAAAAAATTAGTTAGGAAATAATAATTTAAATGAAAATAAAATAATTAATTAATATTTAATTAGTGTAACAAAAAAATTTAAAATGATACTATTAAAAAATTAATATTATATTATTATTTTAATTAATTTAATATGAGATTATCACTTGAATAATTTTAAATTTATGAAAAATATGTAATTTTAATTAAATTTTAAAAATAATATAATGCTAGAAGTTGCCATTATTATGCCACCTCATCAAACTTCACGAGCAAAACAGTAGACAATAGCACGTGACCACTCGGGCCCGTGGGGGTTTAAAACCGAAAGGTCACCCCGCCCTGCAATATAACTCTGGGCCCACCACGATATCCATTTGTATGACCCAAATCCAGTTGAAATGATTTATTATTCGTATTATGTTACTTCTTTTATTTTTTGAGTAATGATAGAGTTACTATCTATTTATTATTTATTTATTATTTATAGTGTATTTATTATTTATTATTTTTTTAACATCTTTAATTATTAAAAAAATTAAAAATATATATAATTTTACTAATAGTACTAATAGTTACTTTCTTAATTATTAAATAAAATTAAAAATTAAAAAAACAAATAAAAAAAATAGTAAATGAATAATAGGAAAGTAGTAACCCATATTTTCCTCTTTTTTTTTCTAAAACACACACCACATACGTTTGTTTGGTGGCAACCCGAATTTGAAGACTTGACAATAAACCAGACAAAAGCAAGACTCTTCACGACTTCAAGGGGTTAAAGTTTGAATGCAAGCGGATTTGGGAGACCGATCGCGCACCAACCTCCACCTGGATTATTAAAACGGTTCGTCTCAATTAAATGAAAAGCGGGTTTCTTGCACGCAGGAAGATAGGCAATTTAAATGAAGACGATAGTGGAAATAAGGGTTTTAATGAAACAGTGGGTTTGTTGTCTCTCTCTCTCTCTCTCTCTCTCTCTCCCTCGCTCCATTCTATGCAAATCTGATGAAGACATCTCGTTCTCTCAGTTTAAGAACTTGGTTCCAAATTAAGGGGGGAGCTCTTGAAAGCAGAGAATAACGTTCTAGTGGTTAGTGGGCACGAAAAACTTTCTAAGAATAATCGGAGCTTGAGGAGGCTGATAGAGAGCAGACTTCCCTATCTCAATCCTATGAACATATTGCAAGTGGAGATACTAAAAAGGTTGAGATCTGACGATGATAACCACAAACTCATAGATGCATTGCTTATCACATAAATGGAATTACAGCCGAAATGAGGAATACAGGTTAAGCAAAGTTTTCTGGATTAAACATGATTGAAACTCTCACCCTTTTTTTTCCTATGTAGTTTTATGTGAATGGGGCTGTTACTTGATGACAATCAAACATCATCATATCTGCATGTGGGATTAGGTTTTGCTGAAAGAGTTGTATCCTCTGGATTATGCTAGATAGTAGATATCCATGTTTGTTTTAATACTAGCAATATAATAATGACTTTGTTGGTCACCAAATGAGACCTGGCTGCGGATTGGAGAATATAGGTCCGTTATTTAGCGAATGGGAGATTGCTTAGGGATCTGATGAAGATGAAGGGGATAACGTTTCGCAGACGATGTCCTCTGGCCTCTCAGCATTTCGTGTATGTCTTTTATTTCTCTGCCTTTCCTGTTTTGTTTTATTTTTTAAAATATAATATAAAAAGCCACGTCAGCAATCGATACACAATCGGTGCACGAGATTGCTTGTACATAGAAGAATCGCTCCCCTTATTGTTCTAACTCCACTAATTGTTGCTTGAGATTATGACCTACTAGAAATACTTTCAGTGTAAGAACTTTTTTTTTTTTTTTTCTTTTTAGTTATTATTTTCATTTGAACTGGAGATTCTGATTTTGACGTTTTAGGAATTGTTTCTTACCGTATAACCATCATTATTGGAGAAGCTAGTTTTAGTTTCTTCCAAATAGGTTCTTCCTCATGCTTTCGTTAAATCTGGTTTCTCTCTTGACAGACATAGTTTTTCCATTCTTCGGATTTCTCATCTTGGTCTGATTAGAAAACCATTTTGAAAGCCCATCTAAAAAACTTCAAAGATTGGAGATGAGAGTACATGAGAATATGCTTTGTAGAAAATGAGATTTCGGGAGAATTTCTTCGCATTGTTTTTGCATTTGATGATTTTTCCTATTATTTGTAACCAATTGAATGATTTATGATGTCTTGGGTCTTTGATGGTTGCTAAGAATCAGGAAGGAAATTAAAAATATTTAAGAAAACAAAATCGGGAAATTCTCGTCTTTTTTTTTTACATTGTCGCACTATAGTGAGATTTGCATTCTAAGCATTCGTTTGAGAAAAGGAAGAGGAGCAAACACTGGAGAAGAAACTCTTCGAGGATTTGTAATTGAGGGCCAAAATGACCATTCATAATTGTTGACATGGGGTGTGTGGTGTGGACTCTTAAATCGGCTGATGAGTATATTTTTCATGATTTAAATATTAAGTTTTGGTAATTTTCTTTTCAATGGTTTACCTCCATTTTCTTGATTATTTTTGTGTTTCATTTAAAAGGTTCTTCCTTCATGGCTTATGGTCTCTAATCTATGACCACTATTTTAGTCATTCTATTTAAAAAAAATTATATTTACAGTTATAAAGTGTATAAGAGTCGTGTAATTTTTTAAAAAAATGAGTAAATATGAGACCTACATGAAAAAAAAAAAACTAATTTTTTAAAAGTAAATCTTATTCTTTTTTAAAATAATTTTAAAATAATTACAATTTTTACGATTGTATGTAAATTATTCTTGAATCAGGCCTGTCCTTACTTTCGTTAAATGGGCCCTCCCATTGGTGAGGTGGAGAGGCAGACTCTTGCCCTAAGTGAGGTGGCGGGCACTTGGCCCCATCGGCATTGAACGCGCGCGCCATGGCAAGATGATGGCAACACCGTTGCTAACTTGCTAGCTTACATGTCATGTTCAACCACCTTGTGGATGATGATGGGCCTTGGGTTCTTTGGACTCACTTGTGGCTTTTACCGCCAATAAATTTTATCCTTTGAAGACGAAAAAAGAAGAAGAATTTTAGGCTCTTATGAAGTGCAAAATTAGGTAAAGTCCCAAAAAATCATTGGACATGGTTAATTGACCATTAAATAATCTGAAAAATGTAGACTGGGTTAAATAAAGATTGTTAAATCGAATATGCGATCAGCCAAATTGGTTCTATTTACGTTCATTACAATTATGTAACAAATAGTTTGAACAAATAAACATATATAATGTTGTTTATATTTCAAATATTTTTGAGACATTTGATCTTACAATGAGCTAAGCTGAGAGAGAGAGAGAGAGAGAGAGAGAGAGAGAGGGTGTCGTCAACCTGATCAAAAGGGTCATTGGCAAATAATAAAGGAAACGCAAGGAACAAAGCACAAAGCTTCCTTCCTCTCTCATTCTCACACTCACATTCCTTCGACTCTTCCTGCACAAACTCACTGTATCCTCTATTTTTCTTTTGGTTATGTTATGTGGGTTGGTGGAAAGAGGAACATTTTAATGCATCTGATGCAGATGGAGATGGTGTTTTAAATCTAACAGAGTTCAACGAGTGAGCTTCTTCTGTTTAGCACGTTTCTTTCATTGCAAAAAAGCTTCTTTATGTTTTCCCATTTAAATTTAATGCTTTTTACCTAACTTGTCTCTTGATTTTCTAGCTTTCTGCACCAAGCTGATACCAAGAACCCAATGCCACTTTAGTGGTTGTGCAAGTGAGATTGTTTTTATCAAGTTCCCTTTTTCAACAGTTCCAAATTGTTGTATCATTTCAGACCATAATTGCATTGAATCAAAATATTTGAAACTTTTTCATTCCGGTTTGCAGTTGTGTCATTGTTGGTTAGTGTCAAGCAACTTACAAAATTGTTGACCAACTTATTGAGGTCATTCTCAAGAGAGAAATTTCTTACAGTGAAAAACACTATATTATCAGTTCATTTAATTGGTGTCAATACTTTCGTAGTAATCTAGTTTCTCCTCATTAAATTCTTTGACTCTAGATTTTCTCGAGTTCCTGCACAAATCTCAGTATAAGACAGGTTTAATGCATCACACACATATTTCTGACTCTCGAAAGGGACTTGACTCTTGAATCTCGCTTGCATTAACCTTCATCTAAATATTTTTTATTGACTTGGTTGAAAATTTCTCTTCTATAGGCTCTCAATTTAATCTGTTCCATATGGGTCTAGTTATCTACTAGATCTCATTTAGATTGTAAGATGCTCTCATCTCATCTCAACATCCAAACACTACAAACACACTTTTTAATTTCAAATTTTCAACTTTTTCATCTAATTATTACCTAATTCATTATAATTTTTCCAAACTTCCAAACAAAACATGAAAAACAATTCAACTTTATTAAAATTTCTCTTTTGTAGGCTCTCAATTTAATCTATTCCATATGCGTCTAGTTACCTATTAGGTCCCGTTTGGATTGCAAGATGCTCTCATCTCGTCTCAACAACCAAACACCAAAAACACAAATACTTTTCAATTTCAAATATTTTACTTTTTCATCTAATTATTACCTAATCATTACAACTTCTCCAAAATTCCAAACAAAACACAAAAAATCATTCAACTTTTTTAAACTTATATTAAAAATTATATTTTAAAAATATTTTAACTTTATAATATTTTCATTCAATTTTTTCTCTCTATTTCTCAAAACTCCATTAAACATCTTAACTCAAACTATTTTACTACTATTCACATATTATTTTATTACTATTCACATCTCATCTCACCTCATCTGTCTATCCATTTGAGACCTAATTCTTATTTGGACATCTAGGTACCTAAGGCAGGATTTTTTTGATAGTTGGGGGCTTAACCTTTTAGTTTCTGGCTACATGTACCTGAATTTAGTGGCAACTAATAATAATCAAGTCATATAACTCAATTCGGGGATGTTTGACTGCTTGTTGCACAAGTGATCGTTTGCCTTGGTCTAATGGCTTTATCTGGTAGCTCAGTATATTGCTCCACGTTTATTTTATTTATCTGTAAAGTGCTTTGATGTTGTTGTAAAGCTATTAGGTTCTGCCCCTAACCTGGTACCTTGCTAATTTGTTTCTTTACTTGATAAAAAAGGCTATTGAATTTGGCATTATGCTTGGCTACTTATTTATTTTGCCTTTTTGCATCCTTGGGGAAAGTGATACAAACAAAGATGGGAAGGTTAACTTTATATAATTTTGTCACGGACTCTTTGAAATGATCAGAAACTATGATGAAGAAGGTCATAATTCTTCACATCAATTTGGTGACCCAAGGGAGGGCCTAGCTAGTACATTGTTTACACAGTTTGACAAAGATAGCAATGGGTACTCATCAAAGACATGTTTCTAATGTGAATATTAAGCTTTGAATGGTACTAATAATTACTTGTGTTTGGACTTTTCATTCACTTGTCGGATGTTGAACTACTACCTATTATTGGAAAACTTCACCCATCAGAGCATTACTATGCGAAACAACAGGCAGATTACATCATGTCAGAGGTATTTGTTTGACTAATATGAGTTACTAATATAATTGATGACAAATTTATCCCCTTTAACTTCCTGTGTTAGTTTGACACGAAGACATGATCTGTATAAGCACTAAATATAGTTTTTAGCCTGGTCGGAAGATTGTATCTCTACTGTACAGCAGAGTGTTTGCATATTTACCTCAACCTTTTTTATGGTGAGGGACCTGTCAAGTGATAAATGATTAAATGTGTTTTAAACAATCTGGAGACTCATTTTGCATCTTCAGATGTCTTTATTTGGTTCTCTCATATCAGACAGTGGGTGTTAATTTCCTACTTAAGAGAAGCTTATTGTTCAAAAAGCATTTTCAAAGATCCCTGTTTTTAGATGACCAGAAGAACTTGTTATTGAAATAGATTTCTTACCTTCTTTTCTGACTGTCATCATGCTTCAAGTCGTACATCCATCTAAACGAGATTGATAAGAGGACTGATTAACCATGCAAGAGTTAGTTTTTATTCTGTGTTTCCGTATAGAAGCATAAAGCAAAACAACTTCTACTGCATGGATTCACAAAGGTAACAACTTTAGTATTGATTCTCTGTCCTGAGATTTTATCACAGATTTGACACCACAGATGAGGTGTCGGTCCGTTATTTCATGGAACTGTAATGCTATTCATCTCTTGTCCATCTACAACTGATATAACCAATCAGCCACTATCATCAAACACAAGATATGGTGGTAGAACGTTTTTGTTGAGGCCTCTAGATGATATAAAATTCTGAGTTTTAGCCATCTCAATGGATCAAGTTGACAGGATGTGGCGCCCTAGACTGGTCTTAATATAATCATTCTATCCAACTGTTACTACTGCTTCTAGCACGGATTATATGGGAAGAGAGAATGGTAGGGGCCTCAATAATATCCTTATTCATTCAGCTAATAATGATCAAGTAATTTTGCTTTGAGTTCAGAGTTACACTAGCATTTCTGTCATCATCTTGTCCATGATTCTGCAATATATGTTTTGAACTTGTATGGCACTATGTCAATATATAAGTTAAATATATGTGCTCTTCCCTTGGCACGGTAGGAAAGAATGCTACTAGAAGCGTGAGTATGGGTCACACATGGCTCATCTAATTCTCTCTCTCTTACATTATTTGGGTCCGAAGTACGTATCAAACGCATAGGTTGTCTGGGTCCTAATCGCCATATCTTCCTGAGCTTATAGGCTTTGGTGGGATTTGCATGTGTGCAAAGAAGTAGATAGAACTCAGTATGCTGGAGGAGTTGATAGAAGTTTGCATTTTGTGCAGTGCATTGGGTATCTCGTGATCTCATGGGTTCTTGGAGGTACATTGGTATGGTTAAGGAGATAGCCGTTCTCCCAATCCAGTGTGTTCACAAACTCACAAGCCAATTTCCTAGCAAAGAGAGAAGCTCTGATTTGGGAACATTATTAGTTGCATTTTTTCCCGTTAAAAAATATATGTAATTTTAGTTGTTATAAGTTATGTCCTGTATTATTGTTATGGTTTGGTGATTTGTTTTTAAATTTTCATCCTAAAATCTTCCCCGAGATTTCTTCTTTTGTTTAAAACAAGAAAATGCATTCGCTCCAGAAGTGCATTTTCTTTCGTTAATTGTTAAATATTCCTTTTTTGTGTTCTTCATGTACATGGTTTTCCAGGGCATCATTGCACTCTATTTATGTAGTTGTTAAAGATGTGTACGATACGGATATGTAACATTTTATTTCGTTAATTGTTGGAAGTGGTAGTAAGAGCACCTCTGTATTTTCAATGGCTTCCTCTACTGGAACAGAACAAACGAGTTTACTAGTTCTTCCTACTGGTTTCTTGATGAATGTTGAATTGTTGCGTCTGAAGTGTGAAGCCCAAATTCACCTTTGATTGGCATTGAAGATTTGGCAAATAGTATCATCACGTCAAACATCAAACTTTTCACGAACGCCATCATGAATCCATTATTTATTTCAAATATGATTAATATTTCCAATGACTACAACAACAACAACAAAAAAAAATGGAAAATATATTGCCTTTAGGATCCCGCTATTTCCGTTGATGTACCTTTTCATGCTGATGGTTATCCTCTTCCTCGTCGTCGTCTTCATCGGACGGAGGAGAGGGGTCGAGACGAGCTGCATCCTTGGCCCACCGAATCAACTTCTCGACTTCATCCTCTTCATCGTCATCAGATGATGATATGGGACCCACAGAAATAACGTTAGTAGAAGATGAAGAAGACGATGACGAAAACAAAGAACCCTTGAGAGCAGCGAATCTAGCGGAGAGCTCGTCACCCAGATCGGCCTTCAATTCCTCGTCCTCCGCACCAGCAGAAGCAACTGATGATGGAGTCAATTTCTGGGATTGAGACGGAGATATAGGGAGGGATGGTCGGGATTTGAGGGATTGGAAACGACGGTCGAGATCGGTGTGGAGGTAGTCGGGAGGACCGCGGGACATGTGGGAGTCAAGAGAGAGCTTAAGAAGCAACTCGTCCTGCGCTGCTTGAAGTAGCTCTTCAACCTTCTTCTCCTCTTCGTTATTAATTGCTGTCCTCTTACTCTTCTCCATCTTCTTCCTTCTGTTGGGCTCCATCTCTCTCTCTCTCCTGCAAAATAGAACAGACTGAACTAAATTTGCATTGTTTTTCTAGTTTTTAATTTAGATTCTATTCTTATTCTGCACTCGGATTTTTTTTTTTTTTTTTAAACTATAAACAACAAGTTTTAGGGTGAGTTTAGACTTTAGATTCTAAATTCATCTTCACTCATCATTACAACTTTTTCAAATTTCAATATAAAATATAATAAATAATTTAATTTTTTTAAATTTTAAAATAATAATAATATTAAAAAATAATATTCTAATAATATTTTATCATCTCAACTCAATTCAACTCACTTTAATATCTAAAGATACCCTTAAATTATTGACTAGTACTTTATGCATGGATTTTGGGAAGAAACCAACAAATTCTTTCAACTAAATCTGTCCTTTTTATTCTTTATATGTTTTAAAATTGTATTAAATTTTTAAAACTTACTATTTTTTATCCTTCAACTTTTAATAAAAAAATAAAACAAAAGATCTAAATAGAAAAGTTTTTTTTTTTTTGAGAAGTAAATTGAAGAGTATTGAGCCCAAGGTAACGAGACTTGGACCACATGAGAGATGTAACACAAGTTACACAACCGAGGAAGCACGGGATTTTCTCACCCAGGCTACAGAAAAATCCTTAAGACACATAAAACGACACAAGCAGCAAGCAACATGAAAAGAAAATCAAAGAAGAAACCTCAAACGCAAAAAAGGCCACATGCAAAGAAACAACATTCAAACCAATGAGTTGCGGTAACTCCAACATAGTGGGTTCACTACGCGTACTGATCTAGAAACAGATTACATCAATCCAAAACAAGTAAAATCCTAATATCATGACATCAGTTCCTAAACCATTCTACCCGCCACCTTAGTAACAATCTAAACAACATTTCAGACAAACATCATCAACTCAGGCCTACTGTATACGTTGTTCTGCTCGTCCTCCAGCACAGGATAAGCCGCCACAAGAGCATCTTGTGCTCCAATATAAAGCGAGTTATAAATCTTCCAGTACACCTCCCTAACCTTGCGAGCAGGATGAAACAGCCCCTGAAGGCAGTAGTTTAGCACAACAGCAGCACCCAAGGCCACCCTCATTCCTTCAATGGCTTCCATTACAGCATTTATCACGTGTGGGGAAGTCTCAAAAATATTTGGCCACACATAGTTGAGCAAGTGGATTAAAGCATCCTCGCAACCCAAACCAGCAACCCCCAAGGCCATGTGCTTAACAGCTGAAGCCGCAGTCTGCCTGTGAACCAAATCCCTATCCATGAGGGCATCCTCAAGTAATGGGGTCACGGCATAGATGTAGTCTTTTCCCATTTCCCCAATATACTCGAACAGAAAAGAGAGGGATTTTAGGACACCATTTTGCACATTAAGCTCTGGCACGCGATACTCGTTCATTAAAGCTGGAAGAACTGTAAAGGGAGAACAGGTTTCTGCAACTATAGCAATCGCCACGGTTGTGCACACACGGTTCTGCCGCTCCTGCACCTTGAGATTATTCAACAGGGTGGCCAGGACATCCTGTGGCCCAATGGCTTTGGCAATATAGCCGAAGGTGTTCACAGTGGCTCGCCGTATACCCTTCTTGTGGGCTTTAAGCATCTCGAGAAGCTCGAAGCAAATCCTCATCCACTCCCTAGCCGGAACAAACTCAGCCCCACGGTCAGCAATCCGTCCGACAAGGTCAATGCAGTTCTCCTGGACTTTCTCGTGCCTATTCTTCAAAATTGGTGTCAGTCTAGGAAGCAAGTCCTTTATAGGAGGAGTCATCTTCGTCATACCAATAACATTGACAATTGCCTTGAGAGCTCCTAGGATAGATCCCAGGACCTCGGGATACTCCTCTCCCAGATACTCATACAGTACAACACCAAGGTGACCCATCAATTGTTCCTCCTGGCACTGCTTCATCACCACAGCAATTCTCGATATCAGATCCGCTGCTTGCTGTCTCACCTTTGCGCTCTTGTTATTCAACCGCCATTTTATGGTGCCACAAATCTGGGGAAGGTACGGTTTCACTCTCTGCCCAAGTGCATTCACAACCGCACCAAAACCATTAAGCATCACGTTGGCATCATCACTGGTCTGCTCTTGGAAGGCATAAAGGATTCCATCAATAAGAAGTTCCTCCAACCGAGCATCGATATCAGATGCACCCAAGTTGGCAACTACCTTCTCAATGGTCTCCATGACCATTCGTCTGTAAGGCTCACTCTCATCTTTAAGATCCTCCACAATTCTCCCAACTATATCGGCAACACCGACTTTGTTTGCAATCTCCACGGTCGTTTCCACGAGCTGCCTGTAGTTTCTCCTATCCAAAGCCATCCTCCTGACCCAGAAATTTTTGAAGAACTCCGGAAGAATATCGTTGCGAATGTAATCAGCCTCCACACCCTCCGTACTCACACACTGCTTCACCACCTTCAGAACAATCTTCTTCATTTCCTCATCGGGCGACTGGAACTCGCGAATCAGAATAACCATAACTTCCTTGGTGTAGTAACTGGCATATAGTGCATCCATGAGCGGGATGATAAAACCGATGGCTTTTAAGAATGCAGCCAAGACTTTCCCACGGTGCGACCTGATACCCTTCCACAAAGGCTTCAGCACCGAGTCAAAGCTCTCGATACCATAAGGGGCAGCAGCCTCGGCAAGAGCAGCCAGAGACAATGCAGTGATTGTCCTCACCTTCTGATTCTCGTCCAGCAGACCGTGCTCTATGATCTCCACAAGAGACCTCAGATGAGGAAGCACGGCACAACCAATCAAGATGGCAATCTGCTGAACAATCTTAATCCCCGTGTGCCGAGCTTGCCACGATTTCTTACTCTGACACACCGCCTTTAAGAAGGGCAACAGAGCAGGAATCCCGAGAGCAGAAGCAACAACGCTGAAAGCTCTGGCAGTGGTGTTCCTCACATACTCATCAATATTATCTATATCGGGACGCATGGCCGCAATCATGGTGGCCAAGCCAGCGGCTTTACTAAGATTGGAAATAATCTCTCGCCCTTCAACACGCGCATAATAATCCTCATCAATCAACAACGGTTCAATCACAACAAGAATCTTATGCACGTAAGGACGTACCAGCTCATCCAACTTATAGAGCACCCTGTCGATCACCTTCACCAAGAGATGCCTCTCCTGATCTTCCAAAGTGGGTTGCATGAGCAGCGGCAGGATCCGGTTAAACAACGGCCCGGCCCCAAGCTCTCTTGCCTTATCCGTAAGCTGCCGCAATGCCGTTTTCCTCTGTGGGGGCGTCCCATTCTTGACCTTAAGCAGGAGCTTCATGATCTTCCGCTCTTTCTGTTCATCGGGGGACAACTCCTCCTCATCATCCTCGTTCAACAACGCCCCAAAGTACTGGTAATCCTCGGGCTTCATGAACGGCAAGCCACCAGGGGCTTCCTTGGGCACATCAAACTGCTGCCCGCGATTCTCTTCGGGGATGGAATACAGAGGAGTCCCCAAAGGAGTGGGGGTCGCGAGCAGCTTCCTTGCGGGAGTCCTAATGGGAACATAGGACGCCGGCGGCTCCAAAATCTTATAACCCTCCTGCGGAAACATGGCGTCCAACTCCTCGTCCGTCAGTGGCCGGTTCCTCTCCTCGATGTCCTTCTCCCACCTCAGCAAATTGTACTGCTCCGGGGTGATGGCACCACGCAAATTGATAGCCCCTGGCGTCGGCGTTGCTAGCTCAACACCACCGACAGGAGTAATCCCCGGTGTAAACGACGCTGCAGCTGCTGGAGTGGCCCCTGCCATTGGGGTTGCACTGCCCATTGTAGCAGGCGTCTCGTCCCACCTCGATCTCTGCCGTTTTGGGGTGGGCGTGGCGAGGCCCGAGATTTTCGGGGTGGCGTCCCAGGTCATCCCCGCAGGGGTCGCTCCCGGAGTAGCCCCACCGGCCGGGGTGGCATCCGCCAATCTGCCAGGAGTTGGCGTCTCGTCCCACCTGTTTCTCCTCCCCACTGACGCGGATGGGGTGGCATCGCCCAACCTCCCGGGTGTGGGAGTCGCGTCCCACCGCCCCGGAGTAGCGTCCTCAGGCAAATCCCAATCCGACGTAGTTTTCGGCTTCTTCGCAGCGGCAGCCCCATCGTCCTGCGACTGGTCCCACCTATTCCTCCTCTTGGGACCCTTATCCTCCGTAGCCTTATCAGACTTGGCAGCAGACTCCTCCTCTTCCTTCTTCTTCGCAATCCTCTTCAGTGTCTCCTCCTTTTCCCTCTTCAAAGCCTCCTCCCTCATAACATCTGCGTAGGTTCTCACGGAAGGGTCCGGAGTCTTCTCCCCCGCGGCGAAGGCGTCGTGCCTCTCGGGTGAGATCACCCGATTGAGTCGCCTCTTGCGGTAATCGTCCTCGCGGTCGATGATGCGCTGCGGCTTCTTGAAGCCCCCAAATGCGTCGTCGTTGTCGTCTTCGGCTCCTGCACCACGGGGCATTTCTTTCAAGAGGGATTTGGGGGCGGTGTACGAAGCGAGCTTGCGGGCGACCTCGTTGTCGATGGAGTCGAGGTTCTCATCGTCGTCGGTGACGGGGATGGAGGTGACGTAGGAATCGCGGTCGTTGCCGCCATAGAGATCGGTGTCGAACGTGAGGGAGGTGATGGATGCCAGCTGCTGCTCCAAGCGCTTTCGCTCTTCCTGGGTCTTGGCGATGTCCGGGTCCATGGCGTGTGATTGCTCGAAATCCAAACTGAATTTTTGGTTGTGGCAATCGGAGTGTGAACGAGGGACGGACTGGAAGCTATTAGGGTTTTGAGTTTAAAATTAGGGCTCAATCGAATCGAATCAATTCCTTCCTATAATTGCACTTTATTGGTGGAAATGGATCGTGCGATTCATTTCTATGTTTCCTTCGCCTATTTTTTCAAGACAAGAATTAAATTTAAAAATTCAAAAAATATATGTTTATATATTGATTTTTTTTATAATAATATTTATATATATTGGTTTTTCTATAATAATATTTATATATTGGTTTGTGTTGTAAATACATGACATGTATTTGATGGATGACTTTAGAATTCTCTCAAATTTTTCATGTTCATGTATTACTTTGATTTATGCATTGTCATTTATGAAGTTCATATCAATGTTTTGAATACCGTACCGGACGTCGTACCGGTCAAGACACTGGAACGAAATATTTCGATATCGGGACCGTTTCAGAATAGCGTTTCGGGATAACGTTTCGAGATAGTCGATATATAAATAAATTATATATATATATATAAATTAAATTCTAAAATAATAGTCTATATATAAATAAATTATATATAAATACATATATATATGTATAAATTATAAATAGTCTAGTCTGAATTAGGGGTTAAAAAATAAGTTTGTAGTTTGAAAAAACGAAAAAAAAAAAATAGGCCGAAACATCGGGCGGTACCGGCCGAAATATAAGCCGGTACAGGCCGAAATTTAGTCTTGTACGGCAGGTATTTTAGTCGGTATGGAACAGATATAGTACCTGTACCGGCCGGACGGTCGAAACGAAAAATTTCGACCGTACCGGCTAGTACGGTACGAAATTTAAAACACTAGTTCATTTACTCATTTATGGGTGCTACCCGCCCCCTACGAGGCGGGGGCACCGGGCCCCGCATGGGCGGGGGTTTGATATTTTTTCCCATACCCTACCCCTGCTCATGCGGGCGCGGGGTACCCCTTCCGTTCGACTGGGGGCGGGGTTAAACCCCCATCCGTCTGCCCCCTACTGGATCTTTGGCCCATTTCATTTTTCTAAGTCTTAAATGGCCAAAAATCTATTTTTGGGCTCAGAATTTAACTAAAAAAATTAAATATATTTCAGAATTAAAAAAATATATAGTATATACATATATATAGATAGAACTATTAACTATATACTAAATTTCAACTATTAACTACTAAGTTATTACAAATTACAATTATACAAATTAAGATTCTAAGAGAACTAATAAACTTAAACTATTACAATATTACAAACTCCTCTAAAAATATTAAATATTACAAATTGTACTATTAACTATTGTAGCAACATTACACTTAATTGTAAATTAACAATTATAACTCGTGACTTTTCAATTTGATCAATTTGGGATGGTGGTGTGGTGCTATGTAGGGGTGAATTCACTGAGTGGTGAGTTGTGTCGACAGTTGTGAGACTGAAAATTAAGATCATAAACGTTAATGAGTTATAAAACCTTAAAGATTGAAATATTAATAAGTTAAAAATAAAACAAATTAGAATTATAAAGTTATAAAATGAAACAAAAATTAAAATACAAAATATTAAAAGTATTATCCAAGATGAGATTGGGATTGGGCAATTGAAATTTGAGATGAAGATGAGGCAGATGAACATAGATCAGTCATTAGGATTGGGTATATGTATAAAACTGTATATTGAGAATATAAAAGTTAAAATAAAAACAAGTAAAATAATTAGATACTAAAATATGATATAAAATTATAAACACAAAAAATAAAAAAATGACAAATTGTGCAAACCATGACAATGGTGAGTCCAATACAAAGTCATATTGCATCGGAGGTAGCGCCGTAGACGTCATCTCTTATATCACTATAACGATAAAATTTAAAATTAAAATAAATACCATATCCAGGCTGATCACCACCCTCCTCTTCGACGCCGACCTCCTCATATTCAAGAACATCCAGAACATGAATTGGAGTTCCCTTGATCCAATTCTGCGTGCAAATCAAAGTCTCCACAGTGGTAGAAGCTAATGAACTTCGAAATGAATTCAATACACGCCCTCTGAGGTTACGGTACTAACAGGGATGACCAAAAGATTGCAGACTATCTTTCCAAGGATGAGATATTTCACGGAATTCACCTTCCACCAACTTAATATATCGAAATCTCGTGAAAATGGTATTACCTCCGCTGCTAAGTATCTGTCTATCTCTAACTGAGCCTCTACATAATTCCGCATTAAGGGGGTCTGCTCAAACCTCTCACCCCAGTCCAATCTACATATTTTCCCACTGTTAACTTACTGAACCAGTGTGGGGGTAGGTGTAGATGCCACAATATTACCACTCCGCAAGATGGTAAACTCATCAAATAATCTACAAAAGGTTTTCCGAACCCTTGCTGCAATAAGCTCCGCTCATACTTGCCCGTACACAAGGCCTAATCCAAATACCATGTCATCCACCTTAAACCTAGGGTCAAAGACGATAGCTATATATAACAAAATATTAGCCCTAGTAAAATCTCTTCAATACTTGTCGTACTTTGACCTCATAGCCAATGTCATCTCTCGCAGCCTATAGTGACCACCCGCGACCATGTAATCTAATTTTTCTTTATCTTACATATTTGCTGACAGAATTGATGAGATGTAGGGTACAAAATTCCAGATATCGTCGTGGTGACCTCATAAAAAAGCCTCAAAAACTCTACAAAAATAGATACAATCTCTCAATCATCATTTACAAGTTTCCTCAATTCCCTGTGATCATCAAAATATTTAACATATTAGATGTCTTCATCACCCAATAGTGCAAATGCCAGCCTATATTCTTGGGCCGCCTCCAACATTAAATATGTTGAGTTCCATCGTGTAGGCATATCAATATAAAGGCCCTTCTTGGATGTTAGGCCCACAGACCTTGAAGCAATCTTGAATTTCTCCAACCTCAAAGGACAAGATCTCACCCATCTCACAGCAGTCCTGACTCGAGCAATAGAATCATGAAGATCCCTCAAATCATCAGTAACAACAAGATTCAGAATATGTGCTGCACATCTCACATGCAGACACTCACCATCCAAGATTGTCTTATTTACCTCTCTAAGATAGGTCTTCAAATGTCTCAATGCGACATGATTAGACGAGGCATTATCAACTGTGACTGTAAGAACTCGGGTCAACCTCTACTCCTTTATTGCGGCCTCTAAGGCCTTCCCAATTGTCTCACCCTTATGATCGGTGATTTGACAAAATTTTATAATTTTCTTATGCAATGTCCAATTACAATCAACAAAATGCATAGTTAAAGACATAATTAAAATTTTGGATTGATGTCCAAGTATCAGTGGTAAGGCAAACAAATTGACCGGCCAATTCATCCCTCAATTTTTTTTTTCAGACCAAAAATATTATTTTACATCCTTTACCACCGTGTGGCGAGAAAGAATATTAAACCTTGGTTCCAAGTAGCGAGCAAACGCTTGGAACCCTTTCCCATCAACAACTTGAAAATGTAGCTCATCCATGATGACCATACGAGTTAAGTGTCTTCTATATTCATCGGTTTGCTCGAAACCCTTTCCCATCAACAACTTGAAAATGTAGCTCATCCATGATGACCATACGAGTTAAGTGTCTTCTACATTCATCGGTTTGCTCGGAACCCTTTCCCATCAACAACTTGAAAATGTAGCTCATCCATGATGACCATACGAGTTAAGTGTCTTCTACATTCATCGAGATCATACTTAGTATATCCCATCAAAGTTGTACCCCCACTAGTCTCATCCGCCATTTTTTTAAGTTCAATTTCTAGCCTAGATTGATTGTTCTCTAGTAATTGATATGAATCCGCGGGAAATGAATCCCTTGAACCCACAGTCAATTTGAAAACTCTCCAAGAAAGCCAAAATCAAGTCAACAGATGGAGAACCTAGACCCGATGAGAACTTGTTTCAAGAACCTAGATTATATTAAAATCTAGACTCGTTGAAGAATCCGTCTCAAGAACCCAGATTACAAAGGAGGAACGCCACAAAGGTTGTGATTTGCCTTTGATAAGTTCAAGAGTTCAATCAAGAACAAGAGGAGAAAACTCAACTCACAAATAAAATTCAATATTGTCTAACCCCTCAAATGAGGTTACAAAGAGTTTTTAAACCCAAACCTAATCAAAACCCAAGCCAAAATAAAGCTCATTTTACCCAAAATTACCCTTGATGAACAGTATCAGATACAGTACGCGCAGCTACAGTAACCCCTACAATAAATTGATGAAACCCTAGTTCCTAAAAAGTAACTTTCCAAATAAGCCATTGGCCAAAATACAAGTCCTTCCCAAAAACATAGTTCATAAGAAATAAGACATGTGAGCCAAGCATCTTCAAGCCCACTTATTCTAAACTAATAAAATAAATCATTTAACCAAATTCGAAACCTCCAATAACAATAGGCCGTATCTCTAAGTCATGTCTTCCACAGCTTGAATCAAGTGGATCAAAACTGGTTCTTCTTCTTTCAAACCCATCTTGAGTGTTGGGCTCTTGCTGGCTTCATCCCAAGTGAATTGCATCAATCCTTGCATTGCTTCCTTGATCTTCTTGGGCCTTAATCTTGTAATTTGTCCATCTGGAACTTGCAAATGATCTTTAAGAGTAGGCCCACCTTGGTTCCTATCATTCCCCCTCTTTTCAAAATGAGTCGATCTCGAATCTTCACCTACATCAAAAGGAGAAAGATCAAAAATATTGAAAGTTGCAGAAATTTTATACTCACCTGGAAGATCCACTTTATATGCATTGTTTGGGGTGTAAAACGGTCGGTCCAGTCCGGTTCGGTCCGGTCCGGTTCGGTCGGTCCATTCGGTCCGGCCTTTTTTTTTTTTTTTAAATCAATTAATAAAAAAAATTTATTTAAAATACTAAATTAAATTAAGTGACTTATTAATGTGAATTATGTAACAAACTCAATAAAAAAATATTCTATATGATTAATGATAATAAATTACATTATTAATTTATATAATTATTATATAATTAACTAATTAACTAATTAACTAATTATTAATTTATATCATAGAATATTAACAAGTGTTAATAACATATTTAAAATTTTATATTGTTAATAGTGATAGGTTAGATGAAGATATATATAAAATATTGTTAATTTATAAAATATTAACAAGTATTAATAACATATTTAAAATTTTATATTATTAATTGTATAATTATTATATAAATAATATATATAATATATTTTTTTTATTCGGTCGGTCCGGTCCGGTCCGGTCCGAGAAATCTCCACCCCGAGACCGGACCGAAGACCAAAATTCTCCTATTTATTGGACCGAAACCGACCATGCATTTGGTCGGTCCGGTCGGTTTCTCCGGTCCGGACCGACCGGTTTACACCCCTATGCATTGTCATTAATTTTCTCAAGAATTTGGAAAGGTCCATCTCCTCAAGGATGCAACTTAGTCCTTCTATGGGCTGGGAATCTTTCTTTGTGCATGTGAACCCAAACACAATCTCCTGGTTCAAAGATGATACGCTTTCGTCCTTTATTGGCTTGGGAAGCAACCCTTTCATTCTTTTGGGCAATTTGAAGCCGTACCCTCTCATGAAATGACTTCACCAACTCCGCATTCTTTTGTCCATCTAAACTACTAATGCCATCAACAGGTAAAGACATCAAATCCAAAGGAGTAAGTGGATTAAATCCATAAACAATTTCAAAAGGAGAGTATGAATTAGTAGTATGCATCGTCCTATTATATGCAAACTCTATAAATGGCAAACAATCCTCTCAAGTTTTTAAATTCTTATGAACAACAGTACGCAAAAGCTGAGTTAAAGTCATATTAACTACTTCAGTCTGACCATCAGTCTGCGGATGACAAGTAGTGGAAAATAAGAGCTTAGTACCCAATTTCCCCCACAACACCTTCCAAAAGTAGCTAAGGAATTTAACATCCCTATCAAAAACAATACTCCTAGGTACACCATGGAGTCGCACTATCTCCCAGAAAAACAAATCAGCTATGTTTGTGGCATCATCTGTTTTATGGCATGGAATGAAATGTGCCATCTTACTAAATCTATCCACAACCACAAAAATAGAATCTCTACCCCTTTTGGTCCTAGGCAGCCCCAAAACAAAGTCCATAGATATGTCTACCCATGGCTCACTAGGAACGGGTAAGGGTGTATACAACCCATGTGGCAAAACCTTAGATTTGGTCTTTCTACATGTAATACACATTCCACAAATACGGTTAACATCTCTCTTCATCTTAGGCCAAAAGAAATGTTCATGCAAAATGTCTAAAGTTTTCTTGACACCAAAGTGTCCCATTAATCCCCCACCATGTGCCTCCCGCACCAATAACTCACGTATAGAACAATTTGGCAGACAAAGTATACTTTCTTTAAACAAATAACCATCATGCTTGTAAAACTTACCAAATGCCGCCTTATCACATGCCACATATACATTAGAAAAATCAGCGTCATCGGTATACATGTCTTTCACATATTCAAACCTAAGCATTTTAGCACTCATAGAAGTAAGAAGTACATACCTCCGGGATAGAGCATCAGCAACAATGTTCTCCATACCTTGCTTGTAACGGATGACATAGGGAAATGTCTCAATGTATTCCATCCATCTAACATGCCTTTTATTCAACTTACCTTGACCCTTGAGATGCTTCAATGATTCATGATCGGTATGGATCACAAATTCCTTTGGCCATAGGTAGTGCTGCCAAGTCTCTAATACACGAACAAGAGCATAAAGTTCTTTGTCATAAGTAGGGTACTTCAGGGATGCCCCACTTAACTTTTCACTGAAGAAGGCTATGGGCCCCCTATCCTGCATCAAAACGGCTCCAATCCCTATTCCTGAGGCATCACATTCAATCTCAAAAGTTTTGTTAAAATCAGGTAATGCTAACACAGGTGCAGAGCACAATCTTTCTTTAATAGTGGTAAAAGCATTCTCTTGATTAGCCCCCCAATGAAACCCAACATTCTTTTTAATTACCTTAGTGAGTGGTGCAGTAATGGTGCTGAAGTTTTTAACAAAATGCCGATAAAAGCTAGCTAAGCCATGAAAGCTTCTTACCTCAGTGATGCTTTTTGGCGTTGGCCAATCCTTGATGGCCTTGACTTTCTCTTCATCCACCTCAATACCCTTTGTACTAACAACATAACCAAGAAAAACAAATTTTTCCATGCAAAAGGCACATTTCTTGAAATTAGCATACAACTTTTCACATCTCAACACATCAAACACATATTTCAAATGCTCAATATGTTCATTTAAGTTCTTGCTGTACACTAAGATATCATCAAAGTACACAACCATAAACTTGCCTATGAATGCACGTAGGACATGGTTCATTAATCTCATGAAAGTACTGGCGCATTTGTAAATCCGAATGGCATAACCAACCATTCATAAAACCCATACTTAGTCTTAAAAGCAGTTTTCCATTCATCACCCTCTTTCATTCTAATTTGATAGTACCCACTTTTAAGATCAATTTTACTAAAAATACATGAGCCATGCAATTCATCAAGCATATCATCCAATTTAAGAATGGGATGGCGATACTTTACCGTGATATTGTTGACCGCCCTGCAATCAATGCACATCCTCCACGTCTCATCCTTCTTTGGCACTAGTAGCACTGGTGCCGTACAAGGGCTCATGCTCTCCCTCACGTACCCCTTGCTCATCAAATCCTCAACTTGCCTCTGAAGCTCCTTTGTCTCCTCTAGATTACTCATATAGGCTGGTCGATTTGGAATAGCAGCCCCGAACACAAAATCAATCTAGTGCTCAATGCCTATAATGGGTGGCAACTCATTTGGCATCTCCTCCGAGAATACATCCTCAAACACCTGCAACAAAGAAACAGCCAAACTAGAAAGAGACTGGTTAGTTTCATCAAGAGTAAGATAAGACTCTTTATCGACAAGAAAAATCATAAGGCGATCTGCAAAGAAATCCCTCTTAACCTCACTCTCTCTTGCATAAAAACTCACTTTTGTCTTTCCTTTTCTCTCGACATACTCTCTTTCTTTTTTCTCTCGTGGCTCCACTCTTTTTTCTTTACTCTCAGCCACCTCTCTACTTTCTTTTTCACTTTTTCTTTGATGCTCATTTTCACTCTCACTCTTTCTTTCTTGCTCAATCTATTTTTCACTCTTTCTTTTTTTATCACTCTCATTTTCACTCTTTCTCTTTTGATCACTCTCATTTTCACTCTTTCTTTTTTGAGCAACCTCACTTTTCAATTTCAGTTGGTCCTCATAGACCTGGCTTTGAGTTAAAGGAGCAAGCTTAATTGTTTTGCCCTCCTTTTCAAAGCTGTACATGTTCTTGAGCCCATCATGTGTCACTATCCTATCATACTGCCACGGCCTCCCCAACAAAATATTGCCCGCATGCATAGGCACAACATCACAAAGCACCTCATCCTGATACTTCCCAATAGAAAAAGTAACTAACACTTGTTTATCCACCCTAACATTTCCACAATCATTCAACCACTGCAATTTGTATGGTCTAGAGTGTTTTAAGGTTGGTAAATTCAATTTCTCAACCAAAGTAGTGCTAGCCACATTAGTAAAACTCCCTCTATCAATAATCATACTACATACCTTATTGTTGACATGACATCTAGTATGGAAAATGTTCTCTCGCTGTTGCTCTGCATCATCCACCTTAATGTGTGTATTGAAAGCACGCCTGGCAACAAGAGACTCACCTGTCACAGGGTATACCACTCCATCATCATCACTAGCATCAACTAACTCGGGCACCTCATCACTATCATCCTCACTCTCAGTCATCACCTCCCCATTGTCACGCATAATCATCACCCTCTTATTTGGACATTGAGAAGCAACGTGTCCTGAACCCAAACACTTAAAACATTTAATATCTCTATTCCGTGAAGGTTGGGATTCTACCTTGGGTTTGTTGCTAGTTCCCTCATCTTATCCCTTAGGTGGTTCGGTCTTTCTCTTTGCTTCAGCTGGATCATTCCAATCTCATTTTGATTTCCAAGTAGTGCTAGAAACTGAAGTGTACCTTGCTGTCCTTTTTCTCTTTAATTATCTCTCCACCTTCATAGCCATGTGCACCATATCCTCTATCTCCACATAATACTGCAATTCAATTACATTGACTATGTCCCTATTCAAACCGCTCAAAAATCTAGCCATGGTGGCCTCTCGGTCCTCCTCTACATTAGCCCGAATTATTGCAACCTCCATCTCCTTATGGTAATCCTCCACACTCCTAGACCCCTGTGTAAGATTTTGTAATTTCTGGTAAAGGTCTCTATAGTAATGGCTAGGAACAAATATCCGCCTCATGAGAGCTTTCAACTCTCTCCATGTCTCTATAGGCCTCTCATAATTCCTCCTCCTATTGGTCACTAATTGATACTACCAAATAATAGCATAATCAGTAAACTCAATTACCGCCAACTTCACTTTCTTCTCATCAGAGTAATTATGGCAATCAAACACCAACTCTATTTTTTTCTCCCACTCTAGATAAACCTCAGGGTCAGTTCTACCTTGGAAAGATGGTATTTTCATTTTGATGCTACCAAGCTCTCTATCTACACCATCCCGAACCCTTAGATTCCCCTCAAGTCCTCTTTCATGCCTAACTCTTCTATTTCTACCCGACTCAATGTCAGATGCTAAGGCTATGTTTGGGTACTAAACATTCCTCAACACTTTTCAAGTATTCTCGTACTTTTAAAAATATTTCACATGCCAAACAACTTAAAATACTCTCAATGGAACCCACAAACCCACTTCAATTTCTACTCATAACTATTCATAAACATTCTATAATACTTATCACTATTATATATAAATAAAAATAAATAAAATCAATATAATATCTATCACTATTAAATATAAAAAAAATCATTATAATATATAAATAAATAAAAAATCACTATAATATATAAATAAAAAATATTTATCACTATTATATATAAATAAAAAATAAAATCGCTATAATATATAAATAAAAAGTAAAATCACTATAATATATAAAGAAAAATATTTGCATCAGCCCCACACCAGCACACACTCAACCTATTGAGTGTAAAAAAAAAAGTGATGTGAAGTGTGTGCTGGTGTGGGCCTGATGCATAGCATTTCCCAATATATAAATAAAAAATAAAATCACTATAATATATAAATAAAAAATAAAATCGCTATTATATATAAATAAAAAATAAAATCGCTATAATATATAAATAAAAAATAAAATCACTATAATATTTATCACTATTAAATATAAATAAAAAATAAAATCATTATAATATATAAATAAAAAATAAAATCACTATAATATATAAATAAAAAATAAAATCGCTATAATATATAAATAAAAAATAAAATCACTATAATATATAAAAAAATAAAATCGCTATAATATATAAATAAAAAATAAAATCGCTATAATATATAAATCAAAAATAAAATCGCTATAATATATAAATATAAAATAAAATCACTATAATATATAAATATAAAATAAAATCACTATAATATTTATCACTATTTAATATAAATATAAAATAAAATCATTATAATATATCAATATAAAATAAAATAACTATAATATATAAATAAAAAATAAAATCACTAAAATATATAAATAAAAAATAAAATCACTATTATATATAAATAAAAAATAAAATATTATAATATTTATCACTATTATATATAAATAAAAAATAAAATCACTATAATATATAAATAAAAAATAACATTACTATAATATTTATCACTATTATATATATATAAATAAAATCATTATAATATTTATCACTATTATATATAAATTAAAAATAAAATCATTATAATATTTATCATTATTATATATAAAAATAAAATAAAATCACTACAATATTTATTAATATTAAAAAATCACTATAATAAAATCATTATAATATTTATTACTAAAAATAAAATTACTATAATATTTATGGGACCCACACATTTTTTAACTACCTACTCAAAAGTCAACAACTCAATATACTTTACACATCCAAACAACTCAAAATACTCTCAATGGGACCCACAAACTCACTCCAATCTCTACTCATAACTATTCACAAACATTCTCAACACTTATCAACACTTCTCACTACCCAAACGTACCCTAAGTCTTCCTCATCCTCACCATCTCCTTCATTCTCATACTGATTTTCAACTCTAAGCTCACGTCGCCTCCTGTCCCTCCCACCTTGTAGATTTCTAATCGCTGCTTCTTGATGATTCATCATATCCATCACTTCACCCAACACCAAGTTCAACCGCTCAAACTGTTGTTGCATGGCTTACAACACAAATGATGAGTTATCTACTCTCCCCCTTGGTGATGCGCTACTCCGATGAGACATTATCAAGTGCTACACAAAAGAATGTCAGTGGCAAAAAAAAGTAAACCTCACACACTCCCTTACGTGTTTACACTCGAATAATGACACTCCACTCGTGTTTCACTCTTAATTGGTTTTTTTTTTTCCGATAATAGTCTCACACTCTCTTGCCTTTTACCTCAAGAGTTTTCCCACTCAAGTTCTTTAAGAACTAATTGACTCAATCAAGACAAAGCAACCTTATTTTATCTCAACTAGTAATTAGGTCCAAGAAACAAGAACAAGAGAAACACAGTAGGAATGAAAGAAAAAAAAAACGGCACGTGAATCAAGAAAATTATACGAATGAAATAGTAACTATAAGACAAGATACCAACTAGAATAATATATGCACCCCCTTTGATGATAAGGCTCAAGAAAAAAAATCTCGGATTTTTTTTTTTCACGATTTTTTTTTTCCTTTTCCTTTCTTTTCTTTTCACCAACTGATTCGATCACAATCAAGAGTAAGCAGTTGAGAAAACCCTAACAATAACTCAAAAACCCTTAGACAAGTGATATACGGCAGCCCCCAGAACAAGAGATTTCAGCCTACACAAACCCTAGAACAATGAATTTCAGCAACCCTAACAATAGTGAAGAAATCTGCTAGCCACCACTATTTTTTTTTTGTAATCAATCCTAGAACAATGAAGCCCTAGAATTAAATATGCAAGAAATAAAAAATAGAATAAGACCTGATTGGAAACATTGCTCTGAATACCAAATGATATGAACCCTAGGGAAAGGAATCCCTTGAACCCACAGTCAATTTGAAAACTCTCCAAGAAAGCCAAAATCAAGTCAACGGATGGAGAACCTAGACCCGATGAGAACTTGTTTCAAGAACCTAGATTATACTAAAATCTAGACCCGTTGAAGAACCCGTCTCAAGAACCCAGATTACAAAGGAGGAACGCCACAAAGGTTGTGATTTACCTTTAATAAGTTCAAGAGTTCAATCAAGAACAAGAGGAGAAAACTCAACTCACAAATAAAATTCAATATTGTCTAACCCCTCAAATGAGGTTACAAAGAGTTTTTAAATCCAAACCTAATCAAAACCCTAGCCAAAATAAAGCTCATTTTACCCAAAATTACCCTTGATGAACAGTACCGGCTACAGTACGCGCGACTACAGTAACCCCTACAATAAATTGATGAAACCCTAGTTTCTAAAAAATAACTTTTCAAATAAGCCATTGGCCAAAATACAAGGCCTTCCCAAAAACATAGTTCATAAGAAATAAGACATGTGAGCCAAGCATCTTCAAGCTCACTTACATTAGTCTTTTAAGTGCACATTTAATTGTTAGATGTCATGTTTCGTATAGTGGCATCCATAGATGTTTCCACAATGGTTACGCTTGGTTTGGGGTTATTGGGATCATCACTCTCTAATTTGATTAAATGAGCCCAAACTATAAAAGCAGGTTTCTTGTTGAGCTTGGGGGCGGGGCAAGGTGCCATAGGGATAGGTGTTGGGCCAGGGGTAGGGGTAGAAGTAGGAGTAGGGGTAGGTGTCAGTGTAGGGGTAGGGGTACCCTGGGCATGAAAATGAGAGCTTGCACTAGAATCTGTTGGCATATACATGAACTCAATCAAACAAAAAATCTGAAATTAAAGCAAACATAGCAACATGCCAAACAATTACATCCAAGCATTAATATATATATTGGAAGTTGGAAAATGAAACATCAATGATCAAACATCAAACATAAAAAAAAAAAAAAAATGAAATACCCAATTTAAATGGGTTATACAAGTTGTAAAAAAAAAAAGAAATACCCAATTAATTATTAAAATGGGTTATAAAAGTTGTAAAAAAATTTGAAAAACCCAATTAATTAGGACATTTTAGGGTTTTGATTATTTAGAGTTCCAATCCGAAATCTTAAATTAATTTAGGGGTTTCAAGAACCTAAATTATTTTAGGGTGAATCCAATTATATTAGGATTTCAGATTGCATCACCCTAAAATAATTTAGGGGTTTCAAGGATTGAATCCCCTAAATTAATTTAGGGTTTTGGATTGGAAGATATGCTCCAATCAAGCTAATATATCAAAGTCTCTACCTTCGACTGAGCCTCTGTAGAATGACAGACTATGGGGTTGTGCTCCAACCTCTCACTTTAGTCCAACCTATATTTTTTCTCAACCCCGGCTTTCAGAGGAGGTAGGAGTAGGTGTACATATCGGAATATTACCACCCTTGAAAACGGTAAAGGGTAAACTCATCAAACAATCTAACAAGGGTTTCCTTAACCCTTGCCGCAATAAGCTCCGCCCATGCATTCCCGTGTGCAATTCTCAATCCGTGTATCATGCCATCAATCTCAAATTGGAGGTCAAGAATAACAATCACATATAACAAAATATTAGACCTACTGAAATCTCCCAAATACTTGTCATGCTTCACCCTCGTCATCAATGTCACCTCCCGCATCCTAATATAATCACTCGCACATATGTCTTCCAATTCTTCTCTTACCCTACATATTTGCTGACAGAAATGAGGAGATGTAGGGGACAAAAAACCAGATAGCATCGTTGTGACCTCATAGAAAAGCCTAAAAAAATCTACAAAAAAACCAGATAGCATCGTTGTGACCTCATAGAAAAGCCTCAAAAAATCTACAAAAGTAACAACCACCTCTCAATCATCATCAATAGGCTTCCCCAATCCCCTGTACTCATCAAAATATCTGACATATTGAATATCTTCATCACCCAATAATATAAAGACTGACTGATATTCTTGGTAAGCCTCCAACATTAAGGATGTTGAGTTTCATCTTGTAGGAATATCAGTACAAAGGCTCTTCTTGGATTATGTGCCCGCAAACCTCACAACAACCTTGAATTTATCCAATCTAGCAGGAGAATGTCTCACAAATCTCACAGCAGTTCTTACTTGGGCAATCGAGTCATCAATATCTTTCAAACCATCAGTCACAATTAGATTCAGAATATGTGCAGCACATCTGACATGCAAACACTCGCCACCCATGATTGTCTTATTTGTCTTTCTAAAATAGGTCTTAAGATGTCTCAATGTGACATCATTAGACGAGACATTATCAACTGTAACGGTTACCACTTGTGCCAACCCTCACTCCTTTATTGCAGCCTACAAGACCCTCCCAATCATCTCACGCTTGTGATCGGAAATTTGACAAAACTTTAAAAAAAATATGTATTGTCCAATCACAATCAACAAAATGCGCAGTCAAAGATATATAATTAAAATTTTGGATCGATGTCCAAATATCAGTGGTGAGGCAAATCCTTTGACTCGCCAATTGGACCCTCAACAACTATTTCTTTGACATATATTGTTTCTTTATATCATTTGTCACCATGTGGCGAGAATGAAGATTAAACCTAAATTCCAATTACTTAAAATATGCTTGAAACATTTTCCCCTCCACAAACTGAAAATGTAATTCGTTCATGATGACCATACGAGCTAGGTGTCTCGTATACTCTTCGGGATCATACTTAGTATACCCTTTCAACGTTGCACCCCTACTACTCTCATCCGCCATTTTTTTAAGTTCAATCTGTAGTCTAGATTGACTCTTTTTTTATAAAGATTTTAATATTAGACTTTTCTTGCATTGTTCTTCTAAGTGTACCTTTAATTGGGATGTATCATGTCTCCTATAGTGACATCCATACACTTTACCACAATAGTTATACTTAGCTTGGGGGTTATTGAGGTCATCACCCTCTAATTTAGTAAAGTGGATTCATACTATAGAAACATGTTTCTTGCTTTGTAGGAGCAAGAGACAAGCCCGGTAGCCCTAGGGCAAGGGTCCGTAGAGATAGGTGCTAGGGTAGGGGTAGGGGTAAGAGAGCTAGCACTACAATCTGACGGATTTTCCAGTCCCCAAAACTGACAAAAATTTGACACAAAGCAACATCACACCAAGTTCAAACAATTAAAACCATGCAACAGCCAACAATCACTCAAACTCATTAATTAATTCAATATTTTCGTAAAAGGATCAACATAGGATCAACAAGAATCTAAAATCTGTGTGCATATAAGTGGAAAACATGTTTGAATGCACTTAATTATAAAATGAGGTTGATAGATCTATTGGTTCAAACACTTAAGAACACATTGCGGTTGTAACAATTTGTCTAGTCAAGTTAACCTTTAGTTCAAACAAATTACCAAAAGTATTTGTTATAATACAAGCAATACTTATTTGTTTTCATGGTCAATATTTGTCCAAAATGCTGTAATTTCTCCCCAATTAGTTATGCTTTTGATTAGTGTTGTGAAGCATGAGATGAATTTATTTTTTAGCCTTCATCAAACGTGTGGTTAAAGGTGGGTTCCACAACCATCGGTGCTTACTCAAGTCTTGGCATATCCTTTTTATTTTTTAGGTGGTCATAGATGTTGAAAGAAAAGATGGATCTATTGGTCAATATGATCAAATTTGCAATGTACGATTACCAAGAGGACTTTATCCTCACTCTGATTTGTCAGAAGAGCTTGCTACATCTCTGGGATAATTTTCTCTCTTGAGGTTTCATATGCATGTAGGATTATAAGCAGCTTTTTGAGGCGTACTGAACGCTTTGTGATCACTATATTGTGCTGCTAAGATTCTTTTATGTATTCACTTATCAGAAAAAAGACATATATTCATTTTTGTGTTGATATGTTACTTATCTTGCAACTGCAGTTATTTGTACCATTAAATAAATCTGTGCAGTCAGCTTATGCATATTTATGTTGTCTTTACTCTAATCGGTGATAACCATGATTGATAAACAGATACATGGTGCAAATTATGAATCTTCAAAACTTGGCTGGCTCCAGTTCTTCATAACTCTGGTTTTGCAGTAAGCACTTATTTTCGTATAAAATGATTTAGATTTTCTGCCTTGGCAAACAATTAATTTCCTTGGCAAACAAAAAGAAAATTAATTTTCTTTCAATTATCTTCCCAGTCTTCCTTGGCAAACAAAAAATAAATTAATTTTCTTCTAGTTTTTCATAAATTAATTTAGGAGTTTCAAAGATTGAAAACCCTAAGATAACAGACTCATTATTGTGTTTTATTTCAAGTATACATAAGACTCATTATGGTTCAATATAAGTACAGCCTTGGAAAAAGAATACATCAGCCAGAACAAGTAAAAATACCTAACATCACATATGATTCTACCAGCCACCTTAGTAACAATCTAAACAACATTTCAGACAAACATCATCAACTCAGGCCTACTGTATACGTTGTTCTGCTCGTCCTCCAGCACAGGATAAGCCGCCACAAGAGCATCTTGTGCTCCAATATAAAGCGAGTTATAAATCTTCCAGTACACCTCCCTAACCTTGCGAGCAGGATGAAACAGCCCCTGAAGGCAGTAGTTTAGCACAACAGCAGCACCCAAGGCCACCCTCATTCCTTCAATGGCTTCCATTACAGCATTTATCACGTGTGGGGAAGTCTCAAAAATATTTGGCCACACATAGTTGAGCAAGTGGATTAAAGCATCCTCGCAACCCAAACCAGCAACCCCCAAGGCCATGTGCTTAACAGCTGAAGCCGCAGTCTGCCTGTGAACCAAATCCCTATCCATGAGGGCATCCTCAAGTAATGGGGTCACGGCATAGATGTAGTCTTTTCCCATTTCCCCAATATACTCGAACAGAAAAGAGAGGGATTTTAGGACACCATTTTGCACATTAAGCTCTGGCACGCGATACTCGTTCATTAAAGCTGGAAGAACTGTAAAGGGAGAACAGGTTTCTGCAACTATAGCAATCGCCACGGTTGTGCACACACGGTTCTGCCGCTCCTGCACCTTGAGATTATTCAACAGGGTGGCCAGGACATCCTGTGGCCCAATGGCTTTGGCAATATAGCCGAAGGTGTTCACAGTGGCTCGCCGTATACCCTTCTTGTGGGCTTTAAGCATCTCGAGAAGCTCGAAGCAAATCCTCATCCACTCCCTAGCCGGAACAAACTCAGCCCCACGGTCAGCAATCCGTCCGACAAGGTCAATGCAGTTCTCCTGGACTTTCTCGTGCCTATTCTTCAAAATTGGTGTCAGTCTAGGAAGCAAGTCCTTTATAGGAGGAGTCATCTTCGTCATACCAATAACATTGACAATTGCCTTGAGAGCTCCTAGGATAGATCCCAGGACCTCGGGATACTCCTCTCCCAGATACTCATACAGTACAACACCAAGGTGACCCATCAATTGTTCCTCCTGGCACTGCTTCATCACCACAGCAATTCTCGATATCAGATCCGCTGCTTGCTGTCTCACCTTTGCGCTCTTGTTATTCAACCGCCATTTTATGGTGCCACAAATCTGGGGAAGGTACGGTTTCACTCTCTGCCCAAGTGCATTCACAACCGCACCAAAACCATTAAGCATCACGTTGGCATCATCACTGGTCTGCTCTTGGAAGGCATAAAGGATTCCATCAATAAGAAGTTCCTCCAACCGAGCATCGATATCAGATGCACCCAAGTTGGCAACTACCTTCTCAATGGTCTCCATGACCATTCGTCTGTAAGGCTCACTCTCATCTTTAAGATCCTCCACAATTCTCCCAACTATATCGGCAACACCGACTTTGTTTGCAATCTCCACGGTCGTTTCCACGAGCTGCCTGTAGTTTCTCCTATCCAAAGCCATCCTCCTGACCCAGAAATTTTTGAAGAACTCCGGAAGAATATCGTTGCGAATGTAATCAGCCTCCACACCCTCCGTACTCACACACTGCTTCACCACCTTCAGAACAATCTTCTTCATTTCCTCATCGGGCGACTGGAACTCGCGAATCAGAATAACCATAACTTCCTTGGTGTAGTAACTGGCATATAGTGCATCCATGAGCGGGATGATAAAACCGATGGCTTTTAAGAATGCAGCCAAGACTTTCCCACGGTGCGACCTGATACCCTTCCACAAAGGCTTCAGCACCGAGTCAAAGCTCTCGATACCATAAGGGGCAGCAGCCTCGGCAAGAGCAGCCAGAGACAATGCAGTGATTGTCCTCACCTTCTGATTCTCGTCCAGCAGACCGTGCTCTATGATCTCCACAAGAGACCTCAGATGAGGAAGCACGGCACAACCAATCAAGATGGCAATCTGCTGAACAATCTTAATCCCCGTGTGCCGAGCTTGCCACGATTTCTTACTCTGACACACCGCCTTTAAGAAGGGCAACAGAGCAGGAATCCCGAGAGCAGAAGCAACAACGCTGAAAGCTCTGGCAGTGGTGTTCCTCACATACTCATCAATATTATCTATATCGGGACGCATGGCCGCAATCATGGTGGCCAAGCCAGCGGCTTTACTAAGATTGGAAATAATCTCTCGCCCTTCAACACGCGCATAATAATCCTCATCAATCAACAACGGTTCAATCACAACAAGAATCTTATGCACGTAAGGACGTACCAGCTCATCCAACTTATAGAGCACCCTGTCGATCACCTTCACCAAGAGATGCCTCTCCTGATCTTCCAAAGTGGGTTGCATGAGCAGCGGCAGGATCCGGTTAAACAACGGCCCGGCCCCAAGCTCTCTTGCCTTATCCGTAAGCTGCCGCAATGCCGTTTTCCTCTGTGGGGGCGTCCCATTCTTGACCTTAAGCAGGAGCTTCATGATCTTCCGCTCTTTCTGTTCATCGGGGGACAACTCCTCCTCATCATCCTCGTTCAACAACGCCCCAAAGTACTGGTAATCCTCGGGCTTCATGAACGGCAAGCCACCAGGGGCTTCCTTGGGCACATCAAACTGCTGCCCGCGATTCTCTTCGGGGATGGAATACAGAGGAGTCCCCAAAGGAGTGGGGGTCGCGAGCAGCTTCCTTGCGGGAGTCCTAATGGGAACATAGGACGCCGGCGGCTCCAAAATCTTATAACCCTCCTGCGGAAACATGGCGTCCAACTCCTCGTCCGTCAGTGGCCGGTTCCTCTCCTCGATGTCCTTCTCCCACCTCAGCAAATTGTACTGCTCCGGGGTGATGGCACCACGCAAATTGATAGCCCCTGGCGTCGGCGTTGCTAGCTCAACACCACCGACAGGAGTAATCCCCGGTGTAAACGACGCTGCAGCTGCTGGAGTGGCCCCTGCCATTGGGGTTGCACTGCCCATTGTAGCAGGCGTCTCGTCCCACCTCGATCTCTGCCGTTTTGGGGTGGGCGTGGCGAGGCCCGAGATTTTCGGGGTGGCGTCCCAGGTCATCCCCGCAGGGGTCGCTCCCGGAGTAGCCCCACCGGCCGGGGTGGCATCCGCCAATCTGCCAGGAGTTGGCGTCTCGTCCCACCTGTTTCTCCTCCCCACTGACGCGGATGGGGTGGCATCGCCCAACCTCCCGGGTGTGGGAGTCGCGTCCCACCGCCCCGGAGTAGCGTCCTCAGGCAAATCCCAATCCGACGTAGTTTTCGGCTTCTTCGCAGCGGCAGCCCCATCGTCCTGCGACTGGTCCCACCTATTCCTCCTCTTGGGACCCTTATCCTCCGTAGCCTTATCAGACTTGGCAGCAGACTCCTCCTCTTCCTTCTTCTTCGCAATCCTCTTCAGTGTCTCCTCCTTTTCCCTCTTCAAAGCCTCCTCCCTCATAACATCTGCGTAGGTTCTCACGGAAGGGTCCGGAGTCTTCTCCCCCGCGGCGAAGGCGTCGTGCCTCTCGGGTGAGATCACCCGATTGAGTCGCCTCTTGCGGTAATCGTCCTCGCGGTCGATGATGCGCTGCGGCTTCTTGAAGCCCCCAAATGCGTCGTCGTTGTCGTCTTCGGCTCCTGCACCACGGGGCATTTCTTTCAAGAGGGATTTGGGGGCGGTGTACGAAGCGAGCTTGCGGGCGACCTCGTTGTCGATGGAGTCGAGGTTCTCATCGTCGTCGGTGACGGGGATGGAGGTGACGTAGGAATCGCGGTCGTTGCCGCCATAGAGATCGGTGTCGAACGTGAGGGAGGTGATGGATGCCAGCTGCTGCTCCAAGCGCTTTCGCTCTTCCTGGGTCTTGGCGATGTCCGGATCCATGGCGTGTGATTGCTCGAAATCCAAACTGAATTTTTGGGTGTGGCAATCGGAGTGGTAGCAATTAGGGTTTTGAGAAGAAATTAGGGTTCAATGGAATCGGAGGAAGACCCCTTCCCGTAACTGCGCTAGAATGTGAGTTTTTAATTAATTAATTAAATTACAAGGCTAGACTTGGATGACGGTGCCCATGTATGAAGTTTTAAATTTGTATGGGCTGGCACTGGCAGGATCAGGATGTGAGGGTCGAGTTGATCTTGTTGAATTTGATTTGATGGGTTGGGCTCTTTTCTCTGATGATAAGGGCACAGTCGTTCAGTTTTCATTTTTGAGAGGTTTGTTAATGCGTTGGAATGATGATGAGAAGGCCCAATCTAATTGTTTGTGAAACCTTTGTTGACTGGCTCACGTACGGTTAATCAATTAATGCGAGCAACAACTACATGAAAGAAATTAATAATGCATGCAGCTGATCTTGATCCAATTTGATCCGGTTTTGAATAAATTTTGGGACTAAACCGATATACACCGATTTTACAGTTTCAAGAACCAATACCGTATCTGTTACCCTCCTAAATCGATACTTTAAGTTTTACTGATTCCAATTTTTTTGTTTTAATCAAGTGTCAATTTGTCATAAAGAAATCTGTTATAAAAGAAACTACTATAAAAAATATATATATATATATGTTGTATAAATAAATATGATATACAATATAGAGACAGTAAAAGAAAAGGTGAACTGGCTACATACCTGTATCAAAGTTCTCAACATCATCCATTAAACTGTGAATGCTAATCGGGGCAAAAGAAGAACGAAACCAATTTTGTACACAAATAAGGGTTTCTACCATAAGTGGAGATAAGCTACTGCGAAAATGATCAAGTACTCGACCTGCTATGCTAAAAGTCGACTCAAAAACCACTATAGATATCGGAACTACAAGAACAACCTGTGCAACTTTTGAAAGCATCAGGGCTGTACAGAAACCAAAGCCACCGGTCGCCACCAACGCGAATCGATCGGCCTCGTCAGGAACTGGCCGGAATTGGTGAAGAACCGGTCGGCATGCGACAGCAATTTGAAGAAATCGACGTTCAGCGATTCGGTCTCGATTTGAAGTTGGATCAGACTGCTGAACCGACCGATATAATAAAACTTTTTTTTTTAATATACTCTTATCAAAACAACGTTGTTCTATTTAAATTTAAGTGAAATGACGTCATTTTAGTTAATAAGTATTATAATAGATAATGGAAACGACGTCGTTTGGCATTAAACCAAATGGCGTCGTTTTATTAAGAACGTAAGAAAAATAATAATAATAAGTCTGAAACGACGCCGTTCCACTTAAACTTAAGTGGAACAACGCCGTTTTGAGATGCGTCTTCTTTTTCCCCAAGCCTCTTCTTCCCAAATCCGATTTACTCTTCAACTCTCTCTCTCTCTCTCTCTCTCTCTCTCTCTCTCTCTCTCTCTCTCTCTCTCTCTCTCTCTCTCTCTCTCTCATTATTTTCTCAGTAGATAATCACCGCTAGGGGAACTGACGCCGGCCGAGAACTGCCAGAGAACCGCATCGAGCAGTTTCCTCCTCCCCATCGACCGATTACGGTTGGTGGCTCCCTCATTTTTCCAAACATCAATCGACATCGATTTTGCCCAAAAACTGGGCTAACGACGTCGGTTTTCAACTCTAAAAGCATGTGGTATCTAATGGAGTTAACCTTCCACCCAGTCAATAAGTTGAATTTAGCACTATCTTCTTCACATTTCTTAAACAAATATCTCTCCACTTCAAATCTACTCTCCAAAGAGTTTTCTAACTCCAAACATTCCTTAAATTGAACCAATTTAAATGACTTATATCTTCTACTCTACTAGTTGAACTTGCAGTACTAGTCCCTCCTTCGCTTGATTGGTTTATAGTTTGAACTTGTGCCCCAACATCACCACCGTTATTTTCACAATAACTATTGTAATACAAGTCAAGGATCTTTAACCCGGTCCACCAACATAACAACATTCGAACTATTATCAACATACATTTCTTTGAAACAAAATGCTAGACATCGCATTTTATATCGAGGAGTACTACAATTTTCTAAGTACTTCGAGTTGGAAATTGAATTAAAATGGAGTATATTTTTCTTTGAGATGGCCCTCTAATCACTACCCAAAATCCTCTTTAATATTATAATCAGATAGCAAAATTCATCAAGATTCAGGACAGTGACTCTTATTAGCAAATTCACTGAACTGAACTTATATATACATACTTATATATACATATTGAACTTATATATACATTCTTATATATTAGCAAAATTCATCAGGATTCAGGATAAGTTGACTGAACTGAGCTTATATATACATCCAAACTATTAGCAAAATTCATGACTAATTCTAGATCCAAACATAAAAGTACGAGTGTTAGAGGCTCAGTTAAATGGATTTTCTATCGAGCCATCAATGACTTATATCTAATATAATAAATCGTGATATTGATACCCAACATTTCCAATTTTAGTTGTTTCTAACACTTTCTTACCGACCAAACAAACGATAAAAATTAGAAAATCATTGAAAAAATGAACCAAACAGACTGTACGAGAAAATATACATGTACAACAACAAAAAAATCATAAAACAAATATAAATACATCAAAAAATAAAAAATAAAAAAATCATTTCCAAAGCCAAATCATCACATAGACTATGTGCGACAGTGCGAGAGAGAAATTTCCTAAATTTAGAGCAGAAATAATCGTCCAAGATGAGGGAGAGAAATGTGGGAGAGAGGATTCAAGAAGAGAAAATGTCGAAGAGAGAGGGGCTGCGTCGTTGCACCTGTGTGCGAGAGGGGCAATGTGGGATGGTACGAGAGGTGAGGGGACTCAGGGAGGGCTGTGTGAGCGTGGCTACATCAGATACTCAGAGTGACTTAGTGGGGGAGGGAGTGGGACTACTGACTGGGAGGGCTACAAAGCGTCGAATGTTGATTTATCCTAACAACGTTGGAACAGAGTTGTATATTAACCTAAAAACGACGATGTTTCAACTAGCTGTGTATCTCTTTTGATGACCAATTCACTAAACAACGCCGTTTAGTGTTTTGGGCAGCTGGGCTTTTTAATTTTACTAGGTTTTCTGGCATGTTGGGATATTTTTTAATACATATTTAATACACTTTATATGCATACATATATGATATATATCCTATATACATACTAAAATTTATAGTATATTATACTACGATATTTATACTTGATATATATATATATATATATTTAAATATTAGTAATACAATAAGGGTATGTTTGGGTAGTGAAAATACTTGAGAAGTGTTGAGAATATTTGTGAATAGTTATGAGTAGAGATTGGAGTGAGTTTGTGGGTCTCATTGAGAGTATTTTGAGTTGTTTGGATGTATGAAGTATGTTGAGTTGTTGACTTTTGAATATGTAGTTGAAAAGGGTGTGGGTCCCATAAATATTATAGTGATTTTATTTTTAGTAATAAATATTATAGTAATTTTATTATAGTAATTTTTTAATATTAATAAATATTGTACTGATTTTATTTTATTTTTATATATAATAATGATAAATATTATAATGATTCTATTTTCAATTTATAAATAATAGTGATAAATATTATAATGATTTTATTTTAATATATATAATAGTGATAAATATTATAGTAATGTTTTTTTATTTATATATAATAGTGATAAATATTATAGTGATTTTATTTTTTATTTATATTTAATAGTGATAAATATTATAGTGATTTCATTTTTTATTTATATATAATAGTGATAAATATTATAGTGATTTTATTTTTTATTTATATATAATAGCGATAAATATTATAGTGATTTTATTTTTTATTTTTATTTAATAGTGATAAATATTATTGATTTTATTTTTTATTTATATTTAATAGTGATAAATATTATAGTGATTTTATTTTTATTTATATATAATAGTAATAAATATTATAGAATATTTGTAAATAGTTATAAGTAAAGATTGAAGTGGGTTTGTAGGTTTCATTGAGAGTATTTTAAGTTGTTTGGCATGTGAAGTATTTCTAATAATACGAGAATACTTGAAAAGTGTTGAGGTATGTTGGTACCCAAACGTAGCCTAATACTATTAGTAGATAGTAATACTATTGGTATAGTACTATATGTTAGTGATAATATAGTATTATTACTAATACTATAGTCTATAGTGGTAACATATATGCTACTAATAATATATTAAATGATGGTTAGACACACTTTCTTATATGAGTGTATACGATCCAATGTAGGGGTGTAAACCGATCGGTCCGGTCCGGTGATGGACCGAATATTTTCGGTCCATCACCGGACCTGACCGAACACCCCATAGGGACCAGACCAGACCGGTAGTTATCGGTCCGGTCCGGTCGGTCCATTCGGTCCGGTCTTTTTAAAAAAAAAAATCAATTAGTAAAAAAAATTATTTAAAATACTAAATTAAATTAAGTGACTTATTAATGTGGATTATATAACAAATTCAATAAAAAAAATATTTTATATGGTCAATGATAATAAATTAAATGAAAATTACATTATTAATTTATATAATTACTATATAATTAACTAATTGATATTATATATTAGTTAATTCATAGAATATTAACAAGTGTTAATAACATATTTAAAATTTTATATTGTTAATAGTGATAGGTTGATGAAGATATATATAAAATATTGTTAATTTATAGAATATTAACAAGTATTAATAACAAATTATAAAATGTGGTTATTTTTTTTAAAATGATAATTAAAAAAAATTTATGGTTTGAAAAATTGATTATTATAATTTTTATATATTTGTAATACATTTAAATTTTTAATAGACTATAGTGATTAGTTATAGTGATTAGTATTAGTATTAGTTATAAACTTATATATTAGTATAACTATATTTAATATTAGACTATAGTTATATATTCGTATTAGTTATAAACTTAGTGATTTAATATAGCTATATAATATATTAGACATTATAATAGTATTAATATTATACTATTAGTATACTTATATATTAGTATTAGTTATAAACTTAGTGATTTAGTATAGCTATATAATATATTAGACTATATAATAGTATTAATATTATACTATTAGTATAGTTATATATTAGTATTAGTTATAAACTTATAGTGATTTAGTATAGTTATATAATGTATTAGACTATATAATAGTATTGATATTATACTACTAGTATAGTTATATATTAGTATTAATTATAAACTTATAGTCATTAGTCATTAGTCATAGTGATATTAATAATTTAATACTATATGTAGTTATAACTTATAGTCTTATAGATAATAGACTTATAGTGATTTCTTTATAATTATAGACTATAGTTATAGTATTATAGACATAGTGATTTAGTTTAGTTATCAATTTATAATTATATAATTATATTGATGATGTTAATTGTTATTTGTTACTAACTTAGAGTATATTAATGTATTATAATTTATGATAGTTCTAAGTTAATGCATAAATTATAATGAGCTATTTACAATTTTTTACATTTTGTATATAAAGCAATAACTAATAAGCATAAATAATTTAATTATCCATGATTCCATACATCCATACATGCTTTATATTTACTTGCAAATTGCAATTTAGGTCATAGTCTTAGACTCTCATAGATGTTGGTGGTCACACATTAGTTAATTATGAATTGATAGGTTAATTGATAATATATGATTAATATAATATTAATTTAAAATTACATATTTAAAATTTTATATTCTAAATGGGGATAGGTTAGATAAAAATTACATAATTTATTTTACAATTATTATATAAAATAATATATTTATAAAATTTTAAAAAAAAATTCGGTCGGTCCGGTCCGGTCCGGTCCGAGAAATCTCCACCCCGGGACCGGACCGAAGACCGAAATTCTACAACTTTCTGGACCGAGACCGACCCTATACTTTTTCGGTCCGGTCCGGTCAGTTTTTCCAGTCCGAACCGGCCACCTTACACCCCTAATCAAATGTATAGAAATGTATTTATCAAAATTAATATATATTATAATACTAAATAACTATAGACTATACCAATACTAATACTAATACTAAATACTATATTATAGTGATATTAATACTCTATATAGTTATATTGATATTGTCATATTAATACTAACATATTAAGTTAACTATACTATTATACATATATTATACTATAACTCTTATAATATATTAATATATACTAGTACTATAAATTATACTATTATAGTGTTACTACAAGTACTACATATAGTGTGTATATATATATATTAGTGATATAGTGATACTAAGACTATATGTTATACATTATGGAATATAATAATACATTAATACTAAATTATTACTAATACTATATACTATACTATTAGTAATAGTGATATTAATACTATATATAGTTATAGTAATTAGTATAACTATATAATAGTATTAGTATTTGTATTAGTATAAATATTAGTATAAGTTATAACTATATCACTGTTAGTATTAGTATACTAATACTAATAGTATTATTATTACTGTAGTAATATAGTATTAGTAATAGTATAACTAATACTATAATGATTTATATAGTAATTTATATATAGGCTTAAAGTGAATTACTAATAGTATTAGTATTAGGCCAAAAAAAGTAATTAATATACTAATGTATATTAGTATTATAGTATTACTAATGTATTTATCAAAATTCAAAAGGAATATGTTGATAATTTATTAGGCCACAAAATGTAATTAATATATATATATTTTATATTTAAAACATATGATGTAATAAATGTTTATGTTTAAAATATTATATTATAAATTATAATATAATATTATTTTATATATTATTATAATATATATTATATATAAAAGTTATATGTAATATTAAAAATATTATATATAATATTAAAAATATATAAATATGCGAACCGGTCCTGTCCGGTCTCAAAAGACATAAAATCGAGACCAGACTAGTTTTGACCGGTTTTAAAATAGGAGGAACGGGTCCCGAACTAAACCAGTCGGTCCGGTCTAGTTCGGGCCAATTCGCCGGTTTTTCAGTTAATTTTTACAGCCCTACTTACATATATATTCAAATAGACAAATTCCATACAAGTATTTTATAAAAATTAAAAAAAAAAGGGTCACACTAATAAAAAATAAATTTTCTACACTTTTTTTAGGTGGAGTTCAATTTTTTACAAGAGTTTGTATGGAACTTGTCTATTTGAAGTTTGTGTCAATCATTTCTCATATAATATATAACATAAATGAAATATTGCATATAAATGAAAAAAATAGTACTTATAATTAAACTATAATCTGTAAAATACAGAAACACTAATTACGGTACCTGATGATGTGATCAAATTCACATGACAAGAAGGAATAGGAAAGGAAAAAAGAAAAAAGAAAGTCGGTGATGATACAGAAGTATACGTTTTTTTTTTTAATTCAACTATGTATGTATTCATTTCATCAACTATTCACGCGTTACATCTTTTTCCTTTACAATCAAATTGTACACAGTTGCTGGAAATTCCTTTATCCAGCATTGTTCTTCATTAAACTTTAGGTCTAACTTTGCCAACTAAGCCACTTCATTGATCATTCCCTTCTCTTCTTAAAAAATCAACAGTCCACTTCTTCTTCTATTGTAGTATATTCTTCATATCTTTAATGAGCTGCCCATCCCATGCTTCATTTCTCATAGCAGCCCTCACTCACAGCAACAATGACTTCTTTTGCATCTCCTTCAAAATCAACATCATGAAAGCCCAACTCATTACATAAGCACATAGCCCTCCATAAGGCATTACATTCAGCCATAAATGGGACCTGTCATAATCTCTACTAGCACACATTGAAGTTAAAACATCTCTTATCACAATATCTATACTCATCCTCTGTTGAGTTAGCACCATTGCAGCATTGAAATTAGCTTTGAATCTATCACCATCTGGTTTCCTCCATTTTACCCTTTCCATAGCCCCTTTCTTCAGACCACAATCTCCTTCGTTTCCTTTATTTGTCAGTTGAAATTCATCCAATTAACCATGCAGTAGCATTCTGTACCACTACTCTGGGGCATGAAAATTTATCTTCAAAGCAAAATTTATTCCTTCTTGACCACACATTCTTTATTATTAGCACCACTTTCTCTACTTTATCTTTTGGTAGATTTCTATACATGATTTATGTCCATATATAGTTGTAAAAAATTTCAGCAGCTGTTCTTTCATTTATTCACAAGACTAGCATTTTATGCCCACACATCAAGACAACTCCATAGAATATGAATGAGAGGGCCTCTTCCACAGAGCATGTTCTTGACCACATATTACACATGCGGTATACGTTGGATATATACCGGCCGCATGGTGTCTTGGGGTCCATATATATAAATTATTATGCATTCATGTATATATGTATCTGCACACGTGCAGCATGCAAGCAGCTTTGCAGAAATATTATCATGAGCTAGCTTCTTTCGTTGTATTGCTTTCATGATATAAAGAAAAGCAAAAGATTTTTCAGGCTGATAGCTAGCTAGCAGCTGCTTGCTAGTGTACTCTGAAAATGACACCGCGCGCATGCACTAGCTTGCTAATTGCTAGCTTAATTATCTTCACGCCCGAGACTTAATTGAATGATATCGAGTGACATGATATATAGATATTTATATATATATATATATATATATTAATTCCCTCATGGAATTTATTCATAATTTGATATGAAGGTTTAAATTTGCAGAACTAATATGCATGAATGGTTCAATTAATATATAGCAAGCACATATAATATATTAATTATTGGGAGAGAGGGAGATCAGAGAGAGAGAGGCTATCAAAAAAATAAAAATAATAATAATAATAAGATCAACTACTTTAATTTTAGGCGCTAATAATAATGGTTCAATTATTGGGCTGGAGGTCATGATGCAGTAGTACATATCTGCATGATGATCTACCAGCTTATTAATTATATTAATTAATGCATCATGTACTAGCTAGCTAGCTAGCTCCCAACTCTAATTTTCTATTTTGTTTGTGATATTCCCACTCAGTATATATATATAATTACTAGTGTTCTTGATCCTTCCTCTTTTCTGATCTATCCTATCTGCATTATTTTGGTTGGTCTTGTCGTATTTCGGAGCATTAACTCATTTGAAAATCATCCATATCTCAAGCTTATACGTACTGATTTCCCACGACCTCTGACATTTCATTTTTTTAATTACATAACAAACTATATATATTATATGTGTCACTATATATATATTTTCAATTATATGTGCGTACGGGACAAGAAGTGGGAATATTGGTGGAGAGAATAATTAATTATATAAGCTTCATTAATTGATCAGCTAGCTAGCTCTCTTTCCATCACATATATAATTATAAACCTTTTTCATTTATTTCTATGGATTCTGATCATCTTCTCAGCTTGGTGCATTATATGGTAACTTTATTTAATTTGGACTGATCTCCAGAAGCTAGCATTCGTTCGTGAACAAACAAATATATATATATATATATATATATATATATAAATATATATATTAATCTTGCTTTAACACTGTGGTATGCATTAATTATGGTTTTTGCCTTAAGTACCCTATTAATATAAACTAGCTAGCTAGCTGCTAGGTGCATGCATATATATATGCAGTACTTGCTAGCTAGTCACGATCTGATTTTGTTCTATAAACAGTGATCTAATTCGATCCGGTCGATCGATCGAGTAAAGATGGACTTAATTATTAATAGCCATTGATCATCTGGTGTTGGAAGTCTGATCGATCAGAACCAATAACGCCGGCCCGCAGTGCAACGTGTGAATATTAATCTAGTACTGCATGCTTTAATTTTATGAGATATATATTTGATATTCCCGGCCAGCTCATGTATATATAAAGCCTTGATTACGTTTTACATATACAAATCTGATCTGTCAACGTCTTAATTGATATTATTATATATAAATTACTAGCTAGCTAGCAATTAAGCATATATATATGCATGCTGCATTAATATGCCAAAATGAATGAGCTCAGCCGCCATTATAGAGTTAAAATATCAGATTAAGCAATCTTTGCTTTTAAACTAACATCCCACTCATTGAGGGAAAAAGGCAGCACGATTGATCTTTAGAAGTTAGTGTTTCCGCCACAAAAGAAACATAACTTTCTCTGAGATAAGCCGCCCAAATATAAAATTGGAAAGAGAACTAATTGCTAGCTAGCTAGTGATCATCATCGATCATTTCAATGGTTTATAATATATATGATCAGAAATAATAATGTTTACCTATATATATATATATATTCAACCATGCATAGACACAACATAAAAAACCTGCGCGCAGGCCGAAACGTACATGCATGCCTTGATCATCTGCTGAAGCAAGCAGCTGCAGGGAAAACAAAGAAAACCGAAAATCTGGATACTGGTTCTAGCCAGAGGTTATATATATATATGTGTGAAATATATAGCAATATCTTCTCAGTCAAGGTCATGCAATCAAAGCACAATATCATGATTGGAGATGGTGCATGCATGCAGGTGAAATAACCTAAAAAGTAAATCCTTTATTCCGTACAAAGAAATTTAAAAACATATATATGTGTGTGTGTTCACGTGCAGCTTAATTCCATAATATCTTGAATAAACATATATAATATATATATATATATATATATATGGTTTAAATTTGTAAAAAGGCTATTCATGATCTATATATTAAATATTTAAAAGGAGGTTATATCTTTTGGTTCATGACAAAAGAAAGAGATTACTTTTGCTAACTATATATATCTCACAAGGGTACGTACGTAGTTAATGTTACCTTTGTACCTAAGATTTCAAGGTGTTACTTGGGAAGGCTGGCTAGCTAATTAAATATCATAAACTTCAGCACAATATATATATATATATAATATTATTATCTCTAGCTAACACTGATATATATATATATATATATTTTATTTGGATCATGGAAAGCTAGCTAGCTTCTTAATTATTTGGATCCAAGAAAGCCTAGCTAAGATCCTTCAGTACTACCACTCGACATACAATTATTGCGAAAGAGTTTCACGTACGTACTCGAACTTGAACAGGAGTCAATCTTCATCATTATACCATGTTGTTGGATCGATGCAGTTCACGAACAATACTACTAAAGTCACATGAATATATAACTACGTACTATATATTAATATTAACCTTAATGAATTGCTGTGCTTAATTCTGATCATCGATTGATTGATCTTGAGACGATTGATCTTAAGGTCCAATTCTTGTGCAAAGTTTCATTTTGGTTTTGGCATCTTTATTGATCAAGATCAATTAATTGAGGTACTCAAGATCAATATTTAATCCTAGTTGTGCTATATATATATATATATATATATATATATATTTCTCAATTCATTCATATATATATATATAAGCTAGTACGCTTCAAGTATACTAAATTGCATCTACGTACCTAGTATTAATTCATTTCCAATTCAAGGAAAATTAGTAATCATGATATTGTACAAATTAAAATGAAGTCTTGATCACAAATATGCATGGATTTCTCAGCCTTAATTTTCTTTAATTCTTGATGGTAACATTTAATTTGTTTATCTTTAAAACATCTGAAACATATTTTAAACAATGTACGTATATTGTTTTTTCATGAATTAATTAAGTATATTAAATCTCTACCATATACTAGTTAACGTACAATTAAATATATATATATATATATATATATATGATATTCAGCTCCATCCCAGCTAGCTGCATGCACTTTATAAATGTTGAGACGACCCCGGCCGGCCACTTCCCGCCCCTCGATGATCTCATAATTCTGTTGAATGATCATTTCTTTCTAATATATATTATCACAAATAATTGAATATTCCAAACATAAAACAAAATCAGTAGTATATATATACTCATATATATCATGTATGCGTAAGAGGCAAAGCAAATATATATGTATTCATGCGCGGTGAATTGGTTTATGGCCGTCATGCCACTAAGTAGGGCAAACAGTAAAAGAGGAGAAGAAAGAACAGAAGGGATACAAATATAAAGTTGTATCCTTGAACCAGCAGCATGCATGCATATTGCATGATTAGTATGTATATATATAAATATATATATATATATATAAAGGGGTCATATATAGCTTCATATATATATATATGTTGGAGTAAATATAATATTGGTAGTGATCAATTGATGAGAACTTATATTTACGAACCAATTAAGTGGCAGCCTGGATGCATGCCAGGAGGTGGCCGTACGTGGTTGAATCATTTCCATCTATCCTCTTACGTACGTTCGAATCTGATCTAATCAAGACTTGGAAGACATAAAAATACCTTTTAAAAAAAAAAAAAGGAAAATTTGGTGCATGCATGATTAATATACAGACCAATTACTCCATTTCATGCACCCCGGCCGGTGGTCAACATTAATATCATTGCTGTTATAAAGTGAAAAAGGATATATATATATATATATATATATATATATATGAGATTATTAGCAGTAGTACTACTAGTACTGATCTCCTAAAAAAGTTGAACGAGACATTAATCCAAAAACTAGATTAATACAGATTAAAGAAAAGAGAAACACATGAGTCAGAAACCATGCATGCTGCAGTACCCGGCCCCTCGAACCTTTTTTTTTTTTTCTCTATATATTCCAAAACCACAAGTCCATAAATCCACCCCACCACCAAAACCCTAAGTGCCTGCCCCAGAAAAAAATAAAAATAAAACACACTTAAAGCTAGCTAGCTATGGATCAATCCTCACCAGCACTTCTACTCGTGGTGGTGGTGGTACTGTTGTTTCTCCACCTCCACCTCCCAGCTGGCATCGCCTCCTCCGCTTTCACTTCCACCACCGCCTCTTCAGCAAACCATGGAAACACAATACCTGATGATCATCACTCTGATAATTCCCAACACTTGAACGTAAAAGAAATCATGGCCGACACCAAAATTATTTCACAACCCCAAGAACTTCTGGAAACCCATCATGAGACTAGCGACAGCAAATGGAAGCTGAAACTACTTCATAGAGACAAAATAACAGCAGCATCCCTCCACCACAACTTCCACGATCGTTTTCGTGAGCTCATGAAACGGGACGTCAGTAGGTTCACTAGCCTTATCCGCCGGCTGACTATTAACGGCACTAGTAGTACTAGTGATGACCCTTATCATCATGAGGTACTGGAAGAGAATTTCGGGTCCGATGTGGTTTCCGGGATGGACCAGGGAAGTGGGGAATATTTCGTTCGGATAGGAGTTGGTAGCCCTCCAACAAGTCAGTACATGGTCATCGATTCTGGCAGTGATATTGCATGGGTTCAATGTCAGCCTTGCAACCAGTGTTACCGCCAGTCTGACCCGGTATTCGACCCCGCAGATTCAGCTTCCTTTGCCGGAGTGTCCTGCAGCTCCGCTGTTTGTGACCGTCTTGAGAAAGCGGGTTGCCATGGGGGTCGGTGTCGATACGAGGTGTCCTACGGTGACGGTTCCTACACCAAAGGAACGTTAGCACTTGAAACGCTGACGTTCGGAAGGACCGTGATTCGGAATGTGGCGATCGGATGCGGGCACACAAATCAGGGAATGTTCGTAGGAGCGGCGGGGTTACTGGGACTTGGAGGTGGGTCGATGTCGTTTGTGGGTCAGCTTGGTGGTGAGGCAGGAGGTGCCTTTAGTTATTGTTTGGTGAGTCGGGGGACGGAAACATCGGGGTCGTTAGAGTTCGGGAGAGGAGCGATGCCCATGGGTGCAGCATGGGTGCCTTTGATCAGGAACCCAAGGGCCCCCAGTTTCTACTACGTAGGACTATCGGGTCTTGGAGTGGGAGGCATGCGGGTACCCATACCAGAAGAAATGTTCCGGTTAACAGAATTGGGTTATGGAGGGGTTGTAATGGATACGGGAACTGCAGTGACAAGGCTGCCAACATTGGCATACGAGGCGTTTCGTGAAGCCTATATTGAACAAACCCGAAACCTCCCTCGGGCAACTGGAGTGCCCATATTTGACACATGCTATGACCTATCTGGGTTTGTGTCAGTCCGGGTACCAACAGTATCATTTTATTTCTCGGGTGGGCCAATCCTGACCCTTCCAGCAAAGAACATTCTAATACCAGTGAATGAGGGGGGAACTTTTTGTTTTGCATTTGCTCCATCTTCATCTGGACTTTCTATTATTGGGAACATCCAGCAAGAGGGTATCCAAATAACCTTTGATGGGGCAAATGGATTTGTGGGATTCGGTCCAGATGTTTGCTGATGATGATGATGATCAAGTGAAGACAGGCTAGCTAGGAGTACGTACGTACGTACTAACTATATATATGAATTTTGCTAGTTTTATATAGTTATGTTCGTGTTAATTTAGCAGGTACGTAGTATATATATCTACACGATCGATCGATCGATCGAGTATTATTATTATTATTATTAAGGTCATTAATTAATATCTAATGTGTTTGTGAAAATTTTGCTGGTCGGTCATGATCATCGGTACGTAGTATATTAATTCCTAGCTAGCTAGCCTCATGTTATCATCAAGGGTAGTGATCAGTGCATGTGTACATCATGAGAATTTATATATATATCAAGGTATTATTAATTAATGCTTGTTTGTCGCTAACTACCAGCTTTCTAGTTAATGCTATATATATATATATATTGCATGTGGAGTACGGTCATGCTTTGCTTATTTTTCTTTTTTCTTTTTTCTTTTTTAATTTTTCAATCCGTAAGATGTAAAAATAATATTCTAAAGTTATAATAATAATGTTGATATTAATTCAGATCGACGAGTTATGCAAAGTGGATGGTAGCTTTGATTAAAAGGCGGTATATATAGTCAAAAAAGACCTCATTAATACATGATGATTCCCAGCGGAAATCAGAAATCTGAAGACAAGCCAGTAGTGCCCAGGCCAGAAGAGAGGCTGATCAAAAAAGAGGAAAAGAAAAAGAAAAAATACGATGAGGAGGATGGTCAAAAGAATATCCAAAACAAAAGTTATTTACTTGGGTATTAAAGCACCCTTTAGGTGCCATGCGAGGATCCAATAAATCCCTTTTACCCCCAAAATAAACAGTCTTTATTTATGGGTGGATATGACCCTGACACTAGCCATTGCTTGCCAAGGCCAACACCATGCACCTTTAATCTTTTCTTTATATTCATTCCCCTAATATATAGAGAGAGGCGATCGAGGAGGGGACTCTCTCTATCTCTCTCTCTCTCAATGCCGCTCATGTCTCTCTGTAGTGTTTGAATCATGAGGCAAGGGAGCCACCACCAAATGTGGACACGCGAAGCCATCAAGAGGGGCTTTTTACAAAGGCATTCGCTTTCTCCTATTTTGAAAGCTTGATATTAACCTACATTTACTTTTCTCCTCCTCCCTTTTTCTAATAAAATCGGGAGAGATTAGCAGTCTTTTCTAAGAAAAACGATGTACTTCGTTTAACCGGTGAACACTAATCTACTTTATTAACCCATCTTGGGTATTGCGAGAACTTTAGCAGTCTACAAAAGTGGGAATTTGTTGATGAAATTCGTAAAAAGGGAGTCGATAAAAGCAAGGTAAGCTTTGCTCAGCAATTTAGCATCATTACAGATGCATATACTTTCCGGTTTCTGACTTTAGACCATTGCCCATAACCATTTGCCCCAACTTTCCTTGCCACGCCAGAGCACTCGGACAAGATCATTAAGCTTTCAAGTCCTTTCATCACTGTCAATTTATTTCTCGACCGCATCAAACCCTTCAAGAAGAGAGATTACCAAAATATAACAAAAGTCCTTCTGAGGACGACTCAATGATGCTTTAACAAATTTCAGAGCTCATTCTAACATATCTTCGAAAGATACAATTTATTTCAATGACTTTGAAAGCTCAAAACGGTAAAAGCAAGTCGTCTAAGAAATGTACACATTAAGAGGCTACGGCAAAAACCCCGTATGTGCAATAATTTTCTAGAATGAGCCTAGAATTTGCGCACACTAACGTTAGATGCTTAACTAATGCAGACTGGTATGAACAAGATCTCGAAAATTTACACATTTCTGCCTGAAGTGCTTCATTTTATTTGAAATATATTCCTTGTATTCCACATTAGAACGGCTCCATTACATTACCACAGGGGTAGAGAGAGAGAGAGATTATATACAAATGGTGGAAACCGTAACACACTCGGTCAAAGAACCAACGATAAAACTAGGGGGCAGATGTGAACTTCGATCTGAGAATACTACATCTTGATCAAAGGGAAAAAAAAAAACATGAAGAGCCAGAGGAAAGCTGGGAGTACCAGTGAGTGCAGGTTCAGAGTCTTGGGCGATTTTGCACTCTCATCAGATGGAGACCAACCTTCCAACTTGGTAGAGCCCACATCCCCCTTTACCCCACTCTCCCCCATACATAGATGTGGGCTCTGGGCATCTCGTAATTTTCATAGACAACTAAAAAGTTGCGAAGAGAAAAATGTACCTTGACCGAGGGGACAGTGGAGACCACCAGCCTTCTTTATTTTCTCTTCCCTCTCTTTTGGTCCTTCAAATTTCAATCCAACCTTCGAAACAAAACTGTAAATCCCTTGAAATTATACCCATCAACAGCATCCCTGAGAGTTCAATATTTTCCGCAAGGCATTTAAGAAAACAGCAGCCAGATTGGAAACCCCTTAATATCACTAGCCACTTGGAAAATCACAACTTGTGAGGGAGAGCAAACCATCTGAGCGCCTTCCTATGCCTTCGTCATGTGCAATACACAGGCAACGAGATTATACAATATTAACATTAACAAATAGAAGAGATTAACTACAAAATATAGATCTTTGGTGTGCTGATAAATTAGTTTAGAATATTTACAGGTGGCTCTAACTCGCAATGTTTACCATCGATTGGAACAAAAATACCCTTCATGGGCCTCAAAACTCGTGTAAGTTACCATCAAGATGCACCAACTCATTAAGCCGGATGAGCAAAGGATAAGCAGGACCTATAAGTGCAGCCATATGTCATCTTGCTGTCACGTTCACCGATCAAGATTCAAACTTGACTCTCTTGGAAACTTTGTTTCTTCCAGACAAATGCCAAGAGAGAATAATTACCAAAATCCAGAACAAGGAGGAAACAGGAACATGTGTTCAGACCATAAAAAGATACTTAAGATCCTCCACCGTTAGGCGAGTTGCAAAGCCCCCACTTTGGTCTTCACCAAAAGCAGACGCAACCATTTTTCTCTTCTCTTCCTATAAAGCAAGGTTAGAAAGAAACAAGTTAGAAAATTTATCAAATTATTAAATTCAACATTTCTTATTGTCTTAGACTTCTGGGTAAATGGCAATTTAACAGGTATTAGATCACGTGATCAAGAATTCAAACCCTTACACCCACTCCACCTCAATTCAAAAAGTTAAAATCTCACATGTTAAGCCCATTCACTAAAAAAAAGTCCAGAATCACACACAAGGGAGGGTGTGCAAATATTGATCCAACAAATAATTCACCATTCCCTATCGACTTTAGCTTTTGGAATAATCAGAAATGCAACATATGAAGAAAATCACTTCATCTCCCTGCTTGTAATCATGCACATGTTTGACCATCTCACACCTACCAACCCAATATCTGACTCCGAGCAATGTCAATTTACCTCTGTTGCACTGTCAATTTACCCAACAACAGAGGCAAGAGTATTTCAGATTGTAGTGCCTGCACACACAATCCAATGCAAGAACCTTATTCCATAATTAAAATCTAAGATGATGCGGCAAGTCTGGTATGATGAAATATTTGCCATATTGACCTATATTTGTCTCCAGTAGGGTAAATATGATGACTTATTGAAAGATTATGTTACGCTAGTGTGATGAGTTCTGGTGAGTTCAGTTCTTAAATGAGATTGGTCAACACAATTTTTTTTTTTATTAATACTGGGTGTTCGGAAGAAAGTCCCGACTAATCCCATGGGTGCATAGGCCCTCAGTAAGGAGTTTCTCACAAGTGCAACTTGGGTAATTCAAGAGAAAATTCCTTTATTCCGATGGCCTTGGGCCCTTGAGAGTGTGAATGCAGAATTTCGAACCCAAGATGTCCGGTTTATACAGCTCGCCCCAAGACCACCACGCCACCCCTTGGGGTTAAAACTTCTTTTTTAAATCAGACCACAATGGCACAATTTAAACTTCTAAACTCAATTCTTGCCTCAGTTCAATGACCTCACTAACTAAAACATCTAGGCCATTCCAATAGAATCATTTCAAAATATGAACGGCAGAAACATCCAATGGAATTTCTAAGGCATACCTTCTTTACATACACAGCGACTATGTAATCACCCCCTCATATTTTAGAGCTACCCACTTTTTTTATCACATTTAGATTGCTACTAAATAGGAATGAAATTTAAAAAAAGAAAAAGAAAAAAGAAAAAAGAAAAATTCCCAGTCATGCACCTTAACCACTTTCACTGAATCTCTCCTGAATCAAACCAACACTAATAAAAGAAATCTAATAGTTGGAGACAGGATGAATAACCAGGACATCATGACATACCTGGAGAGCTAATATTCTATCTTCCACCGTATCTTTGATGGTGATCCGCGTTACAGTAACAGGACGAGTCTGTCCAATCCTATGTGCTCGGTCAACAGCCTGGTCTTCGGTAGTTGGATTCCACCAAAGATCCAAAAGAATGACATGGCATGCAGCAACCATGTTTAACCCAAGGTTTCCTGCTTTTAATGACATCAGCATAACAGTCACCTGCGATAAATTATCAGTCATTCAGCTACTGAAAAGTACAACTCAGGTTAAGGCAGAAAGAAACAGAAGGGAAACAACCAAGTATGAGATCAACAATTTGTGATACTGATTTCAGGGGAAAAAAACTTTAACAGCAATGCACATTTAACAGCAGTATTGCAGTAATCCCATATACCTGAACAGAATTTTATTAGCTAAACGCTAGAACTGCCAGATAGATCAACTATACCCACCTTGCCAGAGAAGACATGTAGGGGTGGTGAACACGAGTTAGGGGCCAAACCTCTGGGTCAGTGTTGAAATCCCTAACAGCCCTGTCCCTTGCACCCAGAGTCATTGTGCCATCAAGCCTCCTGTATTGTATACAAAACTGGTTCAGAGAAATCTCCACCAAGTCCAACATGCTAGTCCACTGGGAAAACACAATTGCTTTTATTGCTCCTTCAGCTGGTGCCTTTGAATAAACTGTTGTGTGCTTTACAGCACTAACACTTGAATGGAAATTCTCTGCATGTGCCTTTTCTTCAGACAATGAACTTCCATTGCATTCCATGGAACAATTCATTTTACAATGTGTCTGCAGAATCTCAAGAACAGCTCTGATTTTAGATGAACTATACTCATTCTGCAGAACTAGTGAACTCTCGGTGAACTGAGAATTCATGGGACTACCATCAACATTGTCAGAAAGACAACTGCTCAGAGTAGCTTTGGAAAAAACAACATCCGAACCAAGTTGTTCCTTACATGCAGATGCAGGACACGTATTATCATCACCTGTCAAATACTCTGACACGCACTGATAGCAGAAAACATGGCCGCACATGGTAACAACAGGGTCCTCGGGTGGATCCTGTACAAGCATCAGATACAAGGAAGAATTAGATAGGAATGACAGGTGATGAAGTAGATTAAAGACTTTTAGACATACATATATATAGGTATATAAAACATGTAAATGCATATAAAGATGTCTTCAACACATCTAACTCAAGTTCACTTAAAATCTACTAGAAAGAGAAAAGACTGATCTACAAGGGTTGCTTAGAGACCATAATCTATAAAATAAGTGAGTTTCAATCCAGGACATAAACATTAAAACCCTAACGCCAATCATAAACTAGTCATGATTATCACCAATACTTGGTCACCAAATTACCTAGAACGCTAGTTAAACCCCTAAATAAACAAGCTCAAACCTTATAAATTAAATATAAAACTCATTGTAACAATAGACCAAAAATCTGTTCCTCTCCATATTTTACTAGGTTGCTAAAATACCCTTACTAAAAATAGAAAGCAAATTATAGATCTGTGAAAATAGTCAATAATTAGCTAAGCTTCTTCATCCTCCTTGTAGCTCCTATGCCACACGTTCCTTGAAGTGCTTCCCATGATGGATATGGTCAGACTATGTGTTTCTTGGATGAACTCTAATCAATCATAGTTGATGAAAACAACCCACTTTCAATTCAAAATTAGAGCACCCACATATCTCTAGTTATTTATATAGCCCTTGAAAATAGGGCACTCCTTGCCGAGGGCCTGTGCACCCCCTAAGATTAGTCGGGAGACTGTTTCTGGACACCTGGCGCCAATCAAAAAAAATATATAGCCCTTTGAAAATAGGCAATATCAATCTACAAAAACCTTTTTTTGATAAGTCAATCTACAAAAACCTAGTATAAACCATAGCAACAATGAGAACATTCCAACCATGTGTTTCCAAGTGGATGCAAAGAGTTTCATCAATAGACTCTTACAAGCCACATTCCACAATTCACAGAAAAGAGTAAAAAACCAATGTATTTTATTTTAAGAAAGAACTCACATTGCACACATGACAGATGGCAAATGAAGTTTCCAGGCGATTCAATAGATTAATCAGCATGTCCCTAGGTAGTTTCTTTGCCATTTCAAGAGAATCTTTTCCAACAGAGTCGGATTTATAATCTTTGACAAGAAATGGATGGTCACAGGCCTGACGGAGGCGCAAAAGCATCAAAAGAATATTTGCGTAATTCTGATTCACTGTGCCAGCAGCAGCATATGCCTGCAAAATGTAGATTCATAATTTCAAGTTAAGTGGAGATTCAGCAACGAGCATCACATAAACTAGAACCCATTCTTTACAAAACCAGAAAACAGAAAGTTAAAGGACTTCATAGCATTGTATTGGTATTTAGTTGAAAAAGAGTCTAGCACCATTTAAAATATTCTGTGTCATTAGAAGCCTCATTTGAAGACCATGATACACATCAAAATTGCAGCAAGTATCTAAACTAAAATGCCTGTGTTACTTCATTCATAATAGTGTGTTCATTTAACGACATCATAGTCTCTTCTATGACCCTTTCTACAAATTTCTTTCTTGACGTATGAATGATCTTACCACTTGCTAAAAATTATAAAATCGCATGAGAAAATAAGCTCATATAACTAATCCAATACTCCTTTAAAAATGGTTCTTACATTAACCTTTACAAGCATTACGCTAAATCCAAAACCTTTTTTTTTAACCAGCCTAAAATCCAAAACTGTACAAGAATATTGATTAGAGAGCCCCTAAAACTATAGAAACGCATAGTTAGACTATAAAGGGGGGTATACAACAAATACACCTAATGACAGAAAGAAAAGAGTAAGAATTCACAGACATTAAAGCTAGAGAGACAGAGTGGCTGCCATCCACTCATAGAGTGTATTGAACAAGAACTCCTTGAGGTAATCTATTATTCTCAGTGTCTTGGAAACTCCAGTTATTCATTTCCCTCCATATGCACCACATCAAACGACACCGGATCATCTTCCACAATGTCTCACCATGTTGGCTCTCAAACCACCCCTTCCAACATGCTGAAAGATCTACCACACTTCTAGGAATTACCCAACTAAACCCAAACAAGTTAAGAACAGCTTGCCATTATGTGCTAGCTACGTCACAGTTTAATAAAAAATTATTGACAGACTCCCCATCCTGCTTACACATAGAACAGCACTCCACTACCGTGACATGTCGCTTCCTAAGATTGTCCTAAGTAAGGATCTTTCAAAATGCAGTCATCCAAACAAAGAAAGCAGTTCTCAAGGGGGCCTTGCTCCTCCAAATGGTCTTCCATGGGACAATATTGTTGTCATTGGGTAGTAGTGCATTATAAAAGAACTTGATTTGAAACACCCCTCTGATAAGATCTATCGCATCTTGTCCTCGCCACCCTATCCTAATAGAGAGTATACAGCCTAACATAGGAGGTAAAGGAATCAACCTCCAAGTCTTCAGCCACTCAAACAAACTCTTATTTTTCTGAAAAATAAATGCCGCTCAAACAAATTGCAGTACTTGCCATTGAGGAGAACCGTTTGAAATCCGTAAGTTGTTTGCCATCAATGTATTATGTTCCCTAGCAATGCTAAACAGGCCCAGGAAACCTCCAAGTCTTGAGCCACTTGCTAATTTTTTTATATTAAAAAAAAAAAAAAAACCTCCACTTCCATTGAGGAGACCCATTTGAAATCCGTAAGTTGTCTGCCACCAATGTATTCTTTTTCCCTAGCAACGTTGAAAAGGTCCAGGAAAGCCCTTTTAATAGGCTACTTGCCGTAACATACATCATGCCATAACTTAATCCTAGTTCCATCCCTACCACATTTAATGTACCTCGAAAATTCTTTGATCTCTTATTCCCAAAAAACAGGGGTGGTTGAGGTGAAAGATTATCGCCCCATGAGTTTGGTGAGTGGGATGTACAAAATCCTCTAAAAAGTCTTGGCAAACAGATTAAGCATGGCGGTGGAGAAAGTAATATCAAAGCCCCAAAATGCCTTTGTGAATGGGAGGCAAATACTTGATGCAGTGCTTGTTGCCAACAAATGTTTGGATCGTCAACTCAAGTCGGGAGAGCCAGGGCTTCTTTGCAAGCTAGATATGGAAAAGGCATATGATCGAGTTAATTGGAGCTTCTTACTCTATATGCTAGAGCGATGTGGGTTTGGGGTGAAGTGGTGCTCATGGATTAAACATTGCATCTCTACTGCACGCTTCTCTATTTTGATTAATGGTACAACAAGCGGTTTCTTTCAAAGCTCGCGGGGATTGAGACAGGGGGATCCCTTATCTCCATTACTTTTTGTTCTCGTAATGGAAGCAATTAGCAAAATAATCGACGGTGTGGTGGAGGGTGGCTTTATATCCGGCTTTTCAGTGGGGGAAGCCAATATTGGCTCTCTCAATATTTCTCACCTCTTATTTGCCGATAATACCCTACTATTTTGCGAGGCCAGCCATGATCATATCCGTGCATTGAGGGCTCTCCTTCTATGCTTTGAAGTCGTTTCCGGATTGAAGGTGAACTTGGGCAAAGAAGATGTAATTCCGGTGGGACAAGTGCAAAATGTGGATGGTATGGCTTCTATCTTGGGATGGAAGATATCCCATTTACCAATGAAATATCTTGACCTCCCGTTGGGTGCTCACTACAAATCGTTATCCATTTGGAATGATGTCCTAGAAAAGATGGAGCGGAAACTCGCTAGTTGAAAGCGGATGTACTTATCCAAAGGTGGTAGAGCCACACTCATTAAAAGTACTCTATCCAGCCTACCGGCTTATTTCCTCTCTTTATTTCCACTTCCATCACAGGTAACTTACTGCATGGAGAAAATACAGCAAGATTTCCTATAGGGAGGGATGAACGACGAGTTTAAATTTCATTTGATAAAATGGGCCACCGTTTGTTCCCCAACTTATCAAGGAGGCTTGGGTATCCAAAATTTGCAGCTTTTTTTTTTTTTTTTATGTCAGGGAACCTCTCCAAGGTAGGGCCTTTCGGACCCACCCCTGCAGAGTAAACCCCGGTCCCGTGCACCACACCCTCAGAACAAATTTGCAGCTTTTTAACAAGGCATTGTTGGGTAAATGGCTATGTCGATATCCCTTAGAACATCGAGCTTGGTGGAGATCATAGGGAGGTTGGTGCTCAGATGAGGTGAATGGACCCTATGGGGTGGGGCTCTAGAAGCACATAAGACATGGATGGAATATCTAGTTTTACCCATTTTGAGGCAGGTGACAGGTCCAGTATCAAATTCTGGCATGACATATGGTGTGGTGACAGGACATTTAAGGAAGCCTATCCAGACTTCTTTGGTATAGCAAGCATGAAAGAAGCCTCAATTGCAGACCTCCCTCACTATTCTAACGGCACCCCCCAGTAGAGTGTCACATTCCTTAGAGCTGTCCATGATTGGGAAGTTGACGCAATCTCTGAATTCTACACCCTAGTCTATCCAGTCCCTATGAGGGGGGTAGGTGAAGATTTTTTGGCACCCCTCAGTGAAAGGGAAGTTCACAGTACACTCCTTCTACCAATCTATCTAAGCGTAATGCAAATTCATTTCCGTGGAAGAGCATTTGGAAGACAAAGGCATCATTTTTTGTATGGACAGCTTCTTTGGAGAAAATCCTCACTATTGACAACCTAAGAAAACGCCGTATCATAGTATTGGATTGGTGTTGTATGTGTAAAAAGAGCAGAGAATTCGTCGATCATCTACTAATGCATTGTGAAATTGCCACAACTTTGTGGAATGACTTTTTTACTAGGGTGGGTGTAGCTTGGGTGATGCCAAGAATGGTGATTGACATCTTAGCTTCAGGGAGAGGTCTTCAAGGCACTTCTCAAATTGCTACAATTTGGAAGATGGTTCCGATATGTCTATGTTGGTGTCTTTGGAGGGAGAAGAACGAGCGAAACTTCGAAGACCGTGAGCGGTCATTGGATAAACTTAGAACTTTCTTATTTAACACCTTGTTCCAATGGTCAATTGTAATTGATTTTAATGACATGACCATTCATGAATTTCTTTTATCACTAAAACATCACTCCTGGGCATTACTCTTGTATATGACCCGTGTACTTGGCTTTGCCTATTCTTATGATCAAAAAAATTTTATTTACCAATCAAAAAAATTCTTTGATCTCTTCAAACGTTCTTTCATAAACCAACCCCACAGCTCTCATTCATTTCATTAAAGCACCAACCACCCCACTCACTGCCATTACTCCATAGGTAACCTTTATCATTCCCATAGTGCCAGAGCCGCTATCCCCAACTAATGAATGTCACTGATCTTCTAACACCCAAACCAAAATAAGGGAACAAACCTTGGGCCAATTCAGCAGATGAATTTCATTTCCTCCCCTTTACCGCCCCATAAGAAATCCCTTTATAGTTTCTCAACACAAAAACACTATGTGGGGAAGTTAGGAAGAGTGCTCTTAACCATTGTTACTTTGCCTCCCCTAGATAAATATAACCTCTTCCATCCAACCAAACAACGTTCCAATTTCTCTAATATACCCTCCCAACTAATCTTGGCCTTAAAATAAGCTCCCAATCATAGGCCCAAGTACATCACAGGCAACACCAGGATACTGGATTGAGAACCCTTAAGGCTACATTTGGATGTTGAGATGAGCTCAGTTCTTTATGAATAGTTGTGAGTTGAGTAGTGGATGGAGTTATGTGCGGCACATCTAAACTGAGTTTAAAGTGTGTTTGGATGTTAATGAGTTTAGTACTTTTTACGGGAAGTTGAAAAAGATTGTGGGTCTCACGTATAAAGATGTGTTAAGTTGAAAAAGGTTGTGGGTCCCACGTGTAAGGAGGTTTTGAGTTAAGATGAGTTTAATAATTTGAAAGTTGAGTATTTGAATGTTAGACTCAGCTTAAAATTAGACTGAGCTCAGCAGAGTCTTGCAACCAAATGCAGCCTAAAACAACTTTAAAACTTCTCCAAAAAATAATTTTTTTTTAGAAAAAAGGAGAACTTTATTAATGAGAGAAGTAGGCATAGCCCAAGTACATAGGACATATACAAAAGCAACATCTATGCATGATTGTCAAAGATACCAGAGCCATGAATGTTCATGCCATTAAAATCTATTACAATCGACATCCAAAAATCAAATTTAAAAACTAACTACATCAATCTGCTCAACATGCATCCTAACTTCAAGCATAATGGTGAAGCAATCACAATTTAGAGATCCTAAAATTTCATAGAGATGACCACTATTACTTCCTAAGTTTCCACATGCATGCCATATCATAATGAAACAAAGGTATGGTACAAGTGCAATGATGCAAACTCGTCAAAATGATTCAATATAAAATAAATTACAAAAAAAAAATAATTACAAAAAAAAAAATCTTTCTAATATATATTTTACTAATAAAAAAAAGTGCATATTAGAAGATCAATTTCATTTGCTTCCACAAGCAAACAAAGTACCTTTATTTTACTAGGCTTATAAGCTCATTGAAAATAGCATACTTGCTAATTGAAGTATCCAAAGTTAATTCAAAAGGACATAGTCCAGCACAATCATAACCTATTCTATAAATAGGGAATAAACAAAATGGAATGAGCAAAACCTTGAATTGAGAGCGTGAGTCAGCTTCTAGCTTGGTATAGAAGGCCCGTTCCTCGGTTGAGAAGTTCACCTTCGTCAAGTGTACTGTTTTTGGAGGTAATTTAATTATAGGCTCCCCATCAATTAATGTCCCTAGACGATAAAAACTAACAGGGATCAGCACCAAACAGAAAAGTTGTTGGTTTAAATTATATATAGCACATCAGCAACAAAATATGTAGAGTATAAACAATGCATGCAGTTCTTTCCTCATAAACGCCTCCCTATTCCATCATTTACCCTCTCCACATAATAGGGTCAGTAAAGAGAGTTTTGAATATGTTTTTTTTTATAAGTAAAAATAAGACTTTATTAAATCACCAAAGTAACACGATACAATGAAAATGCCCTGTTTATGTAGGCATATTGGAAACTAGGAATTCGTGAAATTCCATGCCATTAAAGTCTACAGCTATGGCCCAAGTACAAAGAGTTCTAAAAAATAACAATATAAGCTCCTCCACAGATCTCTCTTTGTCTTCAAAAGTCCTCTCATTTCGTTCCTGCCATAGACACCACATAATACAGATAGGGATCATCTTCCATACTGCTTTAATCTGTCTCACCCCACGGATAGAATTCCAGCAAGCCAATACATCCAAAACTGTTTCCGGCATCACCCACGCCATATCCATCCTTATGGCGTGTTTAAATTATTAAATGACATTGATAACTGAACAATGGCTTTTTAGGGATGTAAATGAAAGGCTACTCAACTCAGCTCAGTTAAACTCGAGCTCAGCCCAATGCAATTATAAATACTCCACAAAATTAGGCTCGTATTAAATTATACAAACTCACAAAGACTCACTCGACTCTAATACTATAAGTGAACAAGCTCGTATAAAGCTCAACTCGACTCGTTAATTCATTCATTATATTACTATATTTATACATTTATAGTAATAACATATAAAAATGAGTTATATATGTATAAAGTTTATTAGAAAACAAACACAAACATTTAACTTACTAACAATGCATATTATTGTTATAACTCATAATAAAGTATGTGTCTATTACTTATAAAAATAAATAAAGTACATGTATACAAAATTAATAAATGTTATAAACATGTAATCACAGAAGGTTATATATAAGTATTAACATACTAATTATACAGTTAATATATCAATATCAATATATTAATCTAATTTTAGATAACATATTCTAAGTTTTTCAATACCGGTTTACTCGATCAAAAATTGAAGTTTGTGTATTAAGGCCTTCAGTTGATTACAGTTGTTGTCCACTAAATGATAAAATCCTTTTTCTTTTCTTTTTTTGATAAAAATGATAAAATCCATTTGATTGTATTTGTAAATTATAATTGTCATTACATAGAAAAAAAAGTGTATTTATCTTTGTATTTGTAATTTTGTATAATTGATTATATATTTTAAATAATTAGTACCATTTTACTATTTTTTTTAACTTTATTTTAGTTTTTTCTTAGAATTGAGAGATTAAAATTCTAAAAAAAGGCTAAATGAGTAGAATCAAGTCATGGTGTATAGGATCCCACATTGCTTGGAAGGAAGAAGTTGTTGCTTGTTATAATGATTCTAATAGGACTTCAACTGTACTATTGACTAGTCCTTTTGGAGTATATGCCTAGATGTGGCTAGGGCACTATCTTAGAGCATTACACCATATATAAGCATCACCTAGTCTAGCTCAAAGAGACCAAATAAAACGTCACAAGGCGCTAGCTATATCGCAGTGGACTAAGAGGTGATTCGTGGTTTCTCCATCCTTCTTTCATATGCAGTACTACTCCATTATTATGACATGTCTCCAATGAGGCATGGATCTTGAGGCACATCCACAGCAATTGATTAAAAAATGCAGAAAATAAATGTTTACACCCCCCTCCAACAAAAAAAAAAGAAAATTTAATATATAGGAGAGAAAATGTTAACCTTTTGTACGACGTAGCATTATAGCCCTCAGAACCGCTTGAAGTTTCTTGTACCCATGTAGTGAATTTCGGGATATTGGTAACTTTATTGTATTGTAAAATGATTTGTACACAGCATATGGATCATATTTTAGGAACCTGAAATAACTGTACAAGTCATCAATAGCATTTTGAATAGGTGTTCCAGATAAGCACCACCTTCTTTTGGCTCGAAGGCTGCAGCACGCTCTAGCCACTTGAGTTCGGTGGTTTTTTATCGTTTGAGCTTCATCTAGTATCACCCTGAACCAACCCACTCTTGCTAGCGGACCACAACCACAATCAATAGAACTATCCATTCCTTTTCTTCCCTTCTTTCCCCTCTTAGTTACATTAGTCGTTTTTTTCCTCTTTTTATCAGTGGCAAATTCAGCGGATAACCCATACACCTCATTTTTTTCATCAGCATCATCCTCTTCAACTAAAGGTTGTTTTGGAACTTCGTTAGTTACAATTGCGTATGTAGTGAGAACAACATCGTATTTTGCCAGTGCAACAGGATCTTTTGTCCTACTGCCTCCATGATAGACTAAGACAGAAAGTTTAGCTTCATCTGCAACTTTTTCATCCAGCTCCCTTGCCCATTGTCGAAGAACACTTGCTGGGCACACAACTAATGTACCAGCTGCTGGCCTCTGCCTTCTAAATGACTGCGTAGATGTACTCACTTCTGGAATAGGTTTTAAACCATCAGATTCTTCAGACTTCTTGACTTCAACCACACCACCACTGCCATTATCATCATCGTCATCAAGATTCAATGCTTCAGTTTTGTGATTGCATAGATCTTCTGATGTTGGTTTTGACTGCAAAGACTTCTGCATTTGTATAAGGGCAATCATAGAAATGGTCTTGCCAAGGCCCTGTGAGATATAAGCACAATGTGTAAAAAAGTCAAAAAAGAATTCCGTGTCCTGGATAAAGCAGGATATTGATTTCAACTAGAATTTTCATGACTAACCTGATCATCAGCTAAAATTCCACCCATACAATGCAAACTTCTAGTTTCTTTTTGCAGCATCCATGCCAATGCAATTTTCTGTAATACAATGTTCTAAGTTCAAACCATACAAGTCACACCTAAGAAAGATAATAAAGATAGAGAAACACCTGATGTCTGAGAAGAGAAATAGACAAAAGACCATCCGGTAAAGTTGCTTCAAACTTGGGTTGATTAAGATCCTGCAAGAAAAAAAGTCCATGAAATCTTAAACTAAAATATCAAATCACTGATCATGTTCTAAAAACAGATGTAATGACAGTCTGACAGTGCCAATCTTCGTTTTATACTCAAGCTCCGCACAAGTACATAACATCCAGTTCGTGAGCTCCCTCAAATCTTAAGTATAGAGTTCCAATAAACAGAGAAGTTCCAAACTTTAACTTTATTTTTAGGAGCAAAAAATGGCCATTCAGAAGATGAAGTATGGAAACATCATTCATATTGGAACAATAAGTTATCGGGGAAAAGATTATGAATATCACAATGCATCTTGCAAATAAAATATGCCAGAGTTCATTTATCAACACAGAGCTAAGATTGTCCGTTAAAACAAAGAAGGAACTTTTCTTTCTTAAGCATGATATGATAGGAATTGCAGTACCATTGAGCATGGTTAATAACGAACCAGACACCATATAGAGACTATTCAGTGCAAAAATTAAGTAGACTTGCCACGCTGCCCAAGAGTGAGACACTGAGGGTATATTATTGAGGTTTTATGATCTTCGATGAAAGTTAAACTCGCGACTTGTGTCTCTAAATCCATTACACATGTCATACTTATGGTTGGTCGATTATAAACATAAACAAGGGACCATTAATGCTATAAAGCATTATCAACTTAAAGAGAATCTTCTTTCGCATAATATCTCAGGATGGCGACTTTTTGAAATAGCTTCTTATATTTGAACAAAGCAAGCAGTCCATCATATTTTAAACCCACCCCTTTTCCCTCTTTTTTGTAAGTATTAAGTGACAGAAAACAGAACAAAGTGCATATGCATATATAACAGAATCTCCAAATGTTTTTTTTTTATTGGCACCGAGTGTCCGAGAACAGCGTCCCGACTAATCCCAAGGGTGCACAGGCCCTCGGCAAGGAGTTTTCCGCAAGTGCACCTCGAGTAATAGAATCTCCAAATGTTACAACTAACATTTACAAGATCAACAAACTTGAATAATAAATAGCACATGCCACTACCTCTAACGCTCCAATGGAAGACCCAAACCACATGATCTATACTCCAAAAAGACTAGTCAATGATACAACTGGAGCCTCAATAGAACCTTATAAAGAGCAAAAAATTTTCATTCCCAAGCAATGTGGGATCTCATTCACCACATACTATTATCCTTATCGTATGGGGTATCACAATCTACCGCCCTTAAATTCCCGACGCCCTCATCGAGCCTGTCCGTTGTAGGTGGCACAGCTCAAATCTCACATTTCTAGTTGTGATAGACTCTAATACTATTTGTAACACCCCAATGGAAGGCCCAAATTACACGGTCTATACTCCAAAAGGACTAGTCAATGATACCATTGGAGCCTCATTGGAACCTTATAAAGAGCAAGAACTTTTCCTTCCCAATCAATGTGGAATCTCATTTACCACCTACCATTATCCTCTTATCATATAGGGTATCACACTGCCTAAAACAATTCCTCAGTCATCAAGTCTTTAGGAAAATGGACCTAAGGGAATTACAAGGGAGCCCAACAATATGGAACGTCCATTTTAATAACTTGACTTAACTAAGAGTTAAGGACCAGAAAAGATATTAATAAAAATAAAACTCTGTAACATAACTGCAAGGAATACCTCCAATGCTGCTTGATAAATCAATCTCTCATCATTTTCAGTTTGCCTTTCTTCACCTACCATGGGACGGTACGAGGCATCACTTGAACTAACAAACTGGCTGGAGGAAATGGCCTTTCCATGCATCAGAGATGGAGGTAGCATCCTAGTTCCACTGTTTTCGTACACAGCAACTTCATCATTTTTGCCCCTGCTAAACTGATCCCGCAGATAGCCCTTGCTTTTGGTTGCACTAGGCCCTGCTGAATGGTAAGAGCTTTCATAAGTATCATGAACATGACTGCCTCCCATGTTCTCTGCTAAATTTCTTAATCTAGTACTTGGTGTAATCGGCTGTAAAGATGGTGGAAGAGTTCTCTTCAAAGCCTGTTGAGATGAAATTTTCTTATAATCATCACTAGAAAAGTTAGCAATACATGAACTAACGGTCCAAGGCTGACTCACATTTCCATTATTCGTAAAGGACTCATAATCATCCAGTTGGGCACTCTGATGATTTGGTCCCCCAGTAGTGTCGCTTGAACCAGGATGAAAATGGTGTTTGTCCCGTGAATAATTATTAGCATTCGAAGACTTCCCATTTGAAGCAGATGCTCCATTAGGAGAATTAACATTTTGAGATTGTACACTGTAACCTGCACATTTAATAAGTTGCTACGTGATTAATCAAACATAAGATTTTCAGTATGAACCTTTAATTATAAAAGCAGTCTAACCTGTAGCTCTTGAATTTGTTCCCTGGGTAGAAGCCCATAAAGGAAGAGCCCTAGAAGCAGTAGACCCCCTACCATCAGTTTCCCAACTCTCCAAATCTTCATCAGATGAACTAATATCTATAAAATCCATCACCAACAGAGATATTGAATGGTGACTTTCCTTTTCTTCAACCAACTAAGAAAGACAATTACCAAGATGAGCCAAACTGCCATTCAGAAGCATAATCAGCATCCCATTTCAAAAAACTGAAAGAGCAACATCCCACATCAAATTATCAGGTGTTATATTTGAACTCACCAGTTCTGGGCAATGTCTTTAGATTGGCTGGAAACCCAAGCACCTAAAACAGAGCAACATCTACATTCTGAATCAATGAAATCACAAAGATGATCCACATGATCAATGAATTATGCCCCCACTTCCTTTAAAAACAGTAGACTGATGAGATGCCAGCTTAATAAAATATACATCACCAAAGAGAACAAAAAAGTGAAAGCATAAGAAAAATTAATTCAAATCAAAATGTGATTCGGATTTCATTTTGGAAGTCCATTTCTTAAAAAGTGAGTCTCAAAATAAATCACACCCCCAATTCCTTCAAAAGCAGCAGATTGATCATCAAACCAACCCATAAGAAGAAGTAATCAAGAATGGAAATTCTGAGACTAAAAAATGTAAACGCTTGACAATTCATGAAAGAATTTGTATCAGCTAAAGTGTTACATTAACACAACTATTTCAAAGGGAGAAAACAGATAGGAAGAAAATTTGCAAAGACAAAAAAAAAGCACGCAAAGGAAATTCGGATATAACGCCAACAGTTTTCATTGCAAGCTCACGATACCATGAAAGAGAAAATGATAGAGGGAAGTGAGGAGGGCGAAAAGGCAAAATTAAAGTTTCAAACTTGCCATTTACAGAGAATCTGAAACCCCTTAAGAAAATTAAAGTTCCATTCTTATCGTGCCCAAATTAAAATTGCAAGACACTAGAATTCTCTCAACACGTGATCAACGGCATCAAAATGTGCACTGTTTGTATTTATATTTATGATAACGGATTGGGTAAATGAACCGCACCCATCACACAACCAACAATCAAGTACAAACTTGAAAGAAGACTCTAAACATACAACGCAATTCGCACCACCATGTGTGAAAGGGAAATAAATGAGAATTACCTATCATATTTTACTACATTAACCCAAAAAATAAAGCAACGAAATTTCGCAGGCAGAGCTAAAGAAAAAGTGCCAAGGACACTACACAAGGTTACATGAAAGCTTTAAGAAAGAAACCCACAAGAAAACGTTGCAAATTTTTAGGCTTGAGAGGGACATTTAAGAATACTAAAGAAAAAAAAATTCGTGTAAGAAAGCAGATATAATAAGAAAAACTTCGGTTGTATAAGTAAATGAGACGCGAACGAAGTAGAAGAGTAAGAGAGAAAGACCGACCTGCAATAGCCGATCCTCATTGAATAGGGCTTGCTTTGCGGTCACCGAATCGGGAACGCGGAAAGAGAGAGAACCGAGAGGGACCAGCGGCAGCGTTGGGAACAAGGAAGGAGATCTGCTGTAATTACCGAAATTAAGTTTTGAATATAAATACCAACAATAACATTTGGATTTCATTGAGATGATATTTTATTCTTTCAACTCCAGAGACGGATGACTTTTTATTTATTTTCTTCCCTTTTTTGTTGAGCCTTGAGGATTTCAAAGACCTAAGCCCGATTAGAGTAATTAATAATTGAGAAATGCAATTTGCAGATGTGATCATTATCAAAAGTCATCTTCAAAATTTGAAAAAATATAAATAAAATTATTTATATTGACTTCATTAAAATATAAAATTTTAAATTTTAAGCCACAGCGATTTTAAATACATCTTTAAATTTAAAAATGTATTGTTCATCATCAAAAATAATATTTTATTATAAAAACCAAAATCAACTTCTTTCATGCATAAACGATGTACAGTAATATAATAGTTTGTTCTTTAAATAATAATTCAATTAAATTCATATAGAGTTAATATTATAGGGTTATAGTTACAATAGTTTTTATATTATTATAATATAATATAATATTATTAACTAAAAAATCCGATGCTCCGATCTAATTCCAAGCCAACAAAAAGGTTGTCAATGCTATTTGGGATGCCTTCCGTTTAATCTTTTATGAGCAATATTAAGTACAGTCTCCAAATGGAGACTGCATTGCAAGTCTAGTTAATTTTATCTTTAAATTTTTTTAAAATTACAATAATATCCTTATAAAAATAGTTTTTTTTTCTATTTCATGAAAAACTTGCACATGCAGTTCCCGTTTAGAGACTACAAATAGAATTTCTCATATTTGATTATTGATTGTTGGGCTTTCTTTAGATAGTGTAATTGTAAAATATGAAGAAAAAAATTAAATATTTATTATTAAAAAATAATATTATATTATTATTTTGATAAATCTAATGGTTAATCCAATGTAAGGTTGTGGATAGAGAGATTTTTGAATTATGAAAAATATGTACTTTTCATCAAATTTTAAATATTACTTTAATAAAGCCAAAGTCAATTAATCATTTTGATAGTAGACTCTATTTTTATAAAATAATTGCGCGGTGCTTATACACTTCATAATTATATCTAGTATTAATCTTAATAATTATATACGTTGAAGAGAAAAAACACCTATACTTATAAGTGACCTCATTTGGTTTCACGGACATCATATCTCGTCTCAACATCTAAATACCATTCAAATACGAATAAAAATTAATTAATTAATTTCAACTTTTCAACTTTTTTATCTAATTATTACTTAGTTATTACAACTTTCTCAAACTTCCAGACAAAATATAAAAAATAATTATATTTTTTAAAATTTCAAAACAAAAATTATATTATAATATTTGTATTCAATTTTGTCTCTCTATTTTCTCAAAATCCTATAAAATATATGAATTCAGATTATTTCACTATTATTCACAAATAATCTAATTATTATTTATATATTTATCATCTCATCTTATTTGTATAACCAAATGATACCTAAAAGGGGACGTGTAAATGTAAAACTCTATTATTCGGTCTTAATTTTAACACACCATTCAAATTTGTCACACTTATACAATGAAAAAGACAAAAAACCCACTCATAAATGAAAAGTTTTGAAAGGGAAATCTCATTTCCCTTCTCCTTCCCCTTCCTTCCATGGGGAAGCTCAAGGTCTAAAGTGTGGACTTGCCCATGTTGAATGCCCATTATCCCAATCATTGTTAATATGTTCCTTTATAAGTGTTGATCATGGCTATGTAATTTTTCATCCAAAAACTTAATACAGTAAACTTTTAGTTTCTCTCTTCTTCTCCAGAGACAAGGTCATACTCGAATATGATCTCATTTTCTTGCACTTTTTCATATCTTATGTTCATCCAAACACCTACTATCGGGTGTGTTACAAATGATATTAGAGAGACACCGGTATATGTGCTATAAATCCATGGAATAAACTATTGTATCCATCAATAAAATCAAAGAACTGGTAGAGCAAACACAGCAATGTCACAAGGTATTACAACAACATTTAAAGGAAATGGCGAACAATTTTTCGGAAACTTTTAATCAATTGTAAATAAGACCAGGTGTAACCTTACATTCCCTAAGGGTGCTTTCCTAAATAAAGTCAGGCAAGAAATTTCGTGATTAATAAATCAACTAAATAATAAATAAAGCCTAAAACTAAATTCAACTGCTCCATCGAAGTATGGTCAACCTGCTCGTATTGATCATCTTCCTCGCTTTGATGGTTAAAAACATGAAATAAAACTAAAATGAGTTAAAAACTTAGTAAAAAACTCATCATAACGTAAACATAATAAACGTAAGAATTTTTATAAAAAATTTCATACCGAGAGTTTAAAATCATGATCGACCATATTGATCATTATGTCATGCATAACGTGTATAGATTTATCTAAATTAACTGATTGTTTTGACTTATTTGACTGGATAACATACTTAACTTTGTGTGCAAAGTTATGCATTAGCCCTACATCCTGTAGTCGCAAGGATAGCCGCTAAGTAGTATTATGGCATACTACAATGGACTATGCTTGAATTCGTGGCTTACACATTCATCCTGAATCTGTATTGATATTATGCATCTAAATAGTCATCTAATTAAATTAATCTAATATTATATTGCACTTTGACTTAAGAAAGCTTATATGTTTTATGCGTTGTGAGATGCATGATATGATACGTACATAATTATAATTGTCGAATCTGAACATGAAGCGGAATGATATGATCGTGTGTTATGTTAGATGACATATTTGCATATACCACGACATTCGTGGTACATAAACATTGGCTTTCAATAATTAGCTTTAATAATAATTTATCTGACTAACTAATGTTCTACTCCTAATTTATGATTAAACTACTTATCTCGTTGTGCTGCTTATTGAATCTTGCTTCATAGCTCATTACCTATACGAAGTACGAATCGTCACTAACGCTTCTATAAAAACGTGTCGAATATTCTACTTAATTAAATACATACTAGAGAATAATTTAATAAATATTATGGTTCATACAAACTTGAGTACTAAATATCATATAATTAATTACATACTAATAACATATTTTCAGTTTAAATTTAAAATTTAGTAGAATAATTAGGCTTTATACAAGTTGTTAAAATAAGTTGCAAAAATCTTAATTTATAAAACAGTTAAATTTTTTTCTTGACATTAACAAAATTATTCAAATTTACTAATAAATGATAATATCATTTAAATATTCTTAACACATTTCTTTATTTTCAATTCACAACTTAGTAACATAATTATAACAAAATCTATCAAAGTAAACAACAGAATTTCGTTAATGAAATAGACTTAATCAGATTAAAGGGTTCAAAATAAAATTAAACACTTACTATTTGCTTTTGAAATTTAAATACTAATATAATATATAATCTTTCAAATATCATTAAATGTATATTTTTATCTATATATAGACTTAATAAAATTTAATACTAAAATTATTGTATTTTTTTGTAAAATTATTGTATGCTATTACTATAGTTCAATCTTAATTTAATACTTAATAACTTAATAGGATTTATGAACTAATATATTTAGTTTAAAATTAAGCCTAACTTAACCATTAAGCCCAACGCCACTTAAACAATATAATAATTTCCGAAATGAAATAAACCAAGCCTATCATAAAATTAAGCCCAGCATGTAAATAAAGCCCATGTGAATTTAAATAAACCCAACTGAAACAAATGAAACAAGAGATGCAATCTGACTTAATTTTTTTTTTGTTTTTGAGTAGTCAATCTGACTTAATTAAACCCAATTAAATCAAACAAAAAATTTACACAATTTCTTACTATTCACACAATCTTTATACATTACACTTTTTTAATTTTTAATTTTTTTATCAAATATTTAATATATGAACAATGAATAGAATAATTGAATTAGTTTAAAAATAATAAATTTAAAAAAATTTAAAATTAAAAAAATATGATATGCGAAGGTTACGTAGCACAAAAAATCTACACAATCTCTTATTATTCACACAACCTCCACACACCACACTTTTTTTAATTTTTATTATTTGTTTCTTTTATCAAATATTTAATATATGAATAATGAATAACAAAATTGAATTAGTTTAAAAAGAATAAATTTAAAAAAAAATTAAAAAATTTCTTTTAAAAATTTTTAAATTTTAAAAAAATATGTGTGGAGGATGGGAGGCTCTATAGCATTTATCTCCGTAGCATTACTCCCTTTTCACTTGAGAGTATCACACGCACGAGAGAGAGAGAGAGAGAGAGAGAGAGAGAGAGAGAGAGAGAGAGAGAGAGAGAGAGAGAGAGAGAGAGAGAGAGCTGGCGGCCAAGTGTATCGAGAAGGAGAAAGTGACGCCAGGCGAAGGCCGTTCTGGGTGGTTGGATAGAGATCAACGATGGCAAGGCGAGATGGAGGAGACACAACGGGTCTAGGGGCTAAGGCGAAGATGTCGACGACGAGATGATGTCTGACTACCTCTAGAACACGGAGGAGGAATTTACATGACACCGTTAGATAGAGAAAATCATCCAAGCAGAGAGAGAGAGAGAGAGAGAGAGAGAGAGATGCTCACGGTGCTGCAGGTCTGGGTGCAGAGCGTGGCTAAAGCAGGGCTTCACCATTCATGGCAATGGTGTGTGAAGAAGGATAATGAAGAAGAAGCAGCAAAGGTTGAGGAAAAAGTAAAAAGCCTTGAGGATTTGAGTCATCGCCATAAGGGAGCAACTCAAAACCATCAAATCGTTGGCAAAAACTCTGCAATTGTTTCTAGATCAATTAAAAGGAACTCATATACGTATGCTATAATGGGAAGAGTCCAAAAGCCACGTCTCGTATTGCATCCTTAATCATGGAAGACCTACATGCACCAAAGCCTTCGCCACCCTCAAAGAACCTCAACCAAATTCGTAACCTTAGCCAACACTTACTTCTGTCGCCTCCTCCCAGTCTCTCCCTCGGAGATTGGCTCAATTCAATTGGTTGTACTTCTATGGGAACACGTCGAGAAGACATGCTATCACTGTGTCCAACCCTTCCTCTCGATCCTTCCAGTAGTTGACCAGGTATGATCTTGGAATTTTGAATCGGTTCAAATCGGTTAGAATTTGTTTGAATCAGCCTAAATTGATCGATTGAATCGGTTTAGTGAACAATTCAAAAAGTTCGCTAAAATAGATTTGGTTTCTTCCATTTGAATTGGCTTGAATCCAACCGTTTTTTCGATCATTGGTATCATGTACAGCTTAGTTTATCCATCTAGGGAGGATTTTGTTTTAGGAAAATGATTTACATACAATATTTTTTACAACACTTTATACAATTATGTTTTAAATGAGGGGTATTTTTGTAAAATATCTTATAAAAGTAACATCATTTTACAAAAATATCATCATTTTATAACATTATTATGAAATGTGTTGTGTGTATATCATTACTCTTCTTTTTATAAGTGATTTGATCATAAATTGTGGCTCAACAATGTATGTAAGCAGTGCACAGAAAACCTTAGAGGGCAATGATCTGAGAATATTTATTACGCCCGTGGGCAGAGAAAACCTTTGAATTTATGGTTATCAAACTTAGTTGTGGCGAGAGCAGAAACATGGAGGTCATGGGAAGGGGGAAACACTTGCAGAGCTGATGGCTCAACATGGAGGTCTGATGGCCCAGCTTTATCTAATGCACTTGCAGAGCTTATTTCTCCATGCTTCTCTAGATCTCGTCTTATTACATTGTACACTGTCACTTATACAAGGGGAGATTTGAAAAATCTTCCAACCCTATTTGATTCGGGTGGGCTTTCATATATATATATATATTGCAAAGCTTGTTTACTTAAAAAACATAATTTTTTTTTTCATTTTTTTATGGGCAAATTGAAATAATTAAAACATACGAGGTCGAGGGTTCCAACAACAACCACATTACAATGTCACATTCATACAATTAAAAATAAAATAGTGGAAAATGTTAGAAATTGAGCCAAATTAATGATCCGATCCCAAATCTTAGTAGCTAGTTAGATACTGAAAAATGAGTACAATTCATGATATAATGGTCTATAACGTTGTGGATCAGACGATTGGTATGCCTACTGCAATAAAATTGTAGCTGTTGTTGGTTAAAAAATAAAGTATTAAAATCGCATTTTCCTCATGCTCGGCCACGGGAGTATGTCATGTCGAGTCCCAATTTTAGCCTCAGGAAAGCTAATGACATAAAGTGACGATACAGGAGGAAAGGTAGTTGCATGGTTGTACCCGCACGTGAAGAGTTGAGAAATTAAGACTACATATTTGAGTTGAAAGTTAAATAAAATATAAAATATTTTTTTAAATTTAAAAAAATAAATTATTTATTTTATTTTATATAAAAATTTTAATAATTAGATGAAATAAAATAAAATGAAATCATTTATGGCAACAAACAAGACGGAAGAATTATTGATAATTATAAGGGAGATAGCAGTTGAAAGAGAACACATGAGGATAAAATGGGCACAAGTATGAGCATTGGTAGATCCTAAGGCACCATCAGAGTTTGCTTCACTTCATGCATTTTTCTTATGTCTCTTCTCTTTTATTGTTGAAATTAATTATACTTAGGGGTGATAAACGGTCCGGTCGGATCGACCATTTTGGTTCGGACCAGACCAGACTGAGAGTTAGACCGGTCCGATCCGGTCCATATTTTAAAGGATCGAAAACATTCGGTCCGGTCCACGGTTTTTTTAGTTTGGACCGAATGAAAAATTAAATTTTTTTTTATATATATTTTATATATAATAATTGTACAATTAACAATATAAATTTTTAAATATATTATTAATACTTATTAATATTCTATAAATTAACAATATTTTATATATATCTTCATCTAACCTATCATTATTAATAATATAAAATTTTAAAAATACTACTAACACTTGTTAATATTCTATGAATTAATAAATATATAATATCAATTAGTTAATTATATAGTAATTATATAAATTAATAATATAATTTTCATCTAATTTATTATCATTAACCATATAAATATTTTTTTATTGAGTTTGTTACATAATACACATTAATAAGTCACTTAATTTAATTTAGTATTTTAAATAAATTTTTTCTATTAATTGTTTAAAAAAATAAAAAATAGAAAAAAAATAGATTAGACCAACTAGACTAGACCAAATCGGACGGATAATTATCAGTCTAATTCAATCTCTTTAAATATTCAGTCCAATCCAATCCAAAAAAATAATGAATCGAAAATATTCGGTCGATCGCCGGGTACTACAGGCAAATGGCATAGTAGTACATACCATGGAAAATCCACGCGCGGGTAACGAAAACAGAGAGAAAGGCGCCAAAAGTTTCTAAAACTCAAAAAGGGTAATATTCTGAATTTCTGATTCTGCTCCCGCCCCGCCCCGCCCCGCCCTTCATTTCGTATTTTATATTTCTCTCTCCACTTTCCCCTTTTCTATTTACATTTGCCCTTTCTTTCTTCCCCCCATCTGTCTATTTGCCTGTGCCTGTGTCCTTTCGAGATTAATACACAGACATTCCAACAAGCACAAGCACGAAAATGGCTACTACTGGTGGAGTAAAGGGGAGGAAGAGAGTGGAGGCCTCTTCGGAGCCCCAGACTGCTACTTCTTCTCTCCTTCGCGCCAAAGATGGCAGCGCTTTTGCTCGATGGTACCCTTTTCCAAATTCCTTCTCTCCCTCTCTTCTGTAGTTGAGAAAGTTTTCTAAGGTTTATGTTTTATTTTTTTAATATACACATATCAACTATTTTTACAACGCAGTATTAGCCGACTTTGAACTGTAGTTTTTATCAAATGCCTTCAATTTTTGTTCGATTGATATTTGATGAGGATGGGTTTTGATTACTGCTGGCTATACGCAGTGAAGAGTGCAACAAGAATGTTCCAGTGGCTCTCATAAGCATGCACAGTTGCAGCCTCGAAGCCAAAATCAAACTTAATCTCGGTTCGTATCCTCTCGTTTGTATCTATTCGTATCTCAAAATATCACTTGTTTTTTTTTCTCGTTCAAATAAACAAGAACCTATTTTGATGTGTATTTTTTTTACTGTTCCTGTATATTTTCTGTTTTAGAGGCTCAAGTCGTGGAGATGTCCACTGAATCCAAAAAGAAGCCTGCAGACAGGTATATTTGGTTTTCTGTGCGAGTAATTCTGCTATTAACGTCCCTTTTTTATTTGAAATAAATTGATTTTGAGTATTTACGCAGGAAGAAATTAGGTACAACAGGACCTAAGGCAAAGAAAGCAAAAACTGAGAAGAAGGTGAAGAAGGGCAAGGATCCAAACATGCCCAAGCGCCCTCCTACTGCCTTCTTTCTCTTCATGTACTCTCTCTCTCTCTCTCTCTCTCTCTCTCTCTCTCTCTCTCTCTCCAGTCTGAACCGATCCTGGTTTCGATTGGTTTTTGTGTTTATTCATTGTGTGATATATATAATCTGTGAGGATTTATTCTATATATGTTTCAGGGATGACTTTAGAAAGGCCTATAAGGAAGCACATCCCGATTCCAAGGACGTCAAAGTGGTATAAATCTTTGCACTAAATTTATTTTCTGGTTTGTGATTCGATTGTGGTTAGTCTTATTATCTTGCTGGACGATGAAACTTAGGTTGCAAAGGAGGGTGGAGAGAAGTGGAGAAACTTAACTGAAGAAGTGAGTTTTGAATTAGTGTTATTCTCTTCAAAGTCGAATGCTAAATTATACGAGTGTCCTGACCTTTTTGGCATATTTGGTTTTCAGGAGAAGAAAGTTTATCAGGATAAAGCTTCTGATCTTAAGACGGAGTATGAAAAGGCCTTGGAGAGTCATAATGCTGAAGATGAAGATGTAATCCGTTCTTAGATGTTGCAGTTATTTCTCCATTTTGATTTTAAGTTTATTTAAATTGTTTTGTTGTATGGTTTTTATTCTGAACAAGTGGCTTTTATTACTTTTCCAGGGTGATGGAGGTTCAGAGAAGGAAGTGGAGGGAGCATCTGATGGAGAGTAGTGCATGTTGAATTTTCATCTGTGTGATGATTGGCTCTGGTCCATTGTAAATTTTTAGAACTGGTTTGGTTAGTAGTTTGAGAGTAGATGTTAGAAGCTTTCTCAAGGGAAAATATAGTGTTTCTTGGTTTGGGGCACCATTTCTATTCTTCTCAGAATGCTAATTGTTGGTTAACTTGTCAAGTATCTGGCCTAAGTCACTTTCTTGTTATTCTTATAGTTATTCTGGTGGTTCTTTGTTCTTGATTGGTTTCTTCATTGGCTTAAGCGATTAATTGTTGGGGGCATGCATTCGCATTAATTTGCTTTGCACGCACGCTTCTGAAGCAGATTCTTTGGGATGGATATGCATGCGGTCATTGAAATTGTTTTGGATGTGTTCCCCATTTTATGGTTTATGCGCTGTAAGTAATAATAACTCATTATTTCTATTTAATGAAACGGATAGTATGCTGAAGATGAATGCTAGAATAGACAGATGAGTTGTTGCAGAAAGCTGAACCTATATCTCATTGGACACTTGTTTCGTTGTCCTACAAGGTGGCAGTGGTTTGCCACACAAGCACAAATTGTGGGAAGAGGCAGCTGCGGGGAAGATATTACATGGCCTTGTGGTATCTCTCCACATAGTCTGTTTGCTCTGAAGTTTGCATTTCTTAGGCTTTCAATACCCAACAAGCTATTCGGGATTCTTCCTGAGAGTCCATTGATGGACAGGTCAAGCCATTGAAGTTTTAGCAATATGCCTAAACCTGTAGGGATGGCGCCGTTAATCTGGTTCCTTGAAACATCAAACCTTTTTAGTCAGGTTTGAAATTGAACTGGGTAGGTGGCTTGAAATCCTGTTGCTAGCAACGTTGAGCACTTTCAAGTTCAAGCCTTCCCTCAATTCAGGAATGCTGCCTGTAATGTGATTACTCGATACATCTATAACCTCCAAAAAGCTACTCGTTTGGTTATTCAAGATCCTTGAGATAGACCCAGTAAGCTGATTTGAGTGAAGATCAATAGAGAGCCCGCCTGGCAATCTGATTTCTGAAAGATCTGACCTCAATTGGTTGTTTGAGAGCTTGACCTTTTGCAAATTTGACATATTTGCAATAATAAGGATATCTCCCATGACAGTGTGCAAACAAAGAATCTTAATTCCGCGGCGCGTACGTATTAGATCATATATGTGAGATGTTGCTTGGAAAACCTTATATTATATTCGAAAATGCTTTCATAACACCATTTTTTTATCACTTCAAAAGGGCATAAATTATAAAATTGAAGTCTAACGGCCTCTTGAAGTTCCCATCTAGATATACTTAAAATCTTACTTAGACCCATGAGATAATTAGCTTTGCCTGGGCTGAAGAACTCCATCTGACAAATTACTATCTCTGAATCAAACCTCTTAAAAAAAAAATCCTCACGATGGCCGACGGATGTGTTGATGCAACTGGCGAGATGTAAAAATTGTAAGGCCAACTCCAAGCTTCGTAACATCGAGTTAAAAGATGAAACCGATTCGACACGGACAGGCAAAACCCCAATTAATCTCTACATGGTATCACAACTTTTCCGACAAACGTCTCTTTGATCCTAAATGGTCTCCTAAGTGAACTCCTCCTCCTCCTCCTCCAACGCTTCCTATGCCACCCCGACATCCAATACCCCTCCCTCCCTTGTTTCACTTTGTCACTTGGTCACTATCAAACTTACCGATAATAATTATCTCATCGGTCAGCGGCTCTTTGGTCATGCCCGGATCATTTGATTAATGTTTCGAGGCAGGAGACTCTAAAGCTCCCCTATCAGAGAGATGCCCTGCCAAGAGATGAATAGATTACTGAAAATAAAAGGTGTTATTTCCATTAAAATAATAATAATAACTTCTGTGACGAGACAAAGAGAGCACGCAGAAGGATATGATGGGAATTCCCATTTCATAGATAGATCAGAATCTGATCATGAGCAATTCGTAAATAATGGAGCACATTAACTGCCTAATTCGTAAATATGATGGGAATACTCAGACTTTTTCTAATTAAAAATTACCCAAGTAACAATAACAGCCTGATTCACAGCACAAGAATCCAAGGGCAGACTGGACAGGAAACTTCATGGAATGAGCACAATAACTGATAAATAATGGAGTAACAATTAGCGACCTTATACTCTGCCCACAAATATCAAAGTAGCCTAGACCATACGGGAAATCCGTAGGCATGCATATGAAAGATCGATCTACAAATACCCCACGTATTCAGGCTTCCTCAGTACTGCACACTCAAAGTCATATATCACAACTCTTCAATTATTTTACAAGCAATGCAGGCAAACACCTCCCCACGATCATAAGAAATATGGGACTCCTGTCCTGGGGCCTCTCATCTGGTTGTTCTCCTCTGTTTCAGTGAAAAACTTCACTTCTCTCTCCTGTTACAAATGACAGAAAATGAGCATCCATGAACAAACATTGTTTCCGGCAATACAAATGCCTAACAATTGAGTCATGATATATGAAATCTCCTGTCTAGGATAGTACAAGCTGGCAACCCTTAGATTCAGCTTTAGTCAATCGCATAAGTGCAAGTTTGGACCTGCTCAAGCAGTATGCAATCATGAGCCCAAATCATTAACCGAATCATGAGAGTACTCCTTTTAACAGCAATAGTCTTTCATGCATTGTCAAATCAAAAAATACCTTACAATCTTATCATGCCATATAGATATTTGGATTACTAAGATACAAACCGTTAGGTGCACAACTACAAACAAGCAGAAATAAGTTCTAAAATGATCTCACACTGTAACATAATTTTTTTTAATAAGTAAACACTGCAGCACAAAGAATGAGAAGAAACCTAGTGATCAAATTAAACAGATTAGTATCCCTCTGCATAAAGCGATAACACGTGGACTTCAAAAATTTAAATATCACAGTATCACACCTAAGTCTGAACTTAAAACTCCTTTTTATTATGTAGGAATAATCTAACCAAATAAGCCAATTGCCTTCAAAAAATAAACCAGAGAAGCAAGTGCGTGTAATCTCACCATATTATCACTGAAACTCAATATGGAAGCCACATTCCCGCAACGATAGCAGTAATTTGGTGCAGACCACACCTGCAAAGATCCAGAAACTATCTACTCATTCAACCTATAAAATAACCAAGCAGCAAAACTAATATTGCAAGTACAGAGCCTCACAGTTACTAAGCCTTTATCTTGAAACATGTACTTGAGGCCCTCTTGTACAAGTTGGTGTGCTCGACAAACCAGATCAAGATTGTTTATGCGATTGAACTGCATGATATGAAATATTCATAAGATCAGCAGGAAAAATATCCTATTAAAGAGTAAAGCATTTCATATTACCTCAGAAGTGACCCTGGACCCAAAAAGCCAACCAGCTCCACGCGGACTAACTGCCCATGTTTCAATATCCTCAGGATCACTCCACATGAGATCACAAAATGGCCCCTCATGTGGAATTTCACAATTTCGTTCTATAACCCGCATCTGCAGAATTAGTTCTGATAATATTGAAGTTGCAATAATAATGAACACAAAACTTCCCGTCAGCCATAAAAGTGATCAGTGGAAACTACGTGAGTAAGCTACTTATCAGTTATCACAGACAACTGCTAAAGACCAAGCAAAAGAGGAATAACAAAAGTTGCACATTTTTTCTCCTAACTATTCCAATGGGATAGTTTTTTTGACACCATACCATATGTATGTGATTACAGATCCTTACTAAGAAATTTTTTTTTACATAAAATCCCTAGATGTTATAGCTCACTAGGGAACAGAGAAAATTCTTTTTGTGTTTTAGGCCTCCCATCATTTCTATACACAATAACAAGAAAACATTAAAGATTGCAACTGATTTAAAAATCAAGAAAAGAAAATAGATTTATAGTTTCTATTGGATTCCACAAAAATCATTTAAGTAAATATAATGCTCTCTGCAGCATAATATCATCCATGCATTGCATAGGCATTGCCAGTAAAATCTATAAAATGCATATAAATAATGCTATAGTTGAATGACTCTAATGACCAATTGCTGAAGAGGGGAAAACAAAACCTGATCAATTGTTCGAATGTCAGGAGAAAGACCACCATGGACACAAAGCACCTGGGACGGTATATCAAATTATATTTAAAATTCCAAACGTATGCAGCTATAATGCATAAAGCAAAGAACTTATAAGTCAATACATATTATATGTATTGATAGATGAGAGAGAGATTTACTGTTCCATCAATAATTGCTGAGAGTGTCAAATAGTCAAAAACATCTGTACAATACCGCCATGCATTAGCATTTCCATACTTCCTCTGGCACTCATCATAAAAACCATATACCTAGGAAAATTTGAAAATTTTACAATAATATATTAGATCAAAAAGGTTTTTTCTTTCTTTAAATTAAATATATCAGACAAAAGATCTTACTCTGGCAAATGCAAGATGCCCTTCCTACCAGCATAAGATCTTGACATGCAGATCAATACCATTTTTAACATAGCAAAGAAAACTAATAAAGTCAAACAAAGTCTAACCACTTTGGTGAACAAAAGAATTCTGTCAATACATCCATCTAGTTAGTAAAACTCTAATCACAAGCAATTCACATTTTTTTTTTTGTGATTTCACCATGAATATGATACAAACTACAATATTTAGATAAAAATACAGATTTTCCATCCAACATATCAATATATCACTAGGAATAAAAAACAATCCTGAAAACTAAACCAATCTTGATGCCAAAAATGAAACAGAAAAAAGAAAATTGCTTATCAGATTAAAACCTCATGTATCAATCTGGTTAGTGCTACATGTAACAAGAGTAGTAAAGGCATCAATGAGGTGGGGAGAGATCTTGAAATAAGCCAATTTTCCCAAAAAACAAGAAAAAATCTAATATAAAAAGTACAATGAATAAAAAGATCATATCAATGCATTTGATATAGAAACCACCTAACTCCCAACTGGAGCAAAGAAAAGGTAGCATTTCATTCTTAACCCTCTCACGGCCACAATTAGGGGTGTAACTGATCTGGTTTGGCTCAATTTTGGATATATTTTAGAACCGAACTAGTATACACCGGTTTTGAGATTTGACGAACCGAAACCACACCGGTTACATCCCTAAACCGGAACTTCCGGTTTTACCGGTTCCGGTCTCATTTGGTCCCTTTTTCCGGTTTTATTAGTATATATAGATATAATAATATCATATAGTGATATAGTATTTGATTATGTATGTTATTGATAATATATTAGTTATAATATGTTAGTGTCTAACTTATTTATGTATTTGATTATATATGTTAGTGATAATATGATGGTTACATACACTTTTTTATATGCGAACCGGTTCAGTCCAGTGTTAGAAAATGGAAAACCGGAACTAGACCGGTTTCGAAAAAAATGGAATTGGTACTAGACCGAACCGGTTTTGAACCAGACGGTCTGGTTCACCGGTTTTTTTTTCACCTCTAGCCACAATTATTTATTATGAAGGCAAAAGTTGATCATTAACTTATGATAAACCATACCTTCATTAAAACATATCAGAAATAACATCAAACTAAGAATAAGATTTTACTCACTTTAGCTGCACAATTGACACAACATAATAAAAAACCTGACTCAAAAGCACACCTGGGTTAGTTGCCTGCTTTCATGGTTTCCACGTAAAAGGGTAATATTTGCTGGGTATCTGTGAGCAAACAAAAGCACCATAAATAACAAAGAACAAATAAGCCTCTTGGGGAATGACATATAGACCTAATAACTAGCGAGTGCACAAACAAACAGATAGATAATGAAAGTAATTGCACTACCATCCATAATCTTCACAATGTGAGCCTCAAGGAGCCCGTATAAGAATCAATAGGAGATTCAAACCCCAAAGAGGTCCCATCATATAGGCAGATGCTCATATGGTTCCATGTCTTCTACGACAAAAGAATGATGGAAAATATAATTCTAATATTTAGGCCCCAACTAGGTCATAATGTGGCAAAAATGTTTTAAGATAATACTTGCTAAAAAATATACAAAAACTAAACACCAAAAGAAGAAAAACATGACAATAACAACCATTGCGCATCCTAATTTTTCTGCATCAGTACTTCCCAACTCTCTTGATGACAACTGATGCATACATTGATCCCTTATACATTACTCCCTAGTGCCAAACAAGTTTTTTGAGAACCTAAACAATCAATCACTATACATCATCTACAATGTCCTGTTGTGTTTGGGTAGTGAGGTATTCTCAAGTATTCTGTGAATAGTAGTGAAAAAGTAATGATAAAATATTGAATAGTAGTGAATATTAGTGAAACGTAGATGAAAAGTAATAATAAAATAATGAATAGTAATGAGGCATTCTGAGAATACCTGAGGTACTCTCAGTACCCAAACTCCTTTTGGGTAGTGAAGTGTTCTGAGAACATTCCTCATTATTTGATCATTACTTTTCACTTACTACTATTCAATATTTTATCATTATTTTTTTACTACATTTTCACTATTATTCACAGAATATCTAAAATCACCTTACAACCCAAACACAACCTAAGACATCCTGAAAATTGTAATCCTTCATTTGCAAGAAGAGGAGACACGTGGATATATAATAGTCTTCCTAACTTCCTTTTTGTTATGAGCAATATAAAATTTTATTAAAACTAGTAAATAGGTATAGTCCAAGTATACAGGAAGTATACATACAAACAACAAACACCTAATTACAAGTTAGGAGCTAAAGAGTGATACAAGAAAATCATCTAAGCTGGCTCCATTAAATATACTGGTAGAAGCCCAAAGAAATAAAGTACGGAAGAATAAACTTCTAAGCTCATCCGGAGAATAGGGTTGAGCAAAAATCTAAAAATCGGATTCTGAATCCGGCTCCTCTTTGACTCCAACAAAATGGAGTCGGAGTCGGATTTTTTTTTTATTTTTAATTTTTCAGTCGGAGCCGAAGGTGTCGTTGGACCGACTCCGACTTTGCCATCCAACTCCGACTCTGACTCTGAATCCGACTCCAATATTATACATATGTTATAAAAATATATATTTATTTATATATTTATTGTATATACTATTATAGTTATATAATTATATAACTAGAACTTATATAGTTAAATTCAATAATATGCTAGTATGAACTGGTTATTATAAAGTAATATATTTATACTATAATATAAATAGACTAATGATAGTTTAGTATATGTAAATATCATAGTATTACTACCAAGCATAATCAAGTATAGAAATAAATTAGACACTAGTATTTAAATAAGTCTAGTATAATAAATTAATAACACATATTAATTTACTAAAATATAATAACATTTAATTAGACACTAGAAAGTCTAGTATATAATTAAGCTGGAAATAAGTTAGACATCAGTATGATAACATGTAATTAGACACTATAGTATAAATCTAGTATAAAAATAAGTTAGATATTAGTATAGAAGTAAATTAGCAGTGAATGATTTGGTTTAGTTTTAAATTTTTTGGAAAAATTGAAATTTGAAAGGCCACAAAAAATTCTTTTTAAAATGGGCTAAATACGAAAAAAGCCCAAAACTGAAATCCCAAATCCGATTCCGCTCCGCCGACTCCGACAAGTCAAGTCGGAGCCTACACAAGTCGGAGTTGGAGTTCGGATTTGAACTCCAACAAAGTTAGAGTCAGAGCTCACCCCTACCGGAGAACGTTCCCTATCTTCAAAGCTTCGACCATTTCTTTCAATCCAAAGGCACCACGTGATACATAAATGAATCATTCTCCATACATCCGCAATATGGGAATTGCCCCGAATCCTTTGACAATAAGTGAACAAATCTAGCACCCTCTTAGGCATCACCCATGCAATTCCAGTCTTGTTAAAAATCTCCACCCATAACATCCTCGCCACCTCACAGTAAAGTAAAAGATGATCTATTGACACACCACTCTTCTTACACATATAGCACCAATTCATCACAACGGGTACACGCTTTCTCAAATTGTCCATAGTCAATATTTTCCCAAAAGATGCAGTCCAACCAAAGAAAGCAATTTTAGGCGGCACCTTACTTTTCCAAATGCACTTCCAAGGAAATGAAATATAATTTTGACATGACAAAGCCTTGTACAAAGATCGCACAATGAACTTCCTACTCCCAGTATTTCAATCAATAAAATATTATTTTACCCATACAAAAAAATTCAAGTGCACCTAAAAAGAACATACCTAGCTTTAAGAAGCAAAAGGATCGTGAAAACTTCAAGACTATTGTATCCTCGATCAACAAAATCCCCCTGATAACAATTTAGAAACATTTAACAATAGAGCACATGAGCAAGTGACATGAGATGGTGCAATGACAAGTTGAAGCAATTTCCAACAAAAAGTATGAACTGTACCATAAATATGTAATTTGTTTCCGGTACATGACCTCCTGTCTGGAAAAGTTTCATTAGATCGTGAAACTGGCCATGAATATCACCACAAACAGTGACTGGACTATTGACAGGCTGCACATTGGACTCCTCAATAAGGATCTCTTTGACCTGATAATGGTAACAACTATGAACCTCTTCCAGAAATGGAAACGTATAAAACAAACATAGGATGGTGACTACCACCTGTATGTTTGCTTCCGGGAACACTCATATTTACCACGACTGAAGAAAACAAGAACAATTCAACAAATGCTTCCAATTAGGCATAGCATCTGTTTGTAGATTTGTTTCATCATAAACTTCAAGTAGGAATATTACTTCACAAATACAAGCTAAAAAAAAAAGAACACGGAACCAAACCACCATCCAACTAGGCATTTTCAGATAGTAAATGAACACATAGACCGACATTATCAGGGAAGTATGATTATATGTGACAATAAATTCTAGTCTAATGCTTCCCTGCTTTTAGAAAGCAGACAAAGCGATGTGTGATGCATTGCAACTAGTTTTTTGATAAACACTGCTTTATATTATCAGGGAAGCCTCGCATTATTGGAAACAAATTTGAGTCAGAATGAACTCTATCCTAAAGATTTTGTAAGCAATCACACAACTGTCATAGGAGAAGCACGTTACTTGCCTACAAAAAAGTGTTCTTATGACTTTACTGGGCAAGGATACAGATTCACTTGATAGGCAGAAATCTTTGCTGCTCACTGTGTTTACCTGGTGCCAGTTCATCTTTATTTTTAGACCTACATATCTCAAGTTGTTCGGGAAATAGGCATTCAAGAAATCGATGAAATGCAGATAGACCGTCCCTCTAAAATACCAAGAATCAACTCGACGATTAAGGAGATATTTTTTCACATGTTATAGAATAAGAGGCGGCCACATTTAAAACATTAGCATGATGGACGTCAAAGTCAAATATGCCAAAGCATTCGCAACCCATATTTACAAATAGAAATATGGGATTCTAAACCCAAACTCACTATAGGCAAAAATACAGCCCTCGGATGATACCGGTGTTCTTCTGTTTCTTTTCTTTTAACTAGTAGATGATGCCTAGTTTTCAAAACAGTTGAGTTCATTCGTTACAATATAATGTCGGATGCTTCACATAAGGCTGACAATTTGAGTCGAACGACTATCTTCTTAGAGTTGCGAGATTATAAAATCAAGAAGAAAATATTTCCCTTTTTTCTGTCAGCAACCAAACATATTGTAAGGATTCAACTTTGCACGCTCGACTTATTCTCTTTAAAGGTGAGAGAACTAAGACCCTAATAATATCGAGATAGAAACGTAATATGTGTGCGTGTGTCGGGGGGGTAGGGGGGGATACGCACGTATTCGCAGAGGAGCTGAAGTTCGTCTTCCAACAGATGCTGACCCTCTTTCACCTTCGAGATCCACTGGTCCAAGTCCATCTCCGATTCTCTCCTCTTCCTGTTCGTCTGCCCTCGAGGGGGTTTAGGTTTTTCCCAATGAAGCGAAATGAGAGGAGGCGAAAGCAAGAAGAACCGCCCAATAGGAACAACTCAAGTTTATAAATATACAGATCTGCCTCCACCTATAATATACTACAAATGATCATATATGTGGATTTGTTATTTTCCTTCCCTCTTTCTTTCATTTTTTTTTTGTTAATATTACATATAATCGTGGAATGCGTAAATGCTATTAAGTCACTTTAAAAAAGAGTAGGGTCTACTCACAAAAAATTAATTTCTTGTCATGTGAGTCCCATATTTATTCACTTTTTTCAAAGCGACTGCACGGCACTTGTACACTCACGACTGCAAGTATCATTTCTCTATTGGTTTTGTTAGTGTTCTTATGCCTGGAATTTAAGATTTTAAGATTAGTCTCGTTTGGTTTCTTGACTGCATTCAGCTCAGCTGAGTTCGGTTCAGATTTTGATCTTTTTTAATATCTAAACACCCAATTCTCAAATCATTAAACTCATCTCAACTCAAAACTTATTTACATGTGAGATCCACAATCTTTTTCAACTTATCACTTCTTTACACGTGAGATCCATGACCTTTTTTAACTTCTTATAAACTCATTTTAACATCCAAACACATCTAAATCCATATTAGGTGGGTCTCACAGAACCCACTCTACCATCTCAACTCACTAGTATTCATAAAGAACTTGACTTAATTCAATTTAACTCAACATCCAAACGCAATCTTAAAAATAGGATACTGCTAAGGCAATCGACAATACACTTTCTTCAATTGCAGATTGTAAAGGATTGATTAGTTACTGAAAATTAAGAAGAAAAGCAAGATAGACGTTTGGCTTCACACCTAGATTTGTTGGTGTCTAGCTCACAGAATTTTCTTGGTGTCATCCTTTCAATTAGAGCATTAGTATTAATTTCATCAAAATTATTTTCAAAATTTGACGAAAAGTACATATTTTTCATAAATCCAAAACCTCTCTAAATATAACCTTACATTGGATTAGTCAAAATAAAAATATTATATTATTTTTTTAATAATAATATTTTTATTTATTTTTTCATATTTTATAATTATACTAACTATATGTTAATTAATAATAATATTTCTTCCTTCACATATTTCAAAACTGAACACAAAAATGAAATTCTTGCAACACATCAACAGCAATTATATTTGCCCATCAAGAACAACAATAATATTTCTTGCTCGTTGTTCCAGGACAAAGCAATTAAAATCAGGACATATTTCTCACATATTTCTTGCTCAGTGTTCCAGGACAAAACAATTACAATAATATTTCTTACATCAACATCAATAGCAATTACAGCAACCCATCAAAAGCAACAAAACTGAACACAAAAATTACAAAATTGAAACTTGCTGATTGTTCCAGGACAAAGCAGTAACCCATCAACAACCCAAAACCTCCCCTGCTATTGTTTTCATCATATCACAATTTCCAAAGAATATCATCCATTCAAAAGAAAAAAAGAGATCTCATAGTTGATGCCCAGCCACATATTTCTTCCTTCACATGTGGCTGGGTAGCCACTAAAATCAGATTAACTGCAAATCTACCCAACAGTTAGATGGAGATTTCTCGGATGTATCTTCGAAATTATTCAAAGATGCCTTATGAATTTTCTTCTGAATATTAAGGAAGTAGGCTTGCTACATGGCATTCATGCCAGCAAGATCCTTGCTCATCATCTTCACCTCCCACTTTTTTGTATCAAGTTCCAGTTGTGCTTCTCTTTCATGATCTGCCTTTCATCATGTATGTTATTCTCTCTACCATGCAAAACCCTTTATCCTTGGTCATTTGACCTAACACCATGTTGATCTCAGCGTCACATGATTCCTTGGCCTTCCACTTCCTCATGCTTTCTTTCTCAGCTTTTTTTCCCTTGAGGTCTCTCAGCAAGAACCTCCACGTTCTCCTCCCTTGCGCGGCAACTTCACTTGACTACTCATTGGTTGGATGTTTATTGTGTGACCTTCTCTTTGTATTCACTGTCATCATGTGTTGCTGTCATTTCGGTTGGTGTCAGTGCTCCATTGTGAAGTTCGCCTTCTCCATCTCTTTGTACATAAGTTTTGCATTTTCAATCTAAAAAGTTGAAGGAATATTGTTAGAAAATAAATCTTACCTACATAATTGCAATATTAAAGGAAAATGAATCGTACATTGTCTTGCTCGGTCGCATCATTCGGGTGCAATGATTCTACCTGCATTAAAAATGCACAAAAATTATTTGTACATTTCTAGATCATGGACCAGCGATTGATCAATGACCCTACAGAACGGTTCACAGTATTGAGATTTTTTATACTCGTGATAAAAATCTGAAATTCTTTTCCACATCTGAGTGGATTTTTTATCAGTATCTCATATAACATCAATGCTAATATTGAGCCAAGCAGAGACAATGAGATTATCATTCTCTACAGTGAAAGATGCACCTCTTTGAACTTTTTTTGTCGGAAGCCTCTTTTCACCATCAAGGGAGGTTGTTTGGACCACCATATTAGAATATTGCGTGTACGTTGGGGTGCTATTACAACATTCTCCTCCACTTTGTAAGAGAGTGGTGAAGAATGGGTCATCATCGAATGTAGTGTCTATCCTTTAAGAAATCCTAATTTTTAAGGAGTGAGACAAAAGAATAACAACTGACTAACTATGTGGTGTGAAGGATATGTATTCATATGCAAGCTAAATACAACAGAATGTAGTAAATATCTTGTTATTTTCTCCAGGTAAGGACCATATGCAGTGATTATGGTGTGGTCTACAACTGAGGTCAGGTTAGGACCATATGCAGTGAAAGACTGCAAAAAAGCAGCCATTACTTGCTGTAATTTATTTCTGAGTCCAGACCCTAAAAAAGCTATATATTGCAAAAGGAAATCAGCCTTATTTTTATGAAAATGCATAGTTAAGGTTTAGACTCCTTCAATTTCAAAGTGGGAAAGGGGTCCCAAGTAATTTGGGACTTAGTGTAATAGACCAAGGAATAGACCACAACTCAGTGCAAAGTTCCAACGAGTTTTATACACTCTATCGTTGGTTCTATTTTATTAGGGATGAATTATATCAGAGGTCAATGGAGGGTGAGCAAGCATAAGCATAATCAAAGTTGAAACCGATGCTGATAGCACATTCTCAAACATTTATTATGCAAAACTCACATGCATCTATTCAATTCAAACCCAGGAAGTAAAATTCCTCTCCAAGCAAACAATAGACACAATTCTTAGACCAAGCAGTATATTTACCCCTGTGAAGCTTACCTAGATTTCGAAGGAAGGGAGACTTGGAGAGGCAGTCTAGGGCAAACACGCAGATAACGATTTACTCTACCAAATTAGCAGACCTCAAATCGTGAGTGTTCCTTCTTGCAAACACGCGTTCCTTCTTGATCTCAGATGTCAATTTCATCTCAAGCCAAGAGAGAAGACTTCGAGGACGACAACGACAGATTAAACGAAAATGAAAAAAAAAAAAAAAAAAGGAGAGATCGGGAGAGAGGTAGTGTTTGGCGAGGGAAGAGAGAAATGGGAGAAGGGAAGAGAGAAAGCTGAAAGAAGAGGAAAATCGAGAGAAATCGAGGGAAGAGAGAAATTGGGTGTTCGGGGAAGTGAAAATTGTGAAAACCGAAAAGCAAAGCAATATTTACAAAAAAAATTATTACTTTTGAAGGTAAGCGATATACTTAAAATTACTATAACTTATATTTCAAGTTTTTATTCTTTTGAAGAACTCAATATAGATTATTTTAACTATATTTCTTCAAATTTTAAGGATGCATTGAAGAAGTCTAGGTCTGAATTTCAATCAATGTTTTAAATTCAGTCTTGGTGATAATTCCAATTTAAGTATTGAAACAAAATATTTTGATATCAAAATGTTTCGGTATACAGTTTTGGGATTAATTATATATTATATATAAATATTTATATGTATATATAAACTAACAACTAACAGAATAAATATATGTATATTGTAAGTTTATATCATATGTGTGTGTGGAAGAATTGATGATTTATAAAATAAATATATGTTGAAAAAGTACACACTTGAGTTGAGAGACAATAAACAATGAAAAGAAATTAAAATAATAGAGAAATTATAAAAAATAATGATATTTTAAAGAGAGGGAGAGAGAGAATGAAGGGACATTGTTAAAGTTTCAAAAAAATTAAAATTATATAAATACATTTATATTCTAAAAGTAATTAAATATTATCTAGATTTAAAACTTACAAAAATACAATCCAAAGTACAAGAAAATCACAAAAACAATAAAAAACGGAATAAGCCCGCAATGCTGATTCTAGTCAAAATTGTTGAAATTTGACCGGAATGGCCTCAACAGACCAGAACGAGCCGAAATTTAGGACAAAACAGAACGATAAAATATAGTGTACCAGATATTACACTGGAATGGAAAATTCTGGCTATTTCAGCTGGAACTGAACGAAATTTAAAACTATGATTTTAATGGCTTTTGGATTTTTGCCTAAAACTATGAATACAGGTAAGTGATACTCCTTTAGGGAAATTGGATTGAATCCATTATGCAACAAGCTTAGATTTTCTTCCAACCTTGGTTTGTTTAGGTTTTGAGATTTTGGAATCAATTCTGGTTGGTTGGGTCTCAAAATGCTAAAAAGAACCAACTGCAATCAAATTCCATGCATAGCTCAAATGACATTTCCTCCCCTATAATAATGGGCGAGTGGCAAGCTCAAGGGTCACATAAGTTCATAGTAGTGGAGGATCAAAACCAAAACCTCCATCTCTCTGCACATAAACAGGGCACCCCGTCAAGCCCGCTGTAGCCACCGCAGAAAGGTCACAATGGTGGTGGGCACTCTGCCAGCTTCACGTGCTAGATTTAGAAGCCAGGGGTGATGGAAGCACCAATGGCACACAGGTTAATTCTCCAAGTCTCAGACTAATTGAAGAGAAAAACGTTTTAAGGGTAAATGTCTTTTGTGCTCGGTGCATATTTTCTCTGATAATGCCCGCTTCACAATGAAAATTATTTATCTAGGAAACAGGTTATGCACAAAACCGTGCCAAAATACATATGCAAGATGCTTATTAAAAATTACCCAAGTAAAACAATAACAGCCTGATTCACAGCACAAGAATCCAAGAGCACACTGGACAAGGAAACTTCATGGAATGAGCACATTAACTGATAAATAATGGAGAGTAACAATTAGCGACCTAATACTCTGCCCACAAATATCAAAGTAGCCTAGACCATACGGGAAATCCGTAGGCATGCATATGAAAGATCGATCTACAAATACCCCACGTATTCAGGCTTCCTCAGTACTGCACACTCAACATCATATCACAATTCTTCAATTATTTTACAAGCAATGCAGACAAACACCTCCCCACGATCATAAGAAATATGGGACTCCTGTCCTGGGGCCTCTCATCTGGTTGTTCTCCTCTGTTTCAGTGAAAAACTTCACTTCTCTCTCCTGTTACAAATGACAGAAAATGAGCCTCCATGAACAAACATTGTTTCTGGCAATACAAATGCTTAACAATTGAGTCATGATATATGAAATCTCCTGTCTAGGATAGTACAAGCTGGCAACAACTAGATTCAGCTTTAGGTGCGATTTGGATAGTGAGTTGAGTTGAAATGACAGTTAAAAGTTAAATAAAATATTGTTAAAATATTATCTTTTAATATTATTATTGTTTTGAGATTTGAAAAAGTTGAATTATTTATTATAGTGTTAAAATTTGAAAAAGTTGTAATGATGGGATGAGATGAATTGAAATAAAACACTTATTGTATCCAAACGAGGCCTTAGTCAACGGGGGACCTGCTCAGGCAGTATGCAATCATGAGCCCGAATTATCAACCTAATCATGACAGTACTCATTTTAACAGCAAAAGTCTTTCATGCATTGTCAAATCAAAAAATACCTACATTCTTATCATGCCATAAAGATATTTGGATTACTGAGTAATTTACCAATCAGCACAGAAATCAAGATCCTACAACAAAAGTACCGCAGAAAAATATCCGCTAGTGACAGCGAATCGTCTCCCAAGAATAATTTTTTCCTACTTCACAGCACAAATACCAGAGAAACTTTATCATGACACACAAAATGGTGAAGCTGCCCTTTCCTTTCTTGAAGAATATTATTAGCAACTACCATCTAGTATTTTATCATATATAAACAAGTCCATTTACACACAAGTAGATTGTCCAGTACAAATAGTGTATATGCATAGATAAAATCTAAGGGAGGGAATAAATGGAATGAAGATGCAAACTAATGTGAAGCATGAACCAAAGATACAAACCGTTGGGTGCACAACTAGAAACAATCAGAAATAAGTTCTAAAATGATCTCACACTGTAACATAATTTTTTTAACAAGTACACACTGCAAAAAAAAAAAGAATGAGAAGAAACCAAGTGCTCGCATTAAACAGATTAGTATCCCTCTGCATCAAGCGATGACATGTGGACTTTAAATATCACAGTATCACACATAAGTCTGAACTTAAAACTCCTTTATATTATGTAGAAATAATCTAACCAGATAAGCCAATTGCTTTAAAAAAATCAAACTAGAGAAGCGAGCTCGTGTAATCTCACCATATTATCACTGAAACTCAATATGGAAGCCACATTCCCGCAACGATAGCAGTAATTTGGTGCAGACCACACCTGCAAAGATCCAGAAACTATCTACTTATTCAACCTATAAAATAACCGAGCAGCAAAACTAATATTACAAGTACAGAGCCTCACAGTTACTAAGCCTTTATCTTGAAACATGTACTTGAGGCCTTCTTGTACAAGCTGGTGTGCTCGACAAACAAGATCAAGATTGTTTATGTGATTGAACTGCATAATAAGAAATATTCATAAGATCAACAGGAAAATATCCTATTAAAGTTGAAAGCTTTTCATATTACCTCAGAAGTGACCCTGGACCCAAAAAGCCAACCAGCTCCACGTGGACTAACTGCCCACGTTTCAATATCCTCAGGATCACTCCACATGAGATCACAAAATGGCCCCTCATGCGGAATTTCACAATTTCGTTCTATAACCCGTATCTGCAGAATTAGTTCTGATAATAATGAAGTTCTAATAATATTGATCGCAAAACTTCCCGTGAACAAAGCCATGGAAGTTTTCTGTGGAAACTAGGTGAATAAGCTACATTTCACAGAAAACTGCTACCCAAAAAAACAAAAAAAAAAAAGGAAAAAAGAAAGAAAGAGTACTTCTAATCATGACGAAGCTCTAACATCAATGGGGTGAAATCTTGCTTGATACACAGTTCAATAAATGCACTTCCTAGGACAAATGCACCAACTAAGAACAGAAACCATACACATACACATAAATACATACATACTCATATACACAGGCACACAGACATACATACAGAGATATACACACATACATTTTCTTCTATTACCGGATGTCTGAGAACAAAGTCCCGACTAATCCCGGTGGTGTACATACATTACATACACAAACGTACCTGCATACAGTTTTAAACAACAAAATAATTGCTGCTTTTAGCAGTTCAAATATATGAACTAAACAATTTATAGAATTCAGTACAAAGAATAACCATCAATGAAGAAACATAGTAATGAAAAGTGCATAATTATCCAATGCCCATATTTATTACACACAAAAGTAGAAAAATACAGGGTTTGAACTTACATCACATGGTGATATAGAAAACTGTGCCACAATTACATTTTCTCTTGAAATAGATGGTTCATAAAATATATGCAGGCTTTATGCTTGTCTGTGGTTTAAATCATCCAATTAAAACAACATTAAATCTAGCAATACTTTTGTTCACATCTTAGGTGAGAAAATGAATTAAAGAGAAGGGCAGTGAAGAATGAGACTGAATGGAGAGACTTTTAAAATTCTAGGATCCCTTCTCCATTACACCTAACTCTCTAAATTTTAATCCATCTTGGTGAGAGAACTTTAATGGCCGAAGAAGAAAGTGCCAAATCCTCACTTCCTTTATACTCTCCACGTTCTTCCAAACACTGAAAAGGAATAGCAGTTACACATTTTTTATTATTTATAAATATTTCAAATTTCATTAATAGCATAAGAGGCGCAACTAAAGTACAGTGTGTATATGATAGAAAGGAGGAAACAATAACTAGGAGAACCACATCTACTCCGAGCCAACATCCATACAAAGTGCATTTTTAGAACCAAGGAACAAAGCCCATCCACTGTCTTCTCACAATCTTCAAAATTTCATGCATTTCATTCCATCCACAAGCACCACATCAGACGTGAAGGGGCTAGCCTTGCTTCCACACTGTAGTGACTTACATCCTGACTTCTCCAAACAGCCAATAACTCCACGACTCTTTGGGGTATCACCCAAGCAACACCGAAAATATTGAACATCCAGACCCAAATTCTTCTAGCTATTTTGCAGTGCAAAAATTAGTGAGCAATTATTTCTCCGCTTATCTTGCACATGCAACACCAATCCATTACTAATATCCTCCTCCTCAAATCATCCATAGTAAGGATCCTCCCCAATGCTGCTCTCCATAGAAAGAACGCCATCCGCAATGGGGCTTTGTCTCTCCAAACTCCTTTACAAGGAAAAGTAGTATTTATAGGCCTTAACGCATCATATGACATGCTGACATTAAATCTCCTCTTTTTATGGAATCCACTTTATCATATCATTGTTAACACCTCCCATTCTAATCAAATTAACAGACTCAATAATGATAAAAATTACTACGATTCCCAATCGTTTGCAACTAGTATCATTAATGCATTTCCAAGAGTTTGCTATCAATGCGTCGTTGTCATAAAAAAATTTTGAACAGCTCAGGGAACACCTTCAATGGCCTGCCCCTATACCAAATGTCAAGTCAAAATTTGATCCTAGACCTGTCACCCACCTCAATTCTATTTAACCTAGAGTAGATCCTCCGTCCCTTCCATATATTTTTCCATACACCAACCCCATAGTGGTAAACCTGCCACCCAACATTCCAAAATACTAGCCAATTCATTGATATCTTCAATGGCCCAACTAGTTGTGATTTGGCCAAGTTAAACTTCAGATTCGATGTAGCTTCAAAACATAATAATATGCAGTGTAAGTGACAAAAATGATCCACATTATCCTTGCAAAAAATCAATGTCATCAGAAAAAAGTAGATGCAATACAAGCAGCTCTTCAAAACATAAGTAGCTGGTCAAAAAGCCCGACAAGAGTTTTCTCTCCACAGCCAGAGTCAACATTCTGCTCAATGCCGCCTCCATGAAACAACAAACAATAAGGCACAATGGATCTCCCTGCCTCGGGCCTCAAGAGCTGCAGAAGAAGCTAATTGGGGAACCATTGATTGGAATGGAAAACCACACTAAAGACATGTAATTTTTTTTTTTTTTTTCTTAATAAGTAACACACTAAAGACATATAGTACGCAATCTATCCACACCATTTATCGCTAAAGATAGCAGAGATAGGCTTTTTGAGGATCATGAACGTTCCTTAGAAGAGTTTAGGAATTTTATGTGGAAGACTTTATTTATGTGGGCCATTGCTTTAGATATGCATGGTCTCAGCTTCCAAGACTTCCTTGTAACTGTTTTTAGTTCCTAAATAGGTGTATTCACATGTATACTTCCAGTGTAGCTAGGCTATGCCTACTCTTTGATAAATAAAATATCTTATTACTTATAAAAAAAAACCATTTATCGCTAAAGCCATATCTCCATGGCAAATACAACAAAAAAGCCCCAGTTAACATTATCATAGGCCTTCTTCAGGTTCAGCTTACAAAGTACTCCAATCTTGATCTTAGTCTACCATTGACACAATTGTTGGCGATAAGAACTTGGTATAAGATTTGTGTCTTGTTGACGAAAGTATTTTGAGTTCTTGAAATGACTTTTCCAATTCCATTTTCATCCAATTAGCAAGCACTTCGGTAATGGTCTTGTATACACCTCCAACTAAGTTGACAAGATGAAAACGCTTGATATCCAAAGACCTTACTTTATAAGGGAAAAGAGGCATAAATGTGGCATTGAGACTTTTTCAAACTTCCCCAACCTATGGAACGGTTGAAAGACATTCATCAAGTCTACTTCCACAACCTCCCAACATGTTTAAAAGAATGCCAATAAATACCTATTGGTTCTCATTACCTATTGGGTCTCAGAGCTTTGTCGCCATTCAAGTGTTTCAATACTTCTAGGACCTCATCCTCCCCAAACTCTCTTTCCATCGAATTGGCCTCCTCTTTGCCAGTAGAATCAAATGTTAGCCCATCCACTTTGGACCGTCAACTTAATTGTTTACAACATAGATTATTGTAGGATTGTCCAATCTTCACTTTGACTTTTGTGGGATCTAAATAAAATGTCTCTTCTACCATAATTAAACTAATGGTATTATATTTGCGATTCAGATTGGCTACTCTAGTGGAAGAAACTAGTACTCGTAGCACCATCACACAACCAAATTCCCTTGCCTTCCATCTCCAGCTTCTCTCTTCTAGAAGGGTAGTCCATCCTTCTATATCAACTCTTTCGTCTTAGAAAAGGAATTTCTTCTGCTAAGGCATCAATACCATGTAACTCCTCCGAAAGAAGTTTTTTCGATCCACATGGCCTAGCTCCTCTATATTCCTTCAAATATTTTTTCAAGCCTTCACCTTGCTTGCCAAGACAAAACAAGGGGTGGCATAAAAGCAATCACCATTGTTTAACCTTGTCCACAAATCTTTTAGCTTTTAGCCACATGTTTTCAAACATGAAATGCCCTCAACTTCTAACCACATCCCTGCAATCAAGTACCATGGTGAAGAGATCTCTTAATAACCGAGGTAACCTTTTTTTTTTTTTTTGGCATTTGGGGGATCTCAGTTATAAGACCACATGAAATTTCCACCAAGGAAATATCCATAAGACCTTGCTCAAAAATGAATTCAGAGAAGTCTGTCAAAGCTAGAGACATGCAAGTCTCACTCAATCACTCAGAAGGCGAATGATGTTAAAATCACCCCTATGCAACAAAGAAACACTCTACCAACTTAACAATCCAACCAAGTCATTTTGAAACATGGTTCTATCAGCATCTATAGTGTCAATCTTCTTGAACTTGCAAGCTACAGTGTACTCCCCCTTACATTCCTCCACTTTTTCAGCCACCCTACTATGCCACATTAATAACACACCCCTCAAAATAGCACCAATCTGCGTGTGAACAACGACACAAACTACGAATATCTGCCCTTGAAAGCCAGAGTTCCTTTTCTTCAATAAACTTCTAACCCTCACTTGTTTATCACCTTGACTCAATCCCCTTACATCCTACATTAAAATTTTAGGCTTTATCATCTAGAAATATCACTCCAGCTCTTTCCTCTGCCTTTATTACACCGGCCCTTGTTAGAGTCATAGTTTCTAGAATATTCTAAGTGTTTTAACCCTTTTTTTATAATTAATAAGAGATTTTATTACCATGAATAGGCACAGCCCAAGTACACAAGAAATATATAAAAGAAATACCTACGACACTCTAGTAAGCAGGAAAAAGACTAATACAGATTCAATACATTATCATCATTCCTGATGAGGACATCTCCTATTATGATTTATTTATTTTATTAATGTCTTGTCTATTTTATTTAGGGTTTGTATTACCCTACTATTTAAAGACATCTTCTATTTTTGTTATTTTATTAATGTGTTATTTATTTCATTTAGGGTTTGTATTGCCCTACTACTTAAAGACTTGTAAGGAATATTGGAACAGTAGTTTTTTTTGAATGCAGAGTTGAGCGCCACAGCCGCCTCCTTCCAGCCCCTCTTTACTTTCTTCTTCTTCCTCTCTTCTCTTCTGGTTCCTTTTCTTCTCTATTTCCTATTACTCTGCTTCTATCTCTTCTTCTCACCTCTATCCTACATCATCTTGGTATCAGGAGCCGGTTCTGTTGTTTTTTCCTTTTCTTCTCTATTTCCTATTACTCTGCTTCTATCTCTTCTTCTCACCTCTATCCTACATCAACTCCTAACAAAAATCTTAGCCAGCCCACAAACACAAACAAAGTAGAAAAGAAAAAATTCAGAAGTTCTCCAAAAGAATGCTCCTTGTCTTCAAAACATCTCTCATTCATTTCTAGCCAAAGACACCACATTAAACACAAAGGAATCATTTTCCATTTGGCAGCTACACATTTCCTTCCCTCAAAACCTCTCCAACATGCAAGAAAATCCACAACTTCCTTTGGCATCGCCGCATCACCCAATATAAACCTGTGTGACCAAGAACCTCATTCCACAAAGACTTTGCCACCTCAAAATGAAGAAAGAGATGATTTACAGATTCACCATCCATCTAGGACATAACACACCAATCAACAATACACAAACTTCTAAGGTTATCTGTGGTCAATACTTTCCCTATAGCAACCACTCAACTGAAAAACGTCACCTTAGTAGGTACCTTCACTCTCCAGATGCTTTTCCAAGAGAAAGCACAACCAGGCTGACAAGTCAGCACCTTATAAAAGAAAAACTAACTGAAAACCTGAAATTTCCACATGGTCCCACAGTACCTTATTTAAGACATTGAAGTCAGGCTGCTTCAATGTCTTAAATAATGCCACAATTCATCCCCAAAACCATCGCAAGACACCCCTACCAAATTATGAAATTCCTTAACCCTCTATATAACCCAGCTTGATGATTATGATAGAGCATAAGAATGTTATAATTTAATGGTAAGCAATACTTTGATTTATCCCCCCCCCTGCGCGCACCCCAAGCATAGAATCAACTCGGATGAGGATGATGGTCAAATTGTGCATCATGCCTCTTTCTGTCTGGAAGTGCATCCTACCTCCATATCTGAAACTCCACCTCCACTGAAAAGCAAGGGATTCCCACTGGACACCCCGATTGTCTTCCCTTCATGAGCATCGACATCGCAACCGCAAAACCCAGCGCAAGCTCTGCCTAGGCCTGCTTATAACAACGTTGCGCCTCCAACCAATCATGATCCTCATTAGCAACAAAGTGCTCCCAAGCCACCATAGTTAGTTGTTGTTTCCATTTGGTTGTTTTTTCCCTTGCCATTGATACTGGCAACTATAGGAAGCCCCCACGAGAAAAACTCCGATCCTATAAGTTTGCAACTTTGCTCTCAACATTCTCCCAGCTCCTTTTGGCATCTCAATTTACACTCAACTATGTAGCACTGATGAATCTCCCATGCAGTGAGTGGTTTACTCTTGCTCCATGCTTCAAATAGCTCTTTATCTATTTCCTTCATTTTTTGGATTTAGATAGTAGGGCATACGTTGAGATGGGCTTTTTTTTTTATGGACTTGTGGCATCATCGGAAACTCAGATGCATAACCCATTATCAAAGTCTTCAAATCTCTCTAACGTTGGCCATTGTCGTCTTGAGTCAATGGCATAAGGCTTTTCCGTCTGTACGCTACAAAAGAGAATTTGAGAGTTGAAATGTCTCTTGATCCTCCGATGTCATCTCCAACTAAAGAAGATGCTACACCCTTATTCTTCTCTTGGCCCAAATTTGGGTTATGATCCGTCGAGAGTTCAACCTCAACCCGCACTTTAATTTGCTTTGGGTGTGGGTTGGGCTATGATAGAGCGTGACAACCATTAAAGACCATTGGGCCCTTGGCTTGTTATTAAATTCTCTTCCTGAGTGGGTATGTTCCATAAGGTCTCTCACCTTGAGTCATTATTTCGCCGTACTCCTTTCGGTTTTAAAACCGCCAGGCCTGTCAAATTTGACCTAAGGAACACTCGACTGAGATCCAACCCATCTAATTAGCCAACGAACTCCTCCTTCATTTGCTACAGTGGCTTTTTCGCGGATAATAGAATTCTACATATCTCCTATAGCATCTCTGACTTCACAACATGAATCTCGGGTACAACCTCAGATTGACCTTCTCGACGTTAAGGATCTCTTTGTATGTTTTTAATTCAGCTAGTGTTCAATCAGATCGGGCAAGTCCACTCATGTAGGAAATACCCACATTGTTCGTTTGTAGATTCTCGAGAGTCGATCGCTGCCCATACCCTAGCAATACTTTTGCATATGACCGTTGAGCAATCCTCATCAATGGGCTTCCACCCTAGCCTCTGACAAAGCCTCTTGAACCACACACGGTAACCCAACCTTTCACTATTTGCAGCTTCAGGAACATAGCAATTGAATGAATTAAAAACAGATTCCACCTTACATAGTTCCCCTCCAAAGGTTGTCAATTCTTCTTGAGCCATCTATCAAACTTCTACATAATCTGTTGCGGCCAGATACCTTTGTTCAAGCAATGCTATGCAATATATGCTCGATTTCTTGGTCTAAAGGACTTCATAAGTGAACTCTCTTCTTTAAACAATTTTTCTGTGGAAGACAGCAACAAAAAAACAATAACCTACACCAGGGATACCGTATGTACTCCAACCAAACCACTCCACTTCAATGATAATATGAATCACTAGATACACGCTTCTTAGAGTGAAGGAATGTAAAGGTCCCATGATAATTAGCAAGTATGTATGACTTAGAAAGCAAGACTTATTCTAGTACCCTAAAGACCATGTGTAACACCCTGCTCCCCACGGTTAATAATAAAGTCACTTTAAAAAATTCTCATGAGCCAGAGTGCTACTATTGATCTTGACTTTAAAATATTTTCTTTTATTTTGAAGGTAGCACTAGGTACAAATATTTTATAAATAAAATCATTCTTTATTAAAATATTGTGATCATAAGAGAGTGTGCTGAAGCATTTATTAAGACTTTTCAAAATCCATGCCATAAAAATTATAATTTAAAATCTCTGTACATGATCTAGACCATTGTCACGCCTCCCTAGACTAAGTTTCGTCCTGCAGCTCTACCTTCATAAATATTCTAACCTGGGGTACTTTAAAAACATAAAATAACTAAAATGAGTCCACGGCTCAGTAAGAAACCTATCATAACGTAATCATAGTTAACATAAGTTTTTTTATAAAATATTTCATGTTGAAAACTTAAAATCATGATTGTTCATACGTATACTATGACATGCATGACTTATCTTGGCTTATCTAACTTATCTTCCTTATCATACTGACCCACACACTTAACCATGTGTGCAAGGTTGTGCACCGGCTCTACATCCCGTAGCCACAAAGGGCTAATAATATTCTAGCATACTATGGTGGACCACACTTAGCTCCGTGGCTTGCACATCCACCCATAAATTGCATTAGTACCACGCATCAAAATTGTCATCTTATTAACTATTTTAATCTTATCTTATTCTTGATCATAAGAAAGCTTACGAGTCTTCTGCAACGAGAGATGCATGAAATGCAAAATACATACATAACTATAATATTTTGAATGAAACATGATCATGAATTATGATGAATGACGTGCTTGCAGATATCATGACATGCGTTGTACATAAATACTGGCTTCCAAAGAACTGACTTTAATAATAATACATATAACTAGCTAGCGTATGCTAATCCTAATTTATGATCAAAATACTTACCTCACAACGTTAATCTAATATTTCCGGCATGAAATTGATCACATGAACTAGAAGGAGAGAGAAAACGTGAGAGATGTTGTGCGAGGTATGATGCAGTCGGCTATTAGCATGGTGAATGTGGGACACGCATGGTGCTAGACTGGGTATCTTGGGTTCGGTCGCTGCGCTTATGAAGGTTTATGGTTTTTCCAAATAACAAATGGAAGGGAGATATTTATAGAGAGATTGGGAGCGGGTGCCAACGAGTTCGAGTTGGACTCTGTCGTAATCATTCAAGAAGAGAGTTTGAATTTAAAAACCTAATCTAATAATTCATTTAATGTAGAATGGGCAGTGATTGAGACTGTGTAGGGAAATCAATCAGTGGTGATTTTAAATTGAAAAAAAATTATAATGGCCGATCTTTAAATTCTAAAAAGAGTCTAACTCGTTCAATAAATAATAATTGAGATTTAACCTAGTTATTGAGCCTAATTAAACTCATAATCAACCTCAATAATTTATCGCTCATGTGCTCATTCAATATGGCCCATTAAATATAATTTAGACTCAATAAAAATTATCAATATTCCGACCTTAGAATGATTGGACCGGGTTGTTACACCAATCAAAAAAGAAAAACAAAAGTTACACAGTTTTTCTCCTAACCATTGCAATTGGACAGTTTTTTTAACACATGCCATATGTTTGTGATTACATATCCTTACTAAGAAAATAAACTTTTACATAAAATCACTTGATGTTATAGCTCACTGGGGAGATGGAGAAAAGTTTGTGTTGTGTTAGGCCACCCATCATTTCTATACAGATAACAAGAAAACATAAATTCATGTGTTCACATGTACAAAAAAGATTGCAACTGATTTAAAAATCAACAAAAGAAAATAGCTTTATAGTTTCTATTGGATTGAAATATACTGTTCTCTGCAGCAAAATTTCATCCATGCATTGCATAGTAATTGCCAGTAAAAATCTAAAAAATGCATATACGACCAATTGCTGAAGAGAGGGGAAAACAAAACCTGATCAATTGTTCGAATGTCAGGAGAAAGACCACCATGGACACAAAGCACCTGGGACAGCACATCAAATTATATTTAAAATTCCAAAAGTGTGCAGTTATAATGAATAATACAAAGAACGTATAAGTTTATACCTATATCTATAGATAGGCCGAGAGAGAGAGAGAGAGAGAGAGAGATTTACAGTTCCGTCAATAATTGCTGAGAGTGTCAAATAGTCAAAAACATCTGTACAGTACCGCCATGCATTAGCATTTCCATACTTCCTCTGGCACTCATCGTAAAAACCATATACCTAGGCAAATTTGGGAATTTTACAATAATGTATTAGATCAAAAATGTTTTTTCTTTCTTTAAATTAAATATATCAGACAAAAGATCTTACTCTGGCAAATGCAAAATGCCCTTGCTACAAGCATAAGATCTTGACATGCATATCAAGATCATTTTTAACATAGCAAAGAAAACTAACAAAGTTGAACCACTTTCGTGAACAAAAGAATTCTGTCAATAAGCACCCATCTAGTCAGTAAAGCTCGTAATCACAACGATTTCACATTGTTTTTTGTGATTCACCACGGATATGATACAAGCTACAATGTGTAGATAATAAATACAAATTTCCCATTCAATATATCAACATTATTAGAAATAAAAAACTACCCTGAAAACCAAACCAATCTCGATGCCAAAAATGAAACAGGAAAAAGAAAATTGCTTATCGGATTAAAACCTTATGTATCAATTTGGTTAGCGCACTAACCAAATTGATCTTGACATGCATATCAAGATCATTTTTAACATAGCAAAGAAAACCAATAAGTCAAACAAAGTTGAACCACTTTCGTGAACAAAAGAATTTTGTCAATAAGCATCCATCTAGTGTTAGTAAAGCTCATAATCACAACGATTTCACTTTTTTTTTTGTGATTTCACCACAAATATGATACAAGCTACAATGTGTAGATAATAAATACAATTTTTCCATTCAATATATCAACATTATTAGAAATAAAAAAAACTACCCTGAAAACCAAACCAATCTTGATGCCAAAAATGAAACAGGAAAAAGAAAATTGCTTATCGGAATAAAACCTCATGTATCAATTTGGTTAGTGCTACATGTAACAAGAGTAGTAAAGGCATCAATGAGGTGGGAAAGATCTTGAAATAAGAATTAAAAAGCACACCTGGGTTAGTTGCCTGCTTTCATGGTTTCCACGTAAAAGGGTAATATTTGCTGGGTATCTGTGATGAACAAAAGCACCATAAATAACAAGGCCAAACAAGCCTCTTGGGGAATGACATATACACCCAATAACTAGCGAGTGCACAAACAAACAGATAGATCATGAAAGAAATTGCACCAACATCCATAATCTTCACTATGTGAGCCTCAAGGAGCCCGTATAAGAATAAATGGGAGATTCAAACCCCAAAGAGGTCCAATTATATAGGCAGATGCTCATATGGTTCCATGTCTTCTATGACAAAAGAATGATGGAAAATATAATTCTGATATTTAGGCCCAACTAGGTCATAATGTGGCAAAAATGTTTTAAGATAATACTTGCTAAAAAATATACAAAAACTAAGCACCAAAAGAAGAAAAACATGGCAATAACAACCATTGTATCCTAATTTTTGTGCATCTATCTCAACTAGAGGGAAGTCTAAAGGGAGGGCATTGTGAAGACAGGGGAATCAAGGGGTTGGGTGTTGGGGTAGAGTTTTAGTTCTACAGGAAACAAGGGGTTGGGGTCGGGTTTGGTGTATTTTGAGTTGTTTTTTCACGGGCTTTTTGGGTCATTAGGGGTTTTTTGGGTCATTTTGGGCAAGGTGTTTTCTTGTATATATTCAGTGTACTTGGTTTTTTATTTTGATATATATAATATTTTTACTTATAAAAAATAAAAATAAAAATTTGCATCGGTACTTCCCATCTCTCTTGATGACAACTGATGCATACATTGATCCCTTATACATTACTCCCTAGTGCCAAGCAAGTTTTTTGATAACCTAAACAATCAATCACAGTACAATCACCAACAATGTCAGTGGTTAAGACATCCTAAAAATTGTAATCCTTCATTTGCAAGCAGAGGAGACACGTGGATATATAATAGTGAAACACCCCAAACTTTTGAGGTTTCTAATTTAGGGAAGTTAGGGTTTACAATATAATTAGGGTTTCTATTTTTAGAGCATGAATTAGGGTTAAATCCGCATTCATTCCTTGAGGTTAATTATTGGGCAGCTAGGATTAGACCCTACGATTATGGAGGATTAATTTTATGAAGATTTAGAAACCCACAAGCCCGCTAGGCCAAAGCCCATTAGGCCCATGTAAGGATGAGTAAGCCCAAGTATTATCCTTGCCAAGCCCATAGATAGCCCATGAAAGTGAGCCTACATAGGTTATACCTGAAACCTACTAGTACTACACTTCTAGTCATAAGCACAAGTCTATTTCTACTCCAACTACAAGTCACCTATTCCTACTCCAACCACAACTCCTAAGGAAACTAGAACTTCTAGTCAACTATGACTCCAAATCACATTCAAGCACTCCAGTAAACCAACAACACTGGGACTACAACACCCTCCAAACTCTATTTATAGACCCCATATAAGAACCTACCTACCATGACATGAGACCTAAGCACGACCCCCTCCTAGGCCACGAAATTCTCTTAAATTTTGTGGTAAAATCAAAATCTCTGAGCCCCATACAACATTCACCCCCGAAGCAAGAAGATCAAGATCCAAACCACTAAGTCTCGTTTGTTTTCGCAGATGAGATGAGTTGAGATGAAAGTTAAATAAAATATTGTTAAAATATATTTTTTTAATATTATTTTTGTTTTGAGATTTGAAAAAATTGAATTGCTTATTTTATTTTGTGTGAGAATTTGATAAAATTGTAATAATGAGATGAGACGAGATGAGTTGTGAAAAGTGGTGAAAACAAACAAGGCCGCCAAGTACACATGACATATGCAAAGAAAATACCTACTACTTTCTAAAACCAAAAGCAAAATCTAAAACAAATTCGGGAAATTATCAACCATTACAAATGTTTTAGCCCACAAACTCAAAGTACTAAAGAAAAATCTCTAAGGTCTCTTAATGAACGTTCTTTGTCTTTGAAACATCTCTCATTCCTTTCAAGCCATAGACACCACATGAAACAAGAAGGAATCATCTTCCCAAGTATCAAAAACATTCTTCTTCTTTTTCTTTTTTTATGTCGGGGAACCTCTACAAAGTAGGGCCCTTGGGACCCACTCCTGTAGAGTAAACCCCGGTCTCGTGCACCTCACCCTCGGAAGTTTCCCTATATGGAACTGGTTAAATCATTAGCTTTTCACCAAGAGGGGTGGCCCCAAATGATTGTTTACACCCATAAGGTGTTGAACCTTGGACCTTGAAGGGAGTGATACCCCAAAACCATGGCCTTCACCACTTGGGGTTCAAATATCAATAGCATTCTTGCTACCCTTCCACCCTACCAATAAATCCACCACTTCCTTGGGCATTACCCAAAGAAGACCAAATCGATTCAAAACCTCATTCCACAATAACCTGGCCACTTCACAATGAAGAAAGAGATGATTAATAGATTCTCCATCCTTCTTGCACATGACACACCAATCAGTAATGTAAATACCTCTCCTTCTAAGATTTTCAGTTGTCAACACTTTACCCAGGGATACCACCCAATAGAAAAAAGCGACCTTGGAAGGAACTTTTACTTTCCAGATGTTTTTCTCGGGCAATTCACAGCTCCCGTGACTGGTTAATATGCTGTAAAAAGAGGAAACTGAGAACTTAGGTTTTCCTACAGGAATCCACAGCATGTTGTCCTCCCTACCTAGCATCAACTTTGAGCTGCAAAGTCGTTCCAGAAAAGCTTTAACATCATCCACTTCCTAGTCATTAACATCCCTAAAAAAGTTAACATTCCACTGAATATTATTGTCAATGCCAAAGAAAGAAAATATCCCACAGCTGCATTTTGATCCCTTGCAATTCTGAAAAGAGAGGGAAAATCCAATTTAAGTGTAGACTCCCCACACCACAAGTCATGCCAAAAAAGTATCATCTTCCCATCTCCCACCTTTAATCTAATAAGATTAGAAAATTCCCCCCATCCTTTCCAAATGAACTTCCACAAACTCACCCCATATGCACCTCTTGTATCTTTTAAGCACCAACCTCCCCACAAACTACCATATTTTACATCAATAACATTTCTCCATAAGGTATTTATTTCCAAGTGGTATCTCCAAAGTCATTTCCCAAGTAATGCTCTATTAAACAATCTCAAGTTTTTTATCCCCAACCCACCACAATCAATCGGTTGACATACCATCTTCCAACTAACCAAATGGAACTTTTTTTCTTCTCCTTTACCACCCGATAAAAAATTCTGAAATAAACTCTCAATTCTTCTTTCTACCCTTGCCGGCAACAAAAAAAAATGATAAGAAATAAGTGGGAAAATTAGACAAGTAATTTTTAGTAGAGTTAATATTCCCCCTATAGACAAGTTGATCATCTTCCAACTAGCTAACCTCCTTTCAATTTTCTCAATCACCCCATCCCAAATATTAACAGATTTATAAGAAGCCCCCAAAGGAAGCCCGAGGTACCAAAAAGGGAGTGAAGAAATTCTACACCCTAGAATATTTGCCAAATCAGAAATATTCTGAACAGAACCCACAGGAGCGACTTCAGATTTCAATAAATTAACTCCAAAACCATATCTCCTCAGCATATAAACAAGGAAATCCCAGCACACATGGTCATAAGCTTTTTCCATGTCCAATTTGATTATAATACTAGCTTTCTCCATTTTAATCCTACTCTCCAAGCATTCATTAGCAATTAAAACAGAGTCTAAAATCTGTCTTCCCCTCACAAAGGCATTTTGTGATTTTAAAATAATCCTCTCCATCACCCTGCTCAAATGGTTGGCCAGCACCTTAGAAATGATTTTATACACTCCAGTCACCAAACTAATAGGCCGAAAATCTCTCATCTCCACAACCCCTACCTTTTTCGGAATAAGTGCAATGAAAGTCGCGTTAAAACTCTTCTCAAACCTCATGTATGAATGAAATTCAGTGAACACCTTCATAATATCTTCTCTAACAATGTCCCAGCATGCTTGAAACACTTAAGAGGACCCATCTAGACCCAAAGCCTTATCCCTATCCATACCCTTAACCACATTAAATACTTCATCTTCTTCAAACTCTCTCTCTAGCCAATCAGCTCCACCGATCTATAGAATCGAAACAAAGTCAGTCCAGTTTTGATCACCAAGAAAAATCTTTTGAAAACAACTGCTCATAAAAATTCACTATGTGAGCCTTAATATCTTCTTGAGCCGTAATAAGTCTGTCCCCATCTCGAAGAACCTCAATCACATTATTTCTTCTAAGAGAGATGAAAGAATTTAGTGCACATATCTCCTTCCTTCAACCGCAGCACCCTAGATTTTTGCCTCAACGAAATGTCCTCCATTAACACTATATTTTCCAGTTCAGAAGCCACCCTTATTTTTCTTTTCATGTGCTCCCCCGAAATAACCCCTTGCACCCCCTTCTAAACCAAACCTCTCAACTCTTCCATGAGAAGCTTCCTCTTGCTGTCCAAATTCCCAAACTCCTCTTTATTCCATCTCTTTATAGCTTTCTTAAGAGATTTCAATTTTCCAGCCAGAACAAAACTAGGAGTACCTAAAAAATTATAAGAATTCCACCAACTCCTCACCCTGTCCACAATTCCCTCATCCTTCAGCCACATGTTTCCAAATTTAAAGTACCTTATCCCACCCTCAAATCCACCACAATCCAACATGATAAGATAATGATCAAAACACAATCTCGGCAAAAATTTCTGACTCAAACCAGAAAAATGAGCCTCACAAGAAGGCGAAACCAGAAACCTATCCAGCCTTCAATATGTCCAACCATTTGTCCAAGTATAGTCTCCTCCCACCAAAGGTAAATCAATCAGATTTAATTCAAAAATTAAATCTGAAAAAGTAGACATTGCATGTGAAAAATATGATTCCCCCAATCTCTCACTAGGGAAACGAGTGAGATTAAAATCCCCACCAAAACACCAAGGTAAATTCCACCAACCACATACACCCGACATTTCATCCCATAATAAACTCCTATCCACATTAGGGCCATACACACCAACAAACGCCCATTCAAACCATCCTCAATACTCTTAAAATGACATGCCACCAAGAATTCACCCACAAAATGATCCCTCAACTCCACCACCCTCCTATTCCACATTATAATAATACCACCCAAAACCCCATTTGACACCAACCCAACCCACACTGCTACAATTCCAAAAACTCTAAAAAATGGCTTGATTCACATATTTCAGTTTTGTTTCTTGAAGGTAAATCACATCCACCCTCATTTTCTAAACCAATTTTTCACCCGAAGACGCTTACGAAGGTCATTAAGACCCCTTACATTCCAAGTAACAATCTTTGGCTTCATCTGGAATCTATCACAGCCCTTTCCTTTCCCTTATTTCTAACTATGCTTCCTCCCTTCCCATCATAGTTTACCGAGCATGACAACCTCTTCAATTCTCTCTCCTTCTTTAATACAGATCTGGCCAATGAAGGCTGACCAGCCTCAATGGCAATTAAAAGAGCTCTAAATTGTTCCTCAAATCCATCACAAGACACACCCACACACTCCTTTATCTTATCCACCTTTATGGCATTAAAATGCATGTTTATACGCGGAATTGGACAAGCCTACATATAGGAAGATTATTTTAATGAAATCATGCATATTTGAGGACTTAGCACCACGATTTTGATGGTTTAAACATTGGGAGAGATTTTACAAAGAGAGATCATGAGCAATTTGGGTGACATATAGTATATGCTTGAACATGGATGGATGCATTGAGGATAGGGTCATGTGAACTCAAATGACTAAGTGCTAATAGCATGCATAGTCACGGGTTTGCTTAGACAAGATTAGGTTTGAAGATCTTAGAGTGCATAGGTATGAATTGTGATGGAAGATGATGGACTAAAATGATTAAAGTGATCTAGAAAAAGTTAAGGGCTAATTGAATGTTTAGGAACTCAATAGGCATTCGGGTAGTCCAACTAAGAGTAGTTTTAGTCTTTAAAGTATTGATATACGAGATTATAAATTGACGTGATTACATATTTATTGGATAGGTGATTATCGATGCACTAATTGATGTCCAAAGTTGTGAGGTGAGTAACATGATCGCGCCCATTGTCACACCTATTTTATAAATTATCTAAGTAGCATGATCATACCCTTATGTGTATGGTAAACGATGTTTTTAAAGTATTATGTATGTATGGCCCTTTATTGAAAGCCCCTTTTTACATACCAAGTTATGACATGATGAAAGAGAGTTTCAATGTCATGTTATTATATGTTCTAATGCACCATGCCAAGAAAGATAAAAGACAAGTTATGAAAGAAGCCTTAAGAATGGTCATAAGAGATGCATGGTACCAATGCAATTATGGTGGATGTGCAAGCCACAAACCTAAGCGTGGTCCACCATAGTATGTTATGATAAGTTAAGCAGTTCCCCTTGTGGCCACAGGAAGTGGAACCGGTGCACAACCCTGCACACGGGGTTAAGGTACGCTAGCCATTAAAGAAAGGGAAAGACAAGTTAATGAGTTATGCATAGTACATGTTACATGTTTATGTTGTATAAGTATTAAGTATGCAAGTTTTTCAAAGAGACCCTATTTTATATTATTTTTACTACGTGATGTATTGCTTATACGCCTAATTTTTTGTATGTTTTAAAAGTTTTGACCACCCCAGGCTATGGTTATTGTGAGAAAGATGTTGCGGGATGGGACTTGACTCAAGGAGACGAGGCCTAGGCAGTTTATTAGATATTTAGTTTTATGTTTTTGGTTATTAAGGGCTTGTTTGGAAAAAGTTTCCATCCCAAAATTCTCAGATCATCACATCTCCTTCCCAAACATCACTCAAACACAAATACTTTCATACTAATCATTACAACTTTTTCAAACTTTCAATCAAAAAATAAAAAACAATTCAACACTTTCAAATCCCCAAACAAAAATAATATTAAAAAACTATATTCTAACAAAATTTTAACTTTATAATATTTTGTATTCAACTTTTTCTCTTTCATTTCCCAAAACTCCATAAAACATCAACTCAAACTATCTCACTACTATTCACAAACTATCTTACTACTATTCACAAAATTCTCATCTCATCTCATCTCACTCCCCAAGCTTATCCTAAGTTTATTTTGTTACGCACATGAGACTTGAATGAGTTTAAATAAGTGCTTCCATAGACTCTCCTTTAAATTTTAATGGAGTAAGTTTTATTTTAAACTATAAAAAATTTTACACCCGGTACTTCATTAAGAAATTTTTTAAAGGCAATCAGTGGCATTCCGGGTTCCCTAGGTTTCTATAAATGGGTTTAGAAGGGGTGTTACAGATAGTCATCCTAACTTCATTGTTGAGAAAGAAAAAAAAAGGCACAAGTCACTAAGTTCTTTTCCTCTAACATAGTTATAACTTAGTATCTGGCAAGTAAACTACATATACAAACCTAAAATAACTTGCATACAACATATTCTGGAGTGCTAAGAGCTTTGGGAGGCCGAGGCCCAAAAATGTTAAGTAACGACGTGATGCAAAGAAGAATAAGGCTATATGAGGTAATCTGAATAAAGAATCAACTTCACATGGAAAATAACACTAGTTTTTTATATAAGTACATGGAAAATAACACTAGTTTGTGCAATGATGGGAAAAAATGGAGCGTAAATTGGCTAGTTGGAAGAGGATATATTTATCCAAAGGTGGTAGAGTTACATTGATAAAAAGTACTCTCTCCAACTTGCAAACTTGCTTTTTATCATTATTTCCACTACCATGCAAGAAGGCTCACTGATTAGAGAAATTGAAATGAGATTTCCTATGGAGGGATTGGATGAAGAATTCAAGTTCCATTTGGTAAATTGGGCTACGGTTTGTACTCCAATATGCGAATGAGGGTTGGGAATTTAGAACTTTCTGGTTTTCAATAAGGCCTTATTGGGTAAGTGGCTGTGGAGATACCAAGCAGAGAGGGGAACTTTGTGGAGGGCAATCATAGATCTAAAATGTGGTGTATTGTGGGGAGGATGGAGCTCGAATGAGGTGAGAGGATCACATGGGGTGGGGCTTTTGGAACACATAAGAAGAGGATGGACGAACTTCTCTTGATACATACGCTTCGCAGTTGAGGATGGTTCCAGAATTAAATTCTAGAATGATTTATGGTGTGGAGACCGAATCCTAAAGGAAACTTACCTGGCAATACAAGGCATTGCATGAAGACATACGGCTTCAATAGTAGAGCTCATGGATTCTATCTAGTGGTTCGCCTCAATGGAATGTCACCTTCCTTAGAGCTACCCAAGATAGGGATATTGACACATTTACAAATTTCTTCAATCTTCTGTATAATTGTAGAGTGAATGGAGGAGATAAGATCTTGTAGTCCAATAAGAGGAGATTCACTGTACAATCATACTATAAGTCCTTTATGACACAATCTACAAGTTCATTCCCATGGAAGAATATACAGAAGACTAAAGCCCCCTAAAAGCCTATTTTCTGTGTATGGACAGCTTCATTAGGGAAGATTCTCGCCTTAGATAAACTAAGGAAACGCCAAATCATTGTGTTGGATTGGTATTATATGTGTAAGAAAAATGGGTAGTACGCAGATCACTCATCATTGCATTTTGATGTGAGCTTGTGGAATGATATATTTGCTAAGCGGGGCTCCATTGGGTGATGCCACGAAGGGTAGTCGATTTTCTGGCCAGCTAGCGACGCATCCAAAGTAATTCTCAAATAGAAGCTATGTGGAAGATGGTTCTGAACTGTTTATGATGATGAATATGGATGGAAATGAATGGTCAGAGTTTTGAAGATCGTGAACGGACAATGAATGAGCTTAGAATTTTCTTTCTAAATACATTATTCCATTGGTCAATTGTAATAGACTTTTTTTTTTTATTAGTAAATAAGTATTATTAATTCAAGAATGGGCAACAAACTGCCAGTTACAAAGGTCATTATGCCCTATCTACGTAGGCGCATTAGAAACTAAGAAATCATAAAAGTTCATGACATTGAAGTCTACAGCAATTGCCTAAGTACAAAGAGTCATAAAGAAAAAAACTTTAAACTCTGCCATAGATCTCTCTGTCTTCAAATGTCCGCTCATTGCGTTCCTTCCACAAGAACCACATGATACAAATTGGAATTATTTTTCAAACCGCTTTGATCTGTTGCACACCTAGAATGGAGGTCCAGCACGCCAACATTTCCACCACAGATTCTGGCATCACCCACGCTAGGTCCATTCTATTAAGCACCTCATACCAGAGAGACCTAGCAACCTCACAATGTAAAAGTAGATGATTCACCGACTCACCCCCACTTTTACACATGCAGCACCAGTCTGTAATGATTATCCTCCTCTTTCTCAATTTATCCGTAGTGAGAATCTTGTCTAAGGATGCTGTCCACACAAAAAATGAAGCTTTGGGTGGAGCCTTGTTCTTCCAAAGCCTTCTCCACGGAAACTGTATCTCAGGTTCTTGTGTGAGAACCTTATAAAAGGATCTAACTGTGAATACCCCTCTCCCTGCAGGAGTCCACCACAAACCATCTTCCTGCTAGACATTCGGACGACAAGAATACAACAGACTATACAAATCTACAAAACTCTCCACCTCCCAGTCTTTTGCCTCCCTGATGAAATTGATATTCCAGTGTATACTCCCACCCGCACTTCCCATAACCTCCGCCACTGTAGCATCTTTATCACTTGCAATTAGGAAAAGTAAAGGAAACAAATCTTGAAGGGCACTGTTACCACACCAAGCATCCTTCCAAAATCTTATCCTGGACCCTGTACCCAACTAATACCAAGTATGATGATGGAATGCCTCCAACCCTCTTCTTATATGTTTCCATAGCCCCACTCCATAAGTGCCTCTAACTTCTCTAGTACACCAACCCTCCCCTAAACCACCATACTTCTTCTCAATCACTACTTTCCATAAGGCTTCTGGTTCTTTAGTATATCGCCACAACCATTTTCCAAGTAACACCCGATTAAACAACCTCAAGTTTCTAATACCCAAGCCGCCACTGGAGATAGGACGGCAAACCTTCTCCCACTTGACTAAATGAAATTTAAATTCCTCTCCTAAACCACCCCACAGAAAATCTCTTTGTAGGTTCTCAAGTTTACCAACCACACTTGCCGGTATAGGGAATAAGGAAAAGAAATAGGTGGGTAGGTTAGAAAGTATACTCTTGATCAACGTAATCCGGTCCCCTTTCGACAAGTACATTCTCTTCCAACTTGCCAGTCGCCTCTCTATTTTTTCAATCACCGTATCCCATATCGAGCAAGTCCTCGAATTTATACCCAACGGGAGTCCCAAGTACATCATAGGAAGAGACGCTATCTTACAACCCAATATCCCTGCCAACTCTCGAACATTCTGGACTCCCCTAATCGGCATCAACTCGGATTTATCATAGTTCACTTTTAAGCCAGACACAACTTCAAAACAAAGAAGCAACGCCTTCACAGCACGCAACTGATAGGGATTGGCCTCACACATAATAAGCGTATCATCTGCAAACAACAAATGAGAAATAGTAATAACACCCCTACTCAAGGATCCAACCTGAAAACCAATTGCAAAACCATTAGCCACCAAAGCCGAGATCATCCTGCTTAGTGCCTCCATGACAATAACAAAGAGTAGGGGAGATAACGGATCCCCTTGTCTCAAGCCACGAGAACTCGCAAAAAAACCCTCGGGACTGCCATTGATCAATACATAGAATCTTGCCGTGGAAATACACCAGCTGATCCATGACCTCCCTCCACCTCTCCCCAAAACCACACATATCCAGTAAATACAGGTGAAAATCCCAATTAACATGATCATATGCATTTTCCATATCTAACTTGCATAGAATCCCTGAACTCCCAGCCTTCAATCTACTGCCCATACATTTATTAGCAATTAGAACCGAATCAAGAATCTGTTTACCTTTACGAAAGCATTTTGCGGCTTAGTAACAATCTTCCCCAACACCACACTCAACCGATTAGCTAGTACTTTAGAAATAATCTTGTAAACTCCATTCACTAGACTAATAGGCCGATAATCCATTATCTCACAAGCCCCCACCTTTTTAGGTATTAAAGCAAAGAGAGTGGCGTTAAGACTTTTCTCAAATTTTCCAGCCGAGTGCAACTCCTGAAACACTTTCAAAAGATCATCTTTATTAACCTCCCAACAATCTTGGAAAAACCCCATAGAGAAACCATCAGGTCTGGGGGCCTTATCTTTTACCATATTCCTTACTACATCGTACACCTCGTCCTCCTCAAAAGCCCTCTCCATCCTAACTACATCCCCCGTCTCAATAGTGTCAAAAAACCAACCCATCAAGAGTAGGCCTCCACCCCACCTGCTTAGTAAGGAGATTCTCAGAGAAATCAGTAACATGATCTTTAATAACTTCCTCTTCCCTACACTCCATCCCCTCAATGTGCAGTACCTCTATGTTATTGTTTCTTCTATGCGAGTTTGCAATGCGATGGAAAAACTCCTTACTCCAATCCCTTCCCTTAACCATAATGCTCTTGAATTTTGTCACCAAAACATTTCTTCTTGTAAAATAATCCTCTCAAGGTCTGCGACCAACACAGTTCTTTGTGACTACTCCTCCTCAGAAGGTAGCCTTCCATCTTGAAGTCTATTTAACTCCTGAATCTCCAACCACTTGATATTTTTGTTCTCCCTTATGTCTCCAAACGACTGTTTATTCCACTCCTTCAGGTCTCTTTTTAAGGCATTCAGCTTGTTCGCAAAAATGAAACTAGGTGTACCATTGAACTGATAAGAAATCCACCATTGTTTAACCCTCTCCACAAAGCCTTCTGATTTCAGCCACATATTCTCAAACTTAAAGTATCGTCTACCACTATGAATGCCTCTGTAATCTAGCAAAATAGACCAGTGATCCGAATTTAAGCACCAAACGCTTTTGCCATACCTCAGGAAAATGGATTTCCCACTCAGGTGAAATTAAAAAGCAATCCAAGCGAGACCAAGTCTGGTTATTTGTCCAAGTGGCTGGACCCCCTGCGAGAGGAAGGTCTATCAAATTCAAGTCAAAGATACACTCTGAGAACTCCACACTTGCAGGCCTCACTCTTCTTCTTCTGAAAATTTTACTTGGAAATCTCACAACATTGAAATCACCCCCAATACACCATAGAAGATCCCACCAACTATGTACCCCTAGTTCATCCCACAATAATCTTCTGTCAACATCTAAATTTGGATCATAGACACCTGCAAAAGCCCATAAGAAATCATCGAACACACTTTTAAAGGAGCACGCTATCATATATCTCCCTATAAATTCATACACTTTCTCCACCACCCTCCTATCCCACATCACCACAATTCCTCCCGATGCCCCTATAGAGGCCAAGTAAACCCAATCCACATGAACACCGCTCCATAAACTTCGCACAATCTTTCTATCTATCATTTTCAACTTCATCTCCTGTAAACACACAATGTCCGCTTTTCACTCACGAAGCAAGTGCCGAAGAGTGGCGCTTATCTACCTCGTTAAGCCCACGCACATTCCAAGACACAATCTTAGGCTTCATTTGGGTACAGCCAACCCCTTCCCTTTTACCCTACTCCTACTGGAGCTTCCCTCCGAATTCATCGACCATGCCAATTTTTTCAGCTCCCAGTTTTTCTTCGAATCCCCTTTCCTTTTTTGTTGATGTCCAGCTTCCATAGCAGTTAACAATGCTATGAACTGCTCTTCATACCCTTCACAATTAATCCCCACATAATGTTGGATCTCTTTCACCTTATTTATGACCCAATCTGAGGCTTGGTTTGGATAGCAGTAGTTTAATGGAATAGGAATCCCCCTCCTATCAATCTGAAAATTCTGGAACTCTTCACCCACCAAAATCCCTTCCAAGCCCACCTGATCGCAAGCCTGAGGGAGAAAAAAGTCATCCTCCACCGAATGCATAAGCTGATCGCAAGACTGATGGAGAAACAACTCATCCTCCACCGAATGCATAAGGTCGACCGAATCATCCAACTCCTCAGCCACCTCAAAATCCTCATACAACTTGATGGACAAGTTCGCCGGAGCAAAACCCACATCTCCTACAAACATTGGCGACGTCTGAGCTTCCTTCGGGGGAGAGAAATGCGATCCGAACTCCACCAGCATCTTTTGCGCACAGCACACTATCTGCCCATCATCGGCGACTTCCATCCCCTCTGTCGGCACCGTCTGTGCAACCTTCACCTGATCCTCCGTCGATGACACACTTTCCAGCAAGAAGCCGAGGCTATGTAACTCAGCGGTACACACGGGATTAGGGCTCTTGCTGTCTCGTGGACCTTTCGTGGGCTCAGGTAGGCTCGCCCCATTCCCAGACCCATCACAATGGGCCCTGGGCTTAGACGGCCCAGTCCCATCATAGAAACCTGAACACGACCAAGCCTTCTGCCTGGCTTTAGACCCGTCTGACGCCAAAAAGCCCGAACTTACCAACTTTAATTCTCAGTTGGGCCTCACTATGGGCTTTTCTAAGCCCATCTCCCATATCCTTTCGTTTGCCTTTTAAGTTCCCCTTCTCATCCCTTACCTTAAACAGACCGACAGACTCGAGTACTTCAGCCATGTCCTTCTGCAGCATCTGTAACTGCCCTTGCACCTCCAACAACGTCCTACGTACCTCCCATGCCTCCTGACATGCCACAGAACTTCTGCCATGTGAGTGGCTCAACGCACCATACGGCTTCGACAGAGCTTCACGATGCCCAACTCCCTTGACAGAGCCCCTCCTGCCACCATCACCCTTCCCCACCATGTTCGGCAACGTCGAAGAGAGCACCTCCTTATACGACCGTGTTTGGTGCCTCAACTCCCCCTTGACAGCATTCAACTGACCTCCACCAAGAAGCTCCTTTCTAGGCTCAAACAGCACCTCCCGCATCTTCCTCCACCCCCAACCATTTTCACCTTCTGGAATGCACAAGACATTCCTTCTCCCCCGCTGGTTATACTCAGCAACCTCAAGATATCTTCCTCTACGATTTGAGCAACACCAGGCGATAATACTACAATATCCTTCTCTAGTTGTTGAATACACCTCCTTTCTTCCTCCTTTCATGCTCTCCTCTAACACCTTCCCAAGCCACCGCACTGAAGATGGACCAAACAGAACCACATGTTCTGACTTCCAGTTTCTTTCGGTGACTCGCAGCATTCCACCCCCAGCCTTTGACAAAATAAAACATTTGGATTCAATCACCACCTCTACAGGATAACCCATCTTAATCACCACAATAACTCAAAATCCAGTTATCATAGCACCTTGTAATAGACTTTAATGGCATAACCGTACATGATTTCCCGGTATCTTTAGATGCTCATGCATAGGAGTTGTTCTTGTATATGTCCCGTGTACTTGGCAATGCCCATCTTTAATAAAGCTCTTATTTAAGAATACTGACTCAAAAATAACACAGATTTGTGCAGTGAAGGGTTATGCCAGGGAGGGTGGTGGATATTTTTGAGTGCTAGAGAGGGTGAGGTCTCAAGGGTAACATCCATATAGTTGATGTGTGGACAATGATTTCTCTTTGTATCATGCGGTGCCGACGGAGAGAAATGGTCCGTGTTTCAAAGACTAGGAGTGTTCCTTGGATGAGCTTAAGAGATTCTTTCTTAGGCTTTTGTTATTGATTGGAACTAGTTTTTCTGATATGCTTGTATCAATGTCTAGCTCCCACTTGTTGTTAAGTGTTTTCTATGATCACTATGTACGTGGGTTACACCTACTTTTCTGTCAATAAAATTTTATTTTTCCTATAAAAAAAATATTCAAGAGCACCTAAAAAGAACATACCTAGCTTTAAGAAGCAATAGGATCGTGAAGACTTCAAGACTATTGTATCCTCGATCAACAAAATCCCCCTAATAATAAATTAGAAACATTTAACAATAGAGCAAATGAGCAAGTGACGTGAGATGGTGCAATTAAAAGTCGACACAATTTTCAACAAAAAGGAGGAACCATACCATAAATATGTAATTTGTTTCCGGTACATGACCTCCTGTCTGGAAAAGTTTCATTAGATCGTGAAACTGGCCATGAATATCACCACAAACAGTGACCGGACTATTGACAGGCTGCACATTGGACTCCTCAATAAGGATCTCTTTGACCTGATAATGGTAACAACTATGAACTTCTTCCATAAATGATAACGTATAAAACGAACATAGGATGGTGACTACCATCTGTATGTTTGTTTCCATGAACACTCATATTTACCATAACTGAAAGAAACAAGATCAATTCAACAAATCCTTTCAATTAGGCAAACCATCTGTTTGTATATTTGTTTCATCATAAACATCAAGTAGAATATAACTTCACAGATACAAGAAAAAAGAAAAAGACGGAACCACCATCTAACTAGGCATGTTCAGATAGTAAATGAACACACAAAGTGACATAATCAGGGAAGTATGATTTATATATGACAATAAATTCTAGTTTAATGCTTCCCTGCTTTGAGATAGCATACAAAGCGATGTATGACGGATACTTGTGAGTTGGTAAGCACTGCTTTATGCTATCAGTGAAGCCTCACATTATTGGAGACAATTTGAGTCAGAAGGAACTCTATCCTAAAGATTTTGTAAGCAATCACACAACTGTCATAAAAGATGTCCGTTGCTTGGCTACAAGAAAGCGTCCTTATGACTTTACTAGGCAAGGATACAGATTCACTTGATGGGCAGAAATCTTTGCTGCTCACTGTGTTTACCTGGAGCCAGTTCATCTTTATTTTTAGACCTATATATCTCAAGTTTTCCAGGAAATAGGCATTCAAGAAATCAATGAAATGCAAATCGACTGTCCCTCTAAAAAACCAAGAATCAACTCAACGATTAATGAGATATTTTTTCATATGTTAAAGAATAAGAGGGGGCCACATTTAATTAATTAGCATGACGGAGGTCAAATTTGCCAAAGCATTCGCGACCCATATTTACAAATAGAAATATGGGATTCTAAACCCAAACTCGCTATAGGCAAAAATATAGCCCTCGAATGATACCCATTTTCTTCTTTTTCTTTTCTTTTCTTTTAACAAGAAGGCGATACCTAGTTTCTAAAACAGTTGAGTTCATTCATTTCAAAATAATATCGGATGCTTCACGTAAGGCCGACAATTTGAGTCGAACGACTATCTTCTTAGAATTGCGAGAGTATAAAATTAACAATAAAATATGTCCCCTTTTTCTTTCAGCAACCAAACATATTGTAAGGATTCAACTTTGCACGCTCAGTTTCTTCTCTTAAAAAGTGAGAAACTAAGACCCTAATAATATCGAGATACAACGTAATATATGTCCATATACAGGTGGGTGGGTGTGTGTGTGAGAGAGAGAGAGAGGGAGCGAGAGCGAGAGCGAGAGAGAGAGAGATTTAGAAAAGGAAACGGCAGATTTTTTTTTTTGGGGGGGGGGGGTGTTGAATACGCACATATTCGCAGAGGAGCTGAAGTTCGTCTTCCAACAGATGCTGACCCTCTTTCACTTTCGAGATCCACTGGTCCAAGTCCATCTCCGATTCTCTCTTCTTCTTCTTCGTCTGTATTAGGGGGGCTTAGGTTTTTCTCGATGAAGCGAAGGCAAGAAGAGCCGCCCGATATGAACAACTCAATTTTCCAAATATACAGATCTGCCTCTACCTATAATATACTACACATCCGTGGTTTTGTTATTTTACTTTTCTTTTTCTTTTCTTTTTTTTCCCGGCCTTAATTCATGCGAGTTCTGCCTTTTCTTTGTTTTTTGTCATGAAATTGGGAAGGCTTATAAATAAAATAAAATAAAATAAAATAAAATGAAATTGGACTAGACCATTTTTATATTTTAAAACTCGATTTAAACTAAACCGAATTTGTATATATATATATATATAATTTTTTATATTAAGTATAATTTTTCTATTATTATTATATATTTATATTTAATATAACATGAAATCTTAATCTTATTATTCAAATTTTTTAATCTTATAACATAAAAATAATATACTAGTATAATTAGACACTAATTATGCTATTTTAATCTTATTATTCAAGTTTATTAATCTCATTAATATGTTAGACACTACTTATATTATACTACTATAATTGAACATTAAAGAATTAGTAATTGTTAATAATAAATACTAAATTTTCACAATTAAGTTTAGTATTAAAAAAATTATAATATTAAACATATATAGTGTCATACGTGTAAATGATAAACCGGAAAATTGAACAAGACTGAAACCAAAAAATCAAAAGTTTTGATTTTGGTGATGAATCGGTTTGTATCGATTCTTAAATTTCCAAAATTGATATATACTGGTTTGGTTTCAAAATTTATCCAAAACCGAACAAAACTGAACTGGTTACATTCTTAGAGACAACAAATATTATTAATCAGGGGTATACATGAACTGATGGAACTGGCGGGCATCGATTGGAATAGCCATCAGAGTCATCAACGTCCACTGGTTCGATTCCGGTTTGAACCTAGTTCAAACCGACGAATCTGCTGATATAATATATATATATATTTTAAGTAAAACAATGACCCTTCATTTAAGTAAAACGACATCGTTTTAGTTTAGGTTTAATTCTCCCATTTCTCTTATTCTTCATTTTATTTGATTTCTCTCTCTCTCTCTCTTTCTCTTATCGCGATGCCAAGCCATCTCCCTATCAGTTTCCAACCATTTGTGATGTCGAAGGGAGACTGACGACCGACTAGGGTCACGCCAAAACCGACGCTACTGATTTTCTCCCCCTTAATTAGCCGGTTCTATCAGTGTATAGTAGTTATCGGTGAGGTTTGAGTTTTGGATCAAAACCGCACCGATATCATCAATTTACACCCCTCTTATTGATGTAATTTTACTGTACATGTGGGTTGGCAATATATATATATATATATATATATATTTCTCGCTCGTTTATTGGATGGTAATTTATTTGAATCTCTATAAGAATTTTAAGATTTTAAACAAAGAAGTAATAAATATATAAATAGATATCAAACAATAAATTTTTGAATTTTGATGTCGTTTGCTACTGAAATATACTATTTTATCTCTTCAACCAAAGATTATAAAGTTAATTTCATTTCGATTTGTTTATTAAATAATTAATTCATAAATACAAAATTGATTATTAAGAAATACAATTATAACGTTTCAATGTAAGACCCAAAATTATATGATTTATACTCCAAAATGACTAGTCAATGATATAATTAGAACTTCATTGTGATTTTTCATATGATAAATATAAGGATAGATAGTGTATGAGATCCTACATTACTTGAAAATAAAAAATTATTACTCTTTATAAGATTCTAGTTTATTAAGTATAATAAAAAGAAAACATGTTTCTAATGCTATATACATGATTTGAATCCTTATTAATAATAGTTGCTTATATATAAAAGATATTTAAAAATTTGTAGACAAAATTATATAATATATATAAAATTTATTTTTCTAATTAAAATTAAATAGTTTATAAACAAGTTTTTTTCTGAGAACAAATATTTTAAAAATAATTATCTATTCTATAAATAAAAGAGGCTATAACTTTGTCAATAGTAACTTTTGTTTGAGTTTATACTTACGTTTTTGTCCTCGGTTGCATAATTAATTTTGTATCCTCTAATTCGTCATTAAATAGTTAAATTTTTGTTATTTTAATATTAATTAAAATATAATAATAATATTAATAATAAAATATTAATAATTACAAATAATCTAGATTGAAGATTTGGTTTATTGAACTTTTGTGGAAAAAATTAACAACGTGAGATATTTTTTATATTTCTTCTTAGATTTAAAAATACTCGTGTGTTCTTATATAATATTATTTGAGAAAAATAAAAATTATTTTTATATTATTTTTCATAGTAATTCATGAAAATAAATCATAGTTATTGGACTAATAATATCTTCATTTTACAAAATGAAATTATTATTTGTAGGTTCCAATTTATGCATAAGTTTATAATTGGTATTTAATTTATCGTATATAATTTAGTTTTTTGTGGTAACATATTTCATATTAATATATTTGTAATGCATTTTTTAAATTTTTATTAAAAGAATCGATTACAACTTTTATCCTTTAAAAAGTTATTTTGGTAAGAACATGTTTTTATTTTTTAAGATGGATATTGACCCTAATTTTTTATTCTTTTATAGACCTTTTGTAATCTTATATTATTAATTTTTTCATTTTATTTTCTTTAGGAACTTGGTTTCGGAATTTTATTGTAACCACATGCTCTATTTGTATACGGTATTCATTCGCTATAAGTGAGAATTATCAATAAAATTGGAGTACCTTTATTTTCTTAAAAAAAATATCGATATTACAATTTTAAATTTTAAAAGAATAATAATGTGTTTAAATTCCTCATTCATTTTACAATCATTCTCTTATCATCTCATGATGCGATAATAAATAATTAAATACTATTTATTATATTTTATTTATATGTCTATCATTTAATGACATATCAAGAAATGTTAAGAGGGTAATAATAAAAATGATGATATATAAATTTTAAAATGAAAATATTGTCTTTAAATTTAAGGAATAATATTTTATTACTATAGATATGGTTTCAAAAAGTAATAACTGTCTCTTCATGTTATTTTTCATAATAATCAACTAGATATATAAATAATTAAAAATAATAATATTTTATTTTTATTCTTATAAAAAAATTATTATTATTATTTATATATCTATTTGATTTTATAACTAGAGTCGTGCTAGCGTGTCGCTCAGTTTTGACTGTTGGGTGTGCCTGCTAGTACAAAATTAATTTCTTATTTTTATATTCTTTTATTTTTTTTTATTTTTTAATATATTTAAGTATTTTTAGAAAATAAAAAATATTTTTTTAAAAAATAAAAAACATATTAATGCACTAAAAATTATTTTTTTAATTATTAAATAAAAAAATTAAATACATAAATTATCAAAATTAAAACTCAAACCACATTCTAACATCTTCCATATATCTATTGGAGCAATCGTGTCATATTATGATTTTAATATAATTACTTATAAACATTTGATTTAACGTTTGATTTGTCATCTGTTTACATCTGCTCATTCCACCTGTACTCGTCCTCGCTACCGCTGCCCGAAAAACCACGTGTAAAAGCAAAGTACTTTTCAATGTAGCTGCCCAAAGCCAAATCATTTGAATCGAGAGAAACCATGGCCATGGGAGGAGACTCTTCCTCAAAAGATGGTTCATCCATTGACTCCTCCAACATTGGTTTTCTGGTTTGTCTCTCTTTTCATCTCTCTCTTTCTTCGTTGTTCTTTTATCCTTTCGTGGTTTCTTTCTTTTATTGATTTATATCTCGCTCTATCTCTGCCGTTTGAATTTGATTTTTGTAGAAATTGTTATTGTTCTGGGGTTGTAAATATCATGGGATTTTTGCAGCTATTGAAGAAACACGGTTGGAAAGAAGGTACCGGTCTTGGTGCTTCCGAGCAGGTTCTTTCGTTCGTTCTTCTTCTGTCTTATTTTTTATTTTTTCAAATTCGAAAAATCATTGTTGTTTATTCGCTTCCTTGAAAATGCATTTTGAGATGGAGTTCCAATGTTCTATAGCTGGGGAAGAAAATTTAGAGTTCTAGGTTTAAGCTGGCTGGAAAAGATTGAATTGTGGTAAATAAAAGTTTGCTAGAAGCTAGAATATGGTAGCAGGTTACTTCAGTGTTTTTCGGGTTGGTAGGATTATAGTTTTGTGGTAGGAAAGGTCAGGAAGATTCCCGTGCACTTGGGCTTTTGCGTATTTATACGATCAATAAAATCTTATTTACTGATAAAAAAAAAGTAAAGGTCAGGAAGTTTTGTTAGTTTAAGGTTTCATTATCGTGTAACCAATTAACAGTAACCCACCCGAGATTAGAAATATTAGAAGTTGTTGGTTTTGTGGGTTTGAGAGCTAATAAAAATTATAAAATATTGGTTTTGTTAGGGTTCTTATGCTTTGGATTTAGGGTTTTTAAGGTTTAGAAATAGATGTTTGATTGCAGATTCTAAAGGATTGATTAGTTGCAGAAATTTTTTTGACTAGTAAGAAAATTTATTGATCCTCATAATTAGACATAGCCAAAGTATACATGTAGTATACAAGAGAGAAACACCTAATTACAATCTACGAGCTAGAAAAAGCAGCATAAAAATCATTAAAGGTAATCCCCTCCAATACAATAGCCTTAGCCTAAAGTAACAAAGAATGGAAAAATAAATCTCTAATCGCCCCCAATGAACGTTCTATATTTTCAAAACAACATCCATTCCTCTCAATCCATATGTACCACAAAAGAGTTCACACCTAGATAGATAGATTTTAGGCTTCACACCTAGATTCCTTGGGTTCATGCCCAGAATTTTCTTGGCTTTACCCTTTCAAGTAGGTTTGCATTTCACAAACCTCAGAAAGGTTTGTGGCTTTTAAAGTTTTACCCAAAACAATGAATACAGGCAAGTGAAACTCCTTTAAGGGAATTGGATTGAATCCATTATGCAACAAGCTTAGATGTTCTTCTAAGCTTGGTTTGTTTAGGTATTGAAATTGTCAAAGGGCTAAAATGAACCAACTGCAATCAAGTTTCATGTATAGCTAAAATGACATTTCCTCCCCTATAATAATGGGTGAATGGTGAGGTGAAGGGTTCAAGATCTACCAATTGCGTGTATAACTTAATTATCAGAGAAAGAAAAAAACTTCACCTGTCGTTTCCTAATGCCAGCCAATAAATATTTGATACACTAGTGTTTAAAGGAGTAGAACAGTAGAATATTGGTGAATGGATCACGCCAAAAGGCCATATATGTGGGTGTTGTGCTGTTGTTGACACGTTTATTGCCGGAATTGGTCATGTTGGAGCTTCCTCTACTTTTTAGGTGCTAAGAAATTACAAGTATGACTTTCCTTATGCAGTAGCTACACCATCAGTGTTAGTCTTCTTTTGGAATGTTAGTTTTCTTTCTTATAATTTGTAATTTTTATGGGCTAAATTACATACAGTGGGTTGATGATCTTAAAGGCATGTGCACAGTTATATGCAATTTTTTTTATAAGGATAAAATTTTATTGATTGAACAATATGCATAACTCTAGTACAAATTTAAAGGCACCATTTCTTTGATCCTTCTTTCCATACCTCTTTGTTCAGCTGGTCTGCACCTCTTTTTTCTGTTCTTTTTTTTTTTTTCACCCTGTAGCGTCTTTACCTATAATCCCAGTTTCTGGGATGGAAAATGTAATTATTTTCTTTATTGTTTAAGCAGGGTAGGTTGGAGCCTGTACAAGCATATTTGAAGAATAATAAACGAGGCCTGGGAGCAGATAAAGTGAAGATGGTAGCCAAGAAATCTTATGTCACTGCCGCATCTAACGAGAAAAATGACCAGGTGAATTGCTTTATCCTAAAATTTTATTTATTTATTTCTTTGTTCACTTTTATGGTTCATTTTTTCTCTCTCTTTTTGGTCTGTGGGAATTGCTAACCGTGAAAAATATATAAAAATGTTATTTGAACGAACCTGATCTCAAAAATCCAGAAAATAGTTCTAGAATGTAGGGTTGTTTTTGGCAAAGGGAAATTTGTTTATATTGATTTGTCAAGTACACTCAAATATGCTTTTGTGGCAGGAGAAACAGGCTTAAATGAGGGGTTGATGGTAGAAACTGTGTCAGTAGTTAAAATTTTGGATGCCAATTATTTTATTTTTTATAAATAATAAAACTTCACTAAAAAGCGCAATAGGCCCTACCTGAGTACACATGATGCATACAAGAGAGTCCACTATATAGAATGGCATGATCGTACATGATTTTCTTGTATCTTTAGACTCTCATGCATAGGTGTTGCTCTTGTATATGTCCTGTGTACTTGGCTATGCATATTTTAATAAAATTCTTATTTACTGATAAAAAAAATGGAGTCCACTATCTAGAATGAGGAAGAAATACGAGAAAATCATGAAATTTGAGCTAATTAAAGTCTATAGAAGCTATCCAAAGGAAGAGATTATTGAAAAAGAAAGTTTTGAGCTCCTCCAACGCCTGTTCACAGTCCTCTAAATAAAATTGCTTTCCCTCTAAATACATCATATAAGGCGATTGAATGACAAGTTGAATGTTCAAAAAGGAACTCTGTGTTTGAGATCCAACACTTCCCTACATCCTACAAGGAGCAATAGAGGAGCTGGTTGCTCTCCTTCCTAAAAGTTTCCGTTATATGTTTTTATACAAAATTTGGCAACAATTTGATCTATCCATCCCTCAGCTCAATATTCCTAGCAAATTTTCACATGTGAGGAGGGTCCATTTTGTGGAAGTTGGTTGAGTATAGATTCTTGAGATTACACTATCTAGACCACAGAAAAATAGCTTATCCTCGGTAGAAAATAATGCTCTCCAAATTTGTTTGGAACGTAATTTGTTGAGTCAAATTAAGTAAAACCCTTTACTGTTAAGATCTTGTCGTTCTTTTTTCTTTTATTTTTTATGTTGTCTTGCATGGTTTCATGGGTTTGCTGTTTTGGACAGCTGGGTGGTCAGTTCTAAGTTTTATTTTACCCATATTTCTTTCAAGGCATGTTTTGCAGTTGGATCTTCATTTCCATTGACTTTTTTATTTGCACAGGTCCGAGGGTTATAACTTTTTTTTTTCTTTCGTTTTCTAAATAACATTTGTTTCGATTTTTTTTTTTTAAAAAAACTTTATAAACAGTAAAGGCACTTTAAGAACGGCTCAGTTTGGATTGATTGAGAAATACTCTCAACCCATCTCATCTCATCTTATATCATCATTATAACTTTTTTAAATTCCTTCACAAAATACAATAAACAATTCAACATTTTCAAATTTCAAAATAACAATAATATTAAAAAATAATATTCTAACAATATTTTATTCAACTTTCATCTCAATTCATGTCATCTTAACTCACTATCCAAACCTAACATTGAAGTTGTCAATATTGGATCCGGATCAAATATTGGACTAAAAGTTAACTTTTTGAATTTTTCAAAAAGAAGAAAAGGGAATGAATAAAAGAAGACTCTTCACGGTCTTACTTACTGGTGCTGGTATATGTACGGATTGTTAGAAGATGCTATTCTGCCACTTTGTTGGATGGTTTTGAGTTATTGGCTTACAATTTCGAAGCGATGGCTAGTGACAGATTGTGATTAAATTGCAATGCGACTGATCAAATTGAAATATTCGACTTACAGCTTTTGGCCTTGATTATTCTAATTGCTTTATCTAGTTTTTTTCCTCAAACCGTTCTATTCCATTTCCTGCAAACTACTTATATCATTGCTAATCTAGGATCATTTGCCTTTGAAGAAATGCAAGACGCTCTCGAAGAGAATGAGGAAGATGCAGGAGCTGGAAAAGCAGTTGCAAGAGAAGGAATTTGAGCGGGCCTTTTATAGGGAGTTTTGGCCAGATAATGTTTGATGGACAACGATCCACTTGCAACCATTTAACAGCTCATTTTATAATCAACCAGTGCACTTTATTGAAAATAGTTTTAATTTTACATAACTACCTTTTATTTCAAATAGAATTGTAAAGAATAGTAGAAAATTTGTATAACCATGATTTTCCTGGTTGCATGATGTATGCACAACATTAGATTTATTGCTCTCTCTTGTCCCTAATTTAAAGAGGGTCCCCAACCCCCGGATTGAATCTCAGAACTTCCAATTTCCCACCAGAGTAGAAAGTCTCATAATAGCTTAAAAAAAACTGTCAGGACAGGCCCTCCGCTTTCATTACGCAGGTTTATGAAATTCTCATCTCATATTAAAAGCTTCGGCTTGACAGGGATAGAAATTTCTAATTTTCTTTGCTGGTCAATTCACATAAATTTCATACCCAATTCAACCCATGCACGCTAGTTTAGTGATCCGCACACATGGAATGAATCAAATTCAATTTATTCTGGCTCCAAATGTGAGGGAATATAGTTTCCTATTCACATACAAAAAGGGGTACCGCAAGAACAAATATAATCAGCATCCTAACTATGTATTGACATGAGCACATCGTAGCCAAGGCTGTCAACTGGAACTGCAGTTTCACTTTGTCGTTTACAAGCAATTCTCATTTCTTTTTTTTGTAGTCATCAACTTTAAGGAGCTGGACGGGAGCAGCTGGAATTTTAACCCACCATTCTTTAACCCGCCTAACCCACCTGTCGCTGCTTTCTTTCCTATATGGCATTTCCCTTGTGAAAAACTCTAGAAATACTAGTAGAACTATGTATCTTAAAGGCACAAACGCAAATGCTGCAGCCATGAAAACCATCAGTAGAGCAACCTTGTCTGTGGCCTGAAAATGACAAAATCAGATAACAATATAACCTAGCAGGAGCCAGAGAATGAAATTCCTATTAAGATTTGTGTTCAAACAAAAAGCTTAAGGTCTTGCTCATTTGATTATGTGACCTATAAAAAATTACTAAAGATCTGCATCTTTACCTCAAAACGTGTTATTAGAATGCAAATGTAGGAGGGAACACAACTTCAATGCTTTTTCTAACTAACTTGATTTTCAGTCTTCGCCATTATTCATGCTTTTTTTGCAGTTTAAAACTATAATTCTCTAAACAATATTTTTTGAAGTTTTTAATCTCGACATATTTTGGTGCAGTATTTCTCTAAACAGTATTTCTAGACAAATGTTTCATATAGGTTACAATTTAACATTATTCAGTGCACAACCGAGTTTAGTCCTTATATACCACATGTCATGCCTGCAAAGTGGCAAGGAAACCTACAGACCGTGCAACCGAAGTATGTTTTTTACTCAGTTAAACCCCAGACCCATGTAACGGTCCCCATCACAAGGATCTGGTAAATCATTAACTTTTCACTGATGGGACGTGTCCCCTAGAAATCATTTGCACCCAAGGGGCCTAGACTTGAGCACACCAAAAAGACCAACTGATGGGACGTGTCCCGTAGAAATCATTTGCCCCCAAGGGGCCTAGACTTGGAGGGGAGCACACCAAAAAGACCAGGGCCCTTACCACTTGGGGAGTCAAGACCCCTCAAGTGGAAGTTTCTAGAGCAACCTCTAGGGTCAAAAGGCATGTGTGTCGTACTTAGAATATTACCAGGGGTTCCAATGTCAGTTATAGACACGAGAACCTATACAAGCATGTGTGCATGAGAAGGCAGAAAAGCATAATGAAGAGATGGTTGAAACCGAGAATATGGATACAAATTTTCTTCTCTTCATTTTAAGGAAAATAGATTTTAGTCCTCAAACCTCATGTCATGCCTGCAAAGTGACAAGCTTATGACTTACAAGAACACTCGAGTCGAAGTTTCTAGAGCAACCTTGAGAGTCAAAAGGCATTTGTATTTGTACTTTGAATCATACCAGCGGTTACAATGTCAGTTATAAAAACAAGAGAAATCATACAAGTCTGTGTACAAGTGAAGGTAGAAAAGCAGAATGGAGAGATGATTAAAATCCAGAATATGGATAACAATTTTCTTCTCTTCATTTTAGGGAAAAGAAAAAGAGAAGTTAAACTGGTATCCACTTTTTACTGTATTTTTATTCTTTTATAAGAATAAAGAGGACCAATTTTTACTGATCTTTTATATAGGAAACAGAGCATGGTTTGGGAATTTACCTGTGGAGGTATGGCAAATAAGAGAGCCCTTATCTTCAAGAGAATAATATTCCCAGCTTGAATTAGTGCTTCAACTTGAGTGATGGCTTCTTGCAATGCCAGCAGCTGCTCTACAGCATTTCTATTAGGGGGAGGTGTTACTCTGAAGGTTTCCAATGTCTTCCCTCTATTAAAATGCTTGCGCCAGAGCATGAGAATCGACATGATAAAAAAAATAGCTGGCAACATGTATCTAATCCACCCCCTGCATGTCATATTTAATCATTTTGTAGCCAAGATTATACATTTACATGAAATTAACGGTCCACTTGTGATTCAATGTCAGTGTGCTGGGTCAAGGAAATATATATCAATATGGAACTCAAGTTTGCAAAGCTCCAGCCAAGGACAAGTTACCTCAAAATAGAGTAGCCAGTCAACACCAGAAAGACTGTTGATTTAGTAGGGTCTTCCCATGAGGCCAACAGTTGAAGCTGTCTAGCTGACTCGATAACTGGAAACAGTAGCTCCTACAACAAACAGAAACAATCATTTTATGATTAAAAATGGAACTTTCATCATTATGAGCTCCAAAAATGTTGTCTCCAAAGAACCAGAGGTATCACAGAAAATAGAACCCGATTGAGCATACAATATTGTGGTGTGTTATGTGCTTAATAAAATCCTCTCCAGATGGTATTCCATTAAAGCTTATGTAATAAAAAAGAGGAAAATGCCACTCTCACCGAGAGTGGCTCCCGAAAATTCTCACCGATTGTCCTTTTCTTTTTCTTTTTTGCTTAATGAGTAGGAAGTGTTTTTTGATGAGTTAGTGATTTTTTTTTTTTTAAAATTTTTAAGGGGTTTAAAAAAATGTGTGAAAAAAGCCAAAAAAAAAGAAAATTTGCCTTGTCGTGAGCGGTGACTGGTTAGAATCCTCAATGGCTCTAGCAGCCTCCTAAAAAAGAAAGAAACAAACAATTATGTAATCTTCACCACCCATATTGTGCAATTTTTAACATAAACAGTGCTTCCTTAACCTATTCCACTAGATTATACAGTCATGATTGCATGGTTTAGAGAAAGTGTTATTGCCTATGCAAAATCTAATTGATCAATTTGGCTGATAGCCTGACAAAAGTAAGGAAATAGGTACCCTGAGTTTCTCCAGTATGGAAACCAAGAGATACCCAATGTCTGAAATTTGAAAAGATATACCATGTATACCCAGGCACTGATAGTATGTAAGACAACAATTTATTAATAGTAGTAAATAGGCATAGCCCAAGTACACGAGGTATACAAACAGCATACACCTAGTTACATAAAAAGAAGCTAGAAAGAGTTACAAGAAAGTCATTTGAAGCAATCTCCATTAAGTACACAAGAGATGCCCAAAGAAATAAAGTATGGAAGAAGAAACTTCTTAGCTCGTCCGGAGAACGCTCCTTGTTTTCAAAACTTCTGAGCTCATTCCCCCTTTTTCTCTCCTATGTTTCCCATTGCCTCATATTTACCAAAAACCAATGGAAATAAAAGAAAGTTACTGGTGAAATTTTTTTTTGATTGGTAGGTTACTGGTGGAATATAATCATAACTAACCTTCATTACAGCAACATTTGTATCAATTCCTTCCACCTTCACTTGGTCCACAGTTGCCTGAGCAGCTTCAGCCCTCCCTGTTTCCAATACTGACTGTTTCACTGCCATTTCCAAGGGATTTATCTCTCCGACACAAACTTCTCCAACCATTACTACTTCTCCATCTAGATTTGCCTCTTTTTGTAATGTGAATCCCAATCGATCTAGAGTTAGAAGTGAAACTGGGGACAACGTTGGCTGCCATTTTGTCGGGGACAGAGTTGACCGTCGCTTTGCAAATGTAGTCCCAGTACCATCATGTTGGGTGGCACCAACATTCAAAAGTGCCAAGCGACATGACAAAGTTTCCAAAATCGTATCACCCCCTGGAAGACTTTCAGCCAGGTTGAAGGCAAGTAAGGTTTTGTAATGAGAAGCGGAAAAGTTGGAGGCTTCTCTAACTGCACGAAATCGGAGTATGCCTATAATAGCCTTTGCAAGTACTTCTGATTTCTGAATCCCTTTAAAGTTGTGTTTCCTAATAAACCTGTGTGCATGCAGGATCTCAAGACATACATCCAACCAATAGTCACGGCGAGAATTGCCTTTAAATTCAGGAAACTCCAAATAAACAGGCTCTGCTCTGTAATGGGAGTATCAAAGAAAAAGAAAACTAAAAATCAGGGCAAGGTAATGATTTAGATGTATAGAGAAGTTGATGATTATGTATGATAACGTACATAGATGTTGACTTGTACATCACAGCTTTATCAAAAAGACGAGCACCCAGCGGTCCAGTCAACTCAGGTTTTATGACTTGCTTCATGTCTGTTGCCAGATCATATCTAATGGCTTGATCATATAAACCAACTCCCAATGACTCAAAGTACAGAGCATTGTTGGTCAGTGTCAATCGTCCTGGGCAGACAAAAATTCAATACACAACACTGTCTGGATAGAAACTACTGATTAGAAATTTTGGGTTAACTGAGTTCATCACCCTAACCAGTCCATTACTACATTGGGCAAACAAAGTTATAGATCATATAAATAAGCATTGAATTTACAAAAAATATATACAAGCTTTTGGTAACTTTGGGCAAAAGCTGATGTTGCCCTGACTGAGACCTGGCTTTAAGAAGTCATCAGGTACCATAGAGATTTGGAGGACAATCTGGCCAGATAATGTTAAGAAAACATCACTTATTATAGAAGCATTATGCACAGGATATTAACACTGCTGATACAACAGCCATATAGGTGCCTCATAGGCATCACATGGAGGAGTGTGCTGTGTCATGGATTGAGGTTTTCTCCTTTCTCAGGATCCTATTTAGGCAGGCAGGGGCTTATGTTTCCAACTCTCAGCAGTGGACATCTAGGTTGATTTTCCACTAGCAGGAACACAATGACTCACCAGGCCATGCAGAGATTCCAACGTGTTGAAGAACCGGCTGAGTCGGAGCAGTACCATCAACATCAATGACAATTTCCCCCTCAGAAAGCTGAAGATTTCCAATTGAAGAGGCGAATGCATTTTTTGCAGACTTGATAATTCTGTGGAGGGGTCATGGTATGAATTAATATCAAAATAGTACTTACTATTCATTTATAGAGTCAAAATACCTTAAGAGAACACAAACACAGAAGAAGAAACATATTATTTATAAATGGACTGATTTCATTTTAAATTTTGTATAATGATCATAGTTTCTGCTGTGATACAGTATTAATTGAAATTTCAGTAGTTTTTTTATGAATAGATTGAGTAATTCAAACATTCTGTATCCCCCTTTTTCATTGCACACAATAATTTGAATGTTAAATTAAATGAAGTTTACACTTCTGTCTAAGTTAATGGTGTCTTTTCTAGTTCCCATCTTACCATCATGATCGATGGCTTGTATCAGCAATATACTCAAATCGTGTGGATTGGAAAGTAAAGAAAGCCTAAACTGATAGTGGCAATTACAACCATGTTAAAAGAAAGGAAGTGTCAGGAAATATCCTAACCAAATCATTCACCTTTTCCACCATACCGAGTGAGTTGAGAACAGCTTTAATAACACTCAGAACTTCAGTTCACAGTTCAAACAATTAATACCACTCAAGAAGCAAACTCATACTTGTCAAGGCTTCGAATGTATTTGTCATATACAAGAAAATGAAGTCGATGTCCTGAAGAACTTGTCAGTGCATCGAAAAGATTGTGAACAGTTATTATATCTGCAACAACAGCACAAACAGGAGCTATTCGTGCAAAAGCCTCTCGACCAACAGTTTTCTTCTCATCAACCTGACGGAGAGAACACAAGTAAATGTTGATATCCATGCACATGATACCACTAAAATCTGCTACTTGCAGACAGAGCAACAAGGAGATTGATGATGAAAAGAACCTGAATTGCCATAGTCGTAGAATTTGAATAAAATAGTGACCAGCCATCGTCGCTCTCTACTTCCTCATTACTACAAGAAGCATTTTCCTGCAATTGAAAAAAGTTTAAAACAGGGTTATCAAGACCCTAAAAACTGAAAGATTTAGCTGTTTTCTTCAAATGGATCCTCTACTAAATAATTCAATATATCTTTTAAATATCAATGGATAAAAAATATGAGCTGTCTCACTTTATCTGGTGTTTCACTCTCAATATTAGGAGCTTCCCATGCAAGCATCATGTCATACGTCAAATGACGGAATTCCTTGTCACTCAAATAATCAGGACTTTTAATCAACAGATTAAGTGCTTGATACGAGCAAAATTCCAGAAAATGCCTAGCATATGTCAAGATATTTTGTACACTCTCGGGTAGCTCTGTCTCAAAACAGTGCTGTAAATCTTCAGTGGGGACTTGAAGGATCCTACAACAAAGTTGGATGTGTTTAAAGACATGAATTCATCATGAGAAAAACTGGTTATGAAGAATCGTATCATTTATAGAACAAAATTAATTATTATGTTATGAGAATCCACCTATAATGCTGGAAAAAATGCTTTACTGTAAGAGGGCACCCTGCCTAATTCCATTCCTTGTCAATGAACACTTAAAACTGACCTGAAGGATATGGCTAACGTGCTATTTATTTATTTATTTTGGTGAGCATATGGCTAAAGTATTAAACATATGACACTGAGTTCCGGACACACACATAAAAAACAGAAACGCATATGTACAAAGAAAACTAGCGGTCTACTTTGAATTAGAAAGCCGCAATATGTTGAATTTTTCGGTAACTTAAGTCCATCTTATGTCTAGTTAATTTTATAGCCTGTTTAGATAGCTTAAAAAAAGAGTCAAGTTGACTGTATGGCCTTTAAAGTTCAGCCCAAGTTTCCAACTTTGATGAATCTGAACTTCTGACGAAGACTGAAACGGCATTTGATTGCCTTATATGCTCGCATTTTTTTTTTTTACACAAATCTAAAACGCAATGGGCCTACTTTGTAGAGAACATAAATTGTAAGACATGTATTTGACTTGTAAGCCGTCTGTCTCCCCAACTGAAGAAAGATTTCAATCCAGGTTCTTGTAAAGTGGAACTCAGCATTTCTAGCTTATTGTAATAAATTCCCAGTAGTGGGGGGTGGGGGGGCATATATACTTGAGTGCGCGTGTGTGGGTGGGTGGGTGGGTTTTGAGACGCTCAAAAGAAAGTACCCTAACCCTAACATGCCATCCAGGAAAAAGACTGGTTTAATGATAACTAAAGCAATGGAGACAGAGAGAGAGAGTACTTGGAACAGCGAAACACGACGGAATTTGCAAGAGCGGAGAGCTGAGGAATTGGATCGGGTGAATCGGGTGGCGAGTCATTCGACTTTTTGCGATTGAACACAGAAGAATGGCTTATCATCAAGTTCTCCAAAATCCCCACCACCTTTGCATTCGCATTCTCCATAAATTATCTTGTTTTTGTTAAAAGAAAAAAAAAAATCAGTTCACAATGAGAAAATAAATTATTTCCTTCGCAAACTTGATCCTTAATTAATTTCTACAAAATTTGCATCCATTTCACAGTTTCTGATCCCTTTGTCTCTTCCTTTCTCAGTGGGCCTCTAACACCCCCGGCCCTAAATTTTAATAATTTATTTTATTAAAGTTTATTCATTACTGTCCTTGGGGAGGGAAAGATATGGGCTGGGTGATCCGAAATATAATTGCGGGTTGAGCTATAGGCCCTGTCCAGTCTATATTCAACTCAGACTGCGAGTTTTGTCTACTGACTATAAAGACTTCCTGCTTCCGTGTTATAAACGGAGGCGTCGGCAGAATCCTGGGTGAAATGGGTCAAGTTCAAAGCGACGTCGCAGCGGCAGTAGATGAAGGAGAGCAGTTTTCCCCAGCAACATTAGCCGATGCTCAGGCTACTCCTCCTCCCCCATCCATGGAGTCCCTTATTGCAGGTGCCAGCATTTTCCCTAACCAGCTTTCTGTCTCTGTGTGTGCACCTACATCTTTGTGATTTGTGAAAATTTTTCGTGAAGAAATTCTAAGGGTTATCCATGAGAAATATCATTCAATTATCAATTAAATGGGAATCTGATTATGGGTTTCATGCGTTTGTTAAAATTTTATTAGGAGTTTAGGAATTGGGTCTTGCTTCTCTTTTATTTGCTTTTTTTTTTTTTTTTTTTTTTTTTTTCCGTGGGTTTAGAAACTGGTATGTTACGTATGTAGGCTGCTCATTAGTTCGTGAATTTTTTTATTGTAATATCGAATGGTTGCAAAATGATATTTGTGCTTAGTAATTTACTCCCAAAATGTTTGGACTTTGGGATGCCACTATATCATTCTAGCATTCTAATTTTCTTCTTTAAAGGGCCTAAGGAAAATTAAGTGGCTATTTACACTATCATGTAAATTTCTTGCTTAATTATTAAATTTTATATAAATAAGAGTTATTCTCTCCTAAAACTTTTCTCTCTGTACAACTTTTGCTTCGTCTCAATGGCGGTGGTAGGAGCTTGATTGTGGTTTCTTTTAGAAGGGAAGGACTATGGGTCATCGGAGAGTAGTAAACATAGAACTAAAGTCTTTTGAGGTGTTAAGGGATGGGTGTAGGATCCTTATTACAGAAAAGGGGTGGAAGTTGGTGAAGAAAATGAGTGTGGAGTTGGCCACGGCGCACTGGTTCACTAAAGCTCTGGAAGATTGTTTAAGGGCTGGGAGAAAGGATTTCTATACAAGGCATATGGAAGGTGACAGGGGCTTTATAGCATAGAGGTGCTCTAACCTCCAGGGTGTTTTCATGGCATTGGTGGAGTACAGTAGTGGCGGTCGTTGGAATTGTATCTTTATTCCGGAAGACAAGGATGATATGGGTTGGAGGAAGTTGGTGGAGGTCTTGAAGGAGGCTGGGCGTGGTGGTCTCTATGGGTCGGCGACGACTGCAACTCCGCAGTCGTACTTGGAGGCTTTAAAAAATCCGAGGGTTTTGAACCCATCACATCAACTTGTTGTATTGGGTGGTGTAGCGCCGTTGCAACAGTTTGGAAGCAACGTTGTTCCTGTAGGGATGCAGAGCAGTGAGGGTGGTGGCAGAGGGGGTGGGTCTGGGTGACTTGGGGGATAGTGATAAAATGGAAAAGGCTAAGGCCTTTGGGCTAGTGGGCCAGGAACTGTTGGGGCCCAGACACAACCCGCAGGTCGTTGGAAAAGAAAAAACAGGGCTGGGCCTAGGCCTTGGGCCTCAGCTTCCAACACAGCTTACGGGCCCATCTGTTTGGAGGAGACGTCTCCTGTCTGCCTCTGTGTTGCCGATGGATGGGCCTCAGCCACCCTTGTTGGCGAAGAGTTAGGTGGTCCCGGCGAACACGGCGACACCATCGGCGGAGGCGAAGCAGCTGGATTCTGGCCTGGGTCCGAATCTTGAGTTTCAGCCCACGGTGAGGGACGACGGGGTTTTGACAGCAATTACATCGCCAGCGGCTCCTTTGTCTTTGGCAGAGGCTCCGAATCTTGAGTCCCCTCTCTGTCCTGTGATGGGGGGGTTCCTAGGAAATTTTCGGGGCGATAACCGCTGCTACAGTTTCGTGTAGCCAGAAAGTGCCGATGAACTCGTTGAGAGGTTCATCCCCCTTGCTGGAGGTCCAGGTCCAACTCAAGGATCACCTTGAGTCTATAGGGTACGTTGACAGTGCTGAAGCTCTAGTTCTAGGGGCAAAGGGGGTAGGGATGGAAGTGGTTGATGTTGGGCTCCTTGGCAGTGAGGTTTTGATAGTCCCTGAGACTCAATTTCCCCCTAGTGATGTTGTGGTTGAATGGGAGGGTAGAAAATTATTTGGGGAGGAAGAAAGGGGAGAGACACCTTTTTTGCAGTGGGCTTCTAGTGAAGGGGAGCCTATCTCATTGAACTGTTTACTACCAAATGAGTCGACTACACTGGATTGGATGCTACAGAAGGTGAAAGATCTACAACACTTGATAGGTATGGACTGTGTGGGCTATGAAGAGCAGTTTTTGGCATTACTTACTGCCATTGAAGCGGGCCATGCACAGTCTAAGAAATCAAGGTCGAAAAAATAACGGGAGCTCAAGCGCCTCACTTGGTCTTTGAATTATGAAGGAAGTTCAAGCCGCGAAAAATCAAAAGGGAAGGAGCTTGCTTCTCCTTTATGATGCCAAAAATTGTATCTTGGAACGTCCGGGGGCTAAATGAGGCAAGTAAGCGGCTTCGTATAAAAAACTTGTTACGAGAGTGGAGGGTGGACATAGTATGTTTACAAGAAACTAAGCTGAAAATTGTTTCTAAAAGACTAGTTCGAAGTGTTTGGAGTTGTACTTATGCGGATTGGGTGTATCTTGCTTCAAATGGGGCTTCAGGTAGAATATTAGTAATGTGGGATAAAAGAGTCGCTGACAAAATGGAAGAGTTTGTGGGGGAATATTCAGGGCAGGTTTGGGGGGTGAGATGAGAATTTTGTGTTTTGTTTTGAAGTTTAAAATATTATGTTTTAATATTATTATTGTTTTGGAATTTAAAAAATGTGTATTGGGATTTGAAAAAGTTGAATTGTTTATTATATTTTATATGGAGATTTGAAAAATGTGTAATGATGAGATGAGATGAGAATTTTGTGTTTTGTTTTGGTTACCAAACCTGCCCTCAGTCGCATGCTCTTTTAAGAGTGTGGCAGATAATTTTGGATGGGCCTTTGCTGGGGTATATGGTCCAAATGTTGACAACGACAAAAGATTTTTATGGGAGGAACTTGTTGGGCTACACAGCTGGTGGGAGCTTTCTTGTTGTATAGGAGGGGATTTTAATGTTATCAGATCCCCTAATGAACGGTCTAGTGAGAGTAGGATGCGACCTGCAATGATAAAGTTCTCAGATTGTATCTTTGAGTTAAACTTGTTGGATATTCCTCTCTTGGGGCGCGCCTTTACTTGGTCGAATAATCAGACATGGTCCCGGCTGGACAGGTTTCTCATCTCACCGGAGTGGGAGGTGCATTACTCGGAGGTGTGCCAAAAGAGACTGCCTCGTCTCTGCTCAGATCATTTTTCTATCTTATTGGATTGTGGGGGCATTCGAAGCGAGCACCGATACTTTACGTTTGAAAACATGTGACTGAAAAGTGAAGGTTTTGTGGATAAGATGAGGCAATGGTGGTCTTCATATCAGTTTTACAGTAACCCTTCTTTCATCTTAGCCTGTAAACTGAAAGCGTTGAAAAATTACCTTAAGCTTTGGAACACACAATCCTTTGGAGATATATGGGAGCGTAAGAAACTCATGGTAGAGGAGTTGCAACAGTTTGAGCGAATACTTGAGGCTAGAGCCCTTTTACGAGAAGAAATATCAGGGAAGGCCGAGTTGGTTTCAAAATTAGAGAGAGTATTATCATTAGAGGAGATTTCTTGGCGCCAGAAGTCGAGAGCATTGTGGCTGAAAGAATGGGATCGGAGTACAAAGTTTTTCTATAGAGTTGCTAATTCTCACAGAAGAAATAATACCATTGAAATGTTGAATATTAATGGTATGGTGTGTAAGGAGGCCTCTGTGATTAGTGACCATGTGGTAGATTTCTATGAACAACTGCTTACTGAACGTGAGGGATGGAGGCCAAAGCTGGATGGTCTTGGTTTTGATACTATTGAGCCCCAAGAAGCGGCATGGTTGGAGAGGCCTTTTGAAGAGGAGGAAGTGTATGATGTAGTGAAACGTATGGGTAAAGATAAAGCTCCAGGTCCAGATGGCTTCTCAATGAGCTTTTTCCATTCTTGTTGGGAAGTGGTGAAAGTGTATTTAATGAATGTGTTTCAAGAAGTTTCCTTGGTTGGGAAGTTTGAGAAAAGCCTAAATGTCACTTTTATTGCGTTTATCCCTAAGAAGATTGGAACGTTGGAGGTTAAGGATTTTCGACCTATCAGCCTGGTGAATGGAGTGTATAAAATTCTCTCCAAGGTTCTTGCCAACAGATTAGGGGTGGTTCTGGGAAAGATTATTATGAAACCACAAAATGCATTTGTTTGGGGGTGACAAATCCTGGATTCAATTCTTATAGCGAATGAGGGCCTAGATATTAGATTAAAGGCTGGCTCTGCAGGGATTGTTTGCAAACTAGATATGGAGAAGGCATATGACCATGTAAACTAAGATTTCCTCTTGTATCTATTGGGGAGATGCGGCTTTGGGGTTAGATGGCGTAGTTGGATCAGTTGGTGTATCTCTACGGCCAGATTTTCAGTCTTGATTAATGGCTTCCCAACTAGCTTCTTTAGCAACTCTCGAGGTCTAAGGCAAGGAGATCCTTTGTCCCCACTTCTCTTTGTTATCGTTATGGAGGCATTGAGTAGGATGATATCAGCAGTGGTTACGCAAGGGTTGGTGGCTGATTTTCCGATTGGTGACCCCAATAAGGGTACTATTATTTTGTCTCATTTACATTTTGTAGATGACACCCTTTTATTTTGTGAGGCCGATGACAACCAGCTGAGGACATTGAAGGCTCTGTTATTATGCTTCAAAGCAACGTCAGGCCTGAAAGTTAATTTTGACAAGTCAGAGTTAGTAGCAATGGAGAATGTGAGTAATACTAGGCAACTAGCTAGCATTCTTGGGTGTAAGGTAGCTGCTCTTCCCATTACTTGGGATTAACTTTGGGGGCTGTTGCTAGGGCCTCATCTATATGGGATTTTGTTATTGAAAAGATGAGAAGGAAATTGACAGGATGGAAGAGATTGTATTTGTCGAAAGGTGGCCGGTTGACTCTCATCAAGAGCACAATTTCTAATTTACCTACGTACTTTCTATTTTTGTTCCAATTGCCTGTCAATGTAGCGGCTCGGATTGAGAAACTGTATCGTGATTTCCTATGGAGTGGGATAGGGGATGAATTCAAATTTCACCTGGTCGGCTGGGATAAGGTGTGTAGACCAATCTCGTCAAGTGGTTTGGGTATAAAGAATTTGAGAACATTCAATCGAGCCTTGCTTGGAAAGTGGTTATGGCGGTATAACATGGAGACAGAAGCCCTATGGAAACTGGAGATTGATTGTAAATATGGAAGCTTTTTTTTTTTTTGGGGGGGGGGGGTGGTGCACCAAAGAGGTAAACGAGGCAAGTGGTGTGGGGATTTGGAAACACATTAGGCGCGGGTGGAGGGACTTTATTTCTCATTCTAAATTGGTGTTGGGGAGGGGGTCCTGTATTAAGTTTTGGGAGGACATTTGGTGTGGGAGTGAGGCTCTAAATGATGTATTTCCAGCTGTTTTTCGAGTGGCTCGCAATCAGGAAGCATCCATTGAGGACCTCATGCTTATATCAGGGGACCAAGTGTAGTGGAACGTCATATTTAGTAGAGCGGCGCAAGATTGATAAGTAGACATCTTTGATGCCTTTTTCCGCCTCTTATATTCTATGAAACCGAATAGACAGCAAGCTGACAGTTTATGGTGGAACCCTGCGAGTAAGGACATCTTCTTAGTTTGATCCTTTTATAAGTCCCTTTCCCAAATCGCAACCATTCAGTTCCCATGGAAGAGACTTTGGAGAAATAAGGCGCCTCCAAGAGTGGTGTTCTTTACATGGACAACAGCGTGGGGGAACATTCTGACCACTGACAACCTAAGGAAGCGACGGATAGTTATACTAGACTGGTGTTGCATGTCTAAAAGATCCGGTGAGACAGTGGAACACCTCTTGTTGCATTGCAAGATAACTAGAGCCTTGTGGGTGGAAGTTTTCAGTCGAGTAGAGTTATCATTTGTTATGCCGGCAACTGTGGTTGATCTATTGGCCAGTTGGACACTTCCGAGAGGAGTTCAACAAATTAAGGAGGTATGGAAAATTATCCCGATCTGTATCATGTGGTGCATATGGCAAGAGCAATGATCGGACTTTTGAAAACAAGGAGCAGTCGCCAGAGGAAGTTAGAGCTTTACTTTTCCGTACTTTATTGCTATGTGCCGTTGCTTTAGATTTTAATGGCCTGAATGTTCATGACTTTCTAGCTTCCCTCTCGTTGACCTAGATAGGTCTTATCTCTTGTATATCTACTTGAGTTTTTGCCTATATTTATAATATTATCGATTACTTAAAAAAAAAAAAAGAGTTATTCTATTTCCAAACCGGTGTTTAGAACATATCATCCACATCACTTAAATGGTAAGATTTATTTTCTAAGATTTAGACTTCGTTTGGTAACTAAACTCATCTGAACTCATCATTACAACTTTTTCAAATCCCAACACAAATGTAATAAATAATTTAATTTTTTCAAATCTTAAAATAATAATAACATTAAAAAATAATATTCTAACAATATTTCATCATCTCAACTCAACTCAACATCTAAGGTCGTTTGGTTCTCAAACTCAACTTAGTTCAGCTGAGTTCAATCTAATTTTAAGCTGAGTCTAACATTCAAACATTTAACTCTCAAATTACTAAACTCATATCAACTCAAAATCTTCTTACACGTGGGGCTTACAACATTTTTTAACTTAAAACATTTTTATACATGGGACCCGCAACCTTTTTTAATTTTTTATAAAAAGTACTAAACTCATCTTAACATAATAACATCCAAACATACTTTAAACTCAATTTAGATGGGCCGCATAACTTCCTCCACTACTCAACTCATTACTATTCATATATTCATAAAGAACTCAACTCAACTCAACTCAGTTCAGGTCAGCATCCAAATACAACCTTAAATTGCTAAATTTTTCTTCCAAATCAAATTATATTATGTAAGCGCTAGGCTTCTAAATGAAATTTTTCTATAATTAATCATTCAACCAAAATATATACAGCATTCCCAAATCCCAATGGTTTATGCATTTATATGTAAAATAGCTAACCAAACCTCAAAAAAACCTCCCATATTGTTATGCAAAGAAAATCTAAAATGCACCTCTACCACAGTACCAACCCACATTTGAATTGACACTAATTATCAAGAGTTCTTCTACTTATCATCTCTATACTACACACTTGCTAAAGAATATAAAAATTAAAAGATAAAAATTAAAAACAAGTGTGTGGTATAGAGATGATGAGTAGAATTTTTCAATCATCAATGCATGATTTTTTTATGAATATCTCTCTCTCTCTCTCTCTCTCTCTCTGTTTGTTCTTCCCTTCCCTTTTTTCATCTCTCACTTTCTTTATCATTATTTAAGAATACATTTAAATGATATAGGGACAGAGTAGATAAGTAGACGTAGAGTGGATTTAAAATTTTATTATTTAAAATAGATGAGTTGTTTTTGGTTAGCTATTTTTAGATAAAAATCTACAGAAACCATTGGGATTGCTTATTAATATGATACCTTGCCATTTGGCACGCCGCAAGGAGGAATCAAACTAGGGTTTTTCAGGATGACAAGAAAGGACGAGACATTTTAAGAAAGGAAAAAATAAGAGAATGAGAAAAAAAATTAGTATAGTTCTTTTGTTTCAGGGCTTGCATATGTGACCGATTTTGGTATCTTTTGTAGAAAATGAAAATACCAATAATTTGAGATTGTGGGTTTGTAGGACGGAACCCCCTTCCATTTTCAAACTCTATTTTCTCAGACTGGGAAGTTGAATTGACATATCATAAGTCCGAAAGTCATAGAACTCAGGGCTCAGCAATTGAGGAATGTAATAGGATTCACTGCATATACTCCTTGCACTTTAGTGCGGCCCCAATGGACCTAAAACTTTTCTGCATGAAACACTACTTACATGGACTCTAGCATGAGTGACAGGTGCAGGTGCATGTCCACAGGTTGGACTAGTCTCTATTCTGGTACTCTTATTTTTGGTTTAGTAATGGTAAATGACATTCCTATATGGGGTGATTTGAGGTTTTTTGTTTTTTGTTTTTTTTTTGGGGGGGGGGGGTACCAAAGGAATTTGTATCACGTATCTTTCTGGATGATTAAATTTAGAAATTGATGCAATAGCTGACAGTGTTTTGCATTTGCAGAAGCTGCGTCATATGGCAACAATGAGAGTGAGGTTGGTCCACTTTAAATATATTTACATGCACTTTCCTTCTAAAAGTGAGTAAAGAACATAAAATTTTCACTTTTCAGTCTCTTGATGCGAAGGCTCAGAAAGCATTAGAATGCCCTTGCATTGCTGACTTGCGAAATGGTCAATGTGGGGTCCAGTTTTCGGAGGCATTCTTTTGTTACCTCAAGAGTACCGCTGAGGAAAAGGTAATTGTAAACTTAATACGGGTAAATGTCACCTAGTGTGATGGTACATCTCTACTAAGTAAATATTCGCTCCTGTATATCTTGTTTATATTATAATTTTTTTTTTTTTTTGGGGTGGGGGGAGACAACACCTCAAATGTCAAGATTGAAGTGGGCAATAGCACATACTAAGCTCTTTTAGATACTGTAGTGTTATGAAATCATAGATATTTACAGATGGTCTCTTTTAGGAGAGATTTGAATTCAAAGATTAGTTGAAATAGGTTGAGATGATTTGTGAATAGTAGAATAAAAGTTAAATTATTTATTATATTTAGTATGAAAATTTGGAATTTGAAAAAGTTGAGTTATTTATTATATTTTGTGTGGAAATTTGAAAAAATTATAATGATGAGATGAGTTGAAGTGGGTTTTGAATCCAAACCTCTCATTGAGTTTCTTTCTTTCTTTAAAACCCATGACTGGAAACCGATCAAAAAAGTTACTTTCTAGCAGATGATGTAGGTAGTCGGTGGTGGTTAATGATCCATTGGGCTCCTTAGGAGACTGGTGAGCAGAGTTTGGAATGGTTTTCCATCTCTCTTTTTTTTCAACTCTTTAAATATGAATTCAGAGTGTTTGTATTATTTAGGCCTTGTTTGTTTTCCAAAAACATCTCATCTCATCTCACCTCATCATTACAACTTTCTCAAATCCCCACACAAAATAAAATAAACAATTCAACTTTTTCAAATCTCAAAACAACAATAATATTAAAAGATATATTTTAACAATATTTTATTCAACTTTTTAACTTTAATCTCAACTCATCTCATCTCATCTCATCTCATCTCATCTCTGAAAACAAACGGGCCCTTAGTTTCATGGCAACATCATGCTGTCAATTGGGTTTCACATGGTCGATAGCCAGAAATTACATAAATTAAATGCTTGTAAGTTAAGGATCATTATGCCATTTTTTTTTTGGTCTAGAGTCTAAGGCTTGTTTGGAAAAAGTTTTCATCTCAAAATTATCATCTCCTTTCCAAACATCATTCAAACACAAATACTTTCAAACTAATCATTACAATTTTTTCAAACTAATCATTACAACTTTTCCAAACTTTCAAACAAAAAATAAAAAACAAATCAATTTTTTCAAATCTCCAAATAAAAATAATATTAAAAACCTATATTCTAATAATACTTTAACTTTATAATATTTTTTATTTAACATTTTCTCTTTCCTTTCACAAAGTTCTATAAAACATTAACTCAAACTATCTCACTACTATTTATAAATTATCTTATTACTATTCACAAAGAGAAATTTTATTTGTAGTTTCTAAGTGAGGATTGCATATGCAGACTCATTGATATATTTCATTAAATAGAAATTATTGTAATATGCGAGGGATATTATTGTAATTTTAAAAAGCTTTTAAAAACATAATTATTCAGGCTTGCATGAGCAATTTCCATTTGGGAACTGTACGTAGCATTACTCATTCATAAAATTTTCATCTCATCTTTCTCCCCAAGCTTGTAAGAGAGGTACTAATCTAAAACAATTTCCACTATTTTGAAGGGTTCGGACTGTGTGCATCCATTTGTGACTTTGCAGAACTGTATTAAAGCTAACCCCAATGCCTTTTCTAAAGGCATCTTAGAAGAGGGTAAAGTTAAGGAAGAGGAAGAGCCAACTCAGGAGTACATCAGGCTCCCTCTATGGTCCAGAGAATCCAAAAGTTCAAAATCCAAGCTCTAAGAATTCCTTTTTTTTTTTCTTTTTTTTTTTGCCCTTGCCCTTCCATATGTAATTTTTGGCTTAGAGATTAGAAAAGACTGATTCTTCTTCGTGAATGGGAGAACATTATATTGTCAAGAATAAAATGAAGATGTTTTGAAATGAGAAAAAATGCCCCTACATTGTTCCCATCATCGCGATTTCACATCAGAATATGAATTTCAATATAGAGATCTACTGAAGAACTGAAGCATACCTTGCAAAGACCAAATGATGGTTGCACATATTACTGGAACAAGCAAAATAGTGATGCACCGACATCGAGAGACCCGTCCCCTAGCCATTCCTTTCAATGAGCGCCCAACATTAGGAGAAATGAACAGTGCATGTGAACTTTTATGTACAACTATTTACGAAAAAAAAAAAAAAACTCCTGTATTGCAAACAATACGGTAGCCGTAAAATTGTTTGAAATGTTACGTAGGTTATATACAAGAAATTACAAAATATATATGATCCGATAAATCTATTTTATGATAAAAGTAATTTTATAATCTAACGTATTATATCAAGTTACGTTATTTGTGAATCTATTTTTGTGTAATTTATTTGTTATTAAAATATTCTTTTATTTTTACATAATAGAATTTGTCCGGAATGTTATCCGTCAGTAGATTGTGCTTACAAAGTCACGTAAGTTGCATTCCCATTTAGCTCTTTTTATTATATCTTTTGTTTAGTTAAGAGCACTAGTATTGGCTTGCCTAAAATTTTAGGTATTTTTAGCTAAAATTATTAGAATCGTAATATTAGGTATAGTCGTAAGATGTATAAGTTACATGCATTTCTTTTAAAATATAGTAAGATCCATTATTAAAAAATAAGATTTTTACATGGGTCTCGGATTTTCTTACTTTTTTAAAAAGCAATACGTGGGACTTGCATGCCCTAAAGTTGTATAAATCATTTCCTTTTTAAGAAATTTTTTTCAAAATAATTATATAATATATTTGTTATTAATATGATTTTTTAGACTTATTTCAAAAGTAACGAATTAGTTTAGAAACAAATAAATTATGAAAATTTTATGAGTTGTCGCAATAATAATTGAAATCGACATTATGACCCATAGTGTAAATGACTCAGTGGTATTGAGCACATGGATTTAAGGGTGAGTTTTGACTTTAATGGAATTGGATTTCTCAACTCATAGCTCTGACTCCGATAAGAGTCAAAGTCCAAAACAACTCCAATTCCAACTCAAAGAGAGAGCTAACTCCGGCTTCGCTTCACTTGCTCAGTATCAAAACTGAGTGGGAGTTTCCATTCGGAGTTGGATTCTTTCTTTCCCAACATCCAAACAAAAATTAAGAAATTTTCCTACCCATTCACACTTTTACAACATACAAGCAAATAGTAAGAAATTTCTATACTGCTAAAAACAACAATAATCTTATAGGTTTCTAATACAATAATAGAATCAAGGCAATAATTATAATCACATAGCCCATCTCTCACTCTCTCATTTAAATATTCGATGAGAAGTTGACATGGCTTGTATCTGCACCCCATGTCTAGGTAGCAACAAGACTACAAGAGCAAGAATTAAGATTATGAAAACAAGAATAAGAGACTCAAATAAAGAGAGATAATGCGAGGTTGAGAGAGAGAGAGATAACATAGAAGCAAAGGAAGTAGAGAGAGAAAAATGGAGAGAAAAACAAAGCGGTTGAAGAGAACAAAAGACATAGAGTTAGATGAAAGAGATGAATTTATAGGAAGAGCAAAACGACATTATTTTAAGAATTTATTAGAAAACATAAAATAAAAAGTTTCATTATTTCGGTTTCATGGGGGTCAAATGTTGAAAATGTGGCTTACAAAAAATGTCCCAACTGTTAGGCTACTTAAATTTCTATCATTTATGTTACAATATAAAATATATTAAGTATATTTAACGGAGTTGGAGTTAGTAGTCTAGAGTCTTGTTGAACTCCGATTCCGATTCCGACTCCAACTATTTTAAGAGCTTGGACTCTGAGTCCGAATTATAAATTTTTCAACTTCGATAGAGTCGGATCAAGTGTCAGACGATATTTTTGCCAAGCCATACATGAATTGACTTTGATGGAATGATACATATCATAGTTTCGAATTCCATTACATTCAGGCCATTTTAACTGAAATTCTCCATTCCGGTATAGCATTCGATACATTATATCTCATCGTTAATTTTTGTTCCAAATTCTGATCCATTCTTGCTAATTCTAGCAAGTTCGGCCAAAATTTGCATTTATGATCCTATTTTGTTCTGGAATGTTTTAATGGCATTTTTATAGTTTTATTGGGTTTGGATGGCATTTTTGTAATTTTTAAATCTATATGGTATTTATTTAATTCTAAAATATGAACTATATTTATATAATTTTAATTTTTTTTATAATTTTAAATACGTCCCCTAATTATTTTTTTAAGAATATCATTGCTTTTAATATTTTTTTCTGTTCGCTTAATTTTTTTCTTTGTTTTTTTTATTGTTTCTCAACTCAAATTTGTAATTTTTTTAATATTTTATTTTAACACCAATATCCCTATTTTTTAATTTTTTGATGTATATTTTTTTTTTATAAATAGTCAATTCTTTCATATACACACACATACGTGATATACACTTATATATACATGTATTTATTTTATTAGTTATTAATTTATATATATAAGTTTATATATTGTTAATCTCGAAATGGTATACATGAATGCACAGATATCGAAATATTCAATTTAAATACTTAAATCGAAATTATCATCCAAACGAAATGTAAAACAATGATACCATTCACCCATATATCAATAAAGCAATTTTAATGTTTTATCCAAGATGAGCCTAGCACTAGTCTTTAGCATGCAAAAATGATTTACATAAAAAAAAAAAAACATGAACACGATATGAAATTAGTGAGTTTAGATTTAATATAAATTAATTCAAGTCAAAATGAGTTGATTCGTTAAGACACGATTATAGTATATTATGATATATAGTGATAATATATAATTATTTATATAAGATTTTAAGATTTAATGTTATATTAATTAGTAATTTATCATATAATATAAAACTATTTTATATATAATATAAAAATCCTATAAAAAATATTTTATACAATATAAAAAATTAAAATATATATATAAGAACCGATTCAGTATTAAAAAAAGAAAATCAAAATAAGATTGATTTAAAAAAAATTGAACCGGTACCGAATCAGATCGAACCAATACGGTGTTAGCTGATAGAACTTGCCGAGGAAATTTGGTTTCGCAGTTACCATATTCGTCCTATAACCTGGCTCTGATACCATGATGAAATTCATGGGCCTAACTCATCTCATAAAACCGGTTATATAAGAGATGATTGCCCATTATTTATAAACATGCCCAAGACCTTGTCCACAGTCAATGTGGGATTATTCCTCAACAAAATACTGGTTGATCAAATTTAAAAATTTATTCGTAAAACAAACTTATGCATCTACAATTACTCAAATACAATTAATGTGCTTGAATCTGTTAGAGCAGTGCAGGCAAATATAAATGAAAACTAAGATTTAGCTAACAATCCTACTAAATTATCTACATTAAAAAAGATAAATGCATTTTTTTTTACTTATAAATTACAATAAATCTACATATTTAGATTATTACTGTTCCCTATTTATTGAATACTTTATAAGTTATTTCTCTCCTCCAAAATATTATTAAGTTGGTAGAAAAAAGGTAGTTGATAAATAATAATTTAATTTTAAATTAAATTATTAATTAACTTATAATTAGTATAATTATAAAATATTAAAAAAAATTAAGAAAACAAATATTAATATTATTTTGGTGGATAATATAGTGTGAAAATATCTTTTAAATGGAATAGATAAAAAATAAAATATATGATTTTAATCGAATTTTATCTTTACCTTTACCTACATCAACGCTAATGCTCTTGCATTAGTGGTGCTACAAAATGTCTTCGAATGACCATTTATTGTCTTAATACATAGATAAATAACAAGAAATGCCGCCAGCCCAACTACGCTAATTACCAAAACTTGATAAATTGCCTTCGGTATTTTTGACTCTGCCGTTACCGTCCCCGGCCCTAATCATGGCTATGGCGGCTGCTGCCTGTACTTGCTCCTATGCGTCTCAATTGCTTCCCCGCTCCAAGTTTTCAACATTTGCGTTCCCTTCTTCTTCTGTTTCATGTACCGCTCCTAGTGTTATTCAAATCCCTTGTTTGCGCACAATACACAGAAACCCCTCAACTCGCTTAGCGGCGGCGAAGAAAGATCTCAACGCCGTTCCCCAGGAGCAAGGGAAAAAGCAGAAGAAGGAACAAGTGGTGGAGGAGGAGGAAGACTTGCCTTGGATTCAGGATAAGGCCTTGGACCTTGTGGAGTTCACCGGCTCCGTCGCTCAGTCCGTTCCCGGTCCTAGAGTTGGCTCCAGCTCCTTGCCCTGGATTCTCGCTCTTCCTTTGGCCTATGCCGGCCTGACATTCGTCATCGCCTTTGTCAAGACCGTCCGAAAGTTCACTTCCCCAAGAGAAAAGCGCAGGCGATTGGTCTGAGTTTTTTTTTGGTGCATTCCATGGAGTTTTTTAACAGTGATTTATCTTCGTAATGGGTGTTTTTCTCTTAGTTCAGGTCAATAAAAATGTGATGCTTTGCAAATCAATTGATGAGGTATTTCTGGAGGGACGAGATAACGAAACACTCGATGATGCTCTCAAGAGACTTGAGAAAAAGGTGAGATGACATGTATAGCACACCCACCTGCACACATGCAATTTCTAAGATTGATTTTGATGGGTTTCCCATTCTAATGTATTCTGCTTGCATCCTCTACTTTGTTCTAACCGCGCCAGTCGCTTGTTCCAAGAGAAAGATAACTGCTTTGTGTCGAGTATCATGATTATTTTCCTTATTAGTCTATAACATGACGCGGGTGATCTCCTTGTGTTGGTCGGTTTCGCACAAAAAGCTGTCTCAGTTTTGTTACTCAACTACCCATTCATTTCCAGACTGGTTTCGGCATGGAGGAAATCTTGCGCAAGTACATTCGGTATGCTTTGAATGAGAAGCCCTTCAACCCCGACTTGATTTCCAATTTAATTGAGCTCAGGAAAGCTTCTATGTTGGATGATTCCCAAGTGACTGAGATTTTAAACGAAATTTCAAGACGCATTGTGCGAGATAAAGGTAATTAGTTCCATTGCTTGCGGCACTTGTATGGTCTGATTCATACTGTTCTCTTCTGGCCTATATAGAAGTCTAATCTGATGAGGATACATTGAGGGAGGACTTTTCCTTCCCACCCGTGTTGTACATTGGATGTTGATGGAGACATAAAGCATCATAGACACGCGCTCGACTTTATCTTCTCTATATAGTCTCTAATGAAAACTATTGTCCTATCATGTTGTAAGAATATTGCCCTTTTACAATTTATTGGGATTTAAAACATTAGGATTAGGGCGTTTGCTAGTGTAAATGAAAACTTATTTTCACATTTGTTGTACGTAGACTAGTAATTTGATAAGAAATGCTTCGGATAAGTTTGTGCTTTGCTTTCCAAATATCCTACCATTTAGCTTCATATATTCAAGAGTATTAATAATTTAATACACTGTTTATCCTGAATTAATAATTTTTTGTTTGAGAGTCTTAAAAGATTTTTCCTTCAGGTCACAATGCAATGACAGTATGACACTGTTAGTGTTAGATTGTATTCTTTTGTCTCATGTCTGCTTAAACAATCTCAACTCTACAACCCATCGCATGCAAATGGAGTTGTAACCTATTGCTCCAGACTGAATGTTCTTTTTCTGAAATTACTTTGTATATGGTTTGCGACAAGCAACACTTTCTCGTGATTGGGAATTGCAACTTCCTACCATACGAACGCCATTTAAAATCTTGAAGGGAAGAAAACCATAGTCTCTCCACAGTGAATTTCATGAAGGTCTTCCCACCCTTTTCATAATCCTGCTGCAAGCACGGACGCACATTGGGTTTGTTTGGGACTCCTCTTTTGCTCTCCTGAATTTTAGGATGTGTTATTCTATTTAAAGCTGTTCACAAGATAAACCAAGACATTCCTTTCAAAAATTGGAAACTTATGGGAAGGAGGTCTTTATTATATTGAAAATTGATGCTCGTTTTCTCCCATTGTTATTCTTCATGTCTGCTTCTCTCTCACTTTCTATTAGTGTTGGGGTGTCTGCATTGATGATTTTTTCATCGTCTTGTGCACTTGATGCATAAGTGAACTTGCTGATTACCCTTCTTGAGGAACAATTCAAGAATAAGATTTTAGTTAGATAAATACTTCACTGTAGCTCCAATGCTATCAGATACTTATGGCTTGTCTATGATTTTCAGGCCCTGTTGTCTTGGACATGTCAGGTTATTCTGAAAAGGGTTTCAAGAGAAAACTAGCTGTCCAGGCCCTTTTTGGAAAGGTTTTCTATCTGTCTGAGGTAAGTGGCTGAAAAGTTGATGCATGGGCTTATTCTTTTAATAAACTGCTGGCTTGAAAAATTTAAGCTTTTGATAGCAGGAAAACTGCCTTGAAATTTTTTGGTCCTTGCTCCTCATCAAATTTTCAAACATGTTCTCAGTTGTTAAACCTGCCTCAAGCTGCATTATTGCATGGGTGGAAGGATCAGTAGATGTTAAGGACAGTGGTTTTGAGAGTGTGGCCTACAGCTGAACTGTCTTCTTTGGCCCCTCAAAACGTTCTTGACTAGAAATGGTTTTTGATTTCTGTAAAAGAGAATAAAAATGTCAGTTTTGGCACTGACGCAAAGATCTTGAAGCTTAATTCCTTATGAAGCCTGGCACATGTCTGTCATGCATGCAAGAATTCCCAGTGTATCTGTGTGCTTGAAACTTTGCACCGTTTTATGACGTGTTTTTGTTAGAATAAAATAAAATCAGAAATATATTTTCATTATGAATTTAGTAAATTCTAAGCTTTACCTTTTGTTTTTATTTGGTGTTTGGGGGTGTTGGGTTGTTTTCAAACCGATTTGATTACTTATTATCCCTTGAATTGATTGTTCTTCTGTTTCATTTTCTGGCTAGCTGCCAGACTTCTGTTCGAGAGACAGCTCCTTGGTTATCAAGGAAATTTTTGGAGTTACAGAGTATGCCTCTATCCTTTTCTTGATTAAGTCAAAACTTCGAAACATTGTTAGCCATGATCATGATATCTATTTTTGTACTCAGTGAAGATGCAGACAAGCTTAGGATACACACCCTCTCTGAAGCTGGGGATATGGATTCCCTTGAGAAGATGGTTGATGGTTCAGATTCAGAAGATTCTAGTGGGCCATCATCTTATGCTGCTTGATTCGCATGCGAAATATTTCAGATGTTGTTTGGGACTACGAGGGCCTTATTAGAAAGTTCGTTACTTGTTTCAACTATCTTTGGCATTTTTAAGGTCGTCAGTGCATCGGTTCAGATTCTGTCGCAGGTCATTTTTAAGCGATGTATGAATTTATTTGGCTAGGAATAATCCAACACATGGAAATCAGCGAGGGCTCATTGACATATGGAATGCGGTGGGGGATTGAGATCCTAGAACTCGCGGCCTTCGGCTACAGAAGATGAAGCTTTTTTTTTCCCTCATCTACAGAAGATAAAGCTTATATGCATTTGTTTCTCACGAGGGTTGGTTTTGTCATCGCGACTGGTACTCGTATCCAAAACACATTCTACATTCAAGATGCACGCATGACGACCAAAGCCTAAAAATGCTATACAAATCTTCTTTTTGGGAAAAATACACAAATTACCCTCAAACTTGAAACTACCATCCGTATTATAATCACCAATCACTCCATTAAGTTATCAAGAAATTGTGATGTTATCCTCTTTTCCTCTTAAAAAGAAAAAATCACTCTTTAAATTCTTAAAGAAAAAATACTCTTGAAAAGTATAAAAACATTTTTTGTCAAATATAATATTTTGTACAGATTTAAAATATTTTTTTAAAATAATATAATAATCTTAATCATAATAAAATAACACTTTGCTTCTTGCTGGAGTTTAGATAGTGCGTCGAGATGAGATGAAAATTTAATAAAATATTGTTAAAATATTATTTTTTTATTATCAATTTTGTTTTGAGATTTAAAAAATTTTAACTGTTTATTATATTTTGTTAAGAAGTTTGAAAAAATTATAAATATTAGATGAAATTAGGTGAATTGACAATCCAAAGCCTAAGAAAATGAATCCACTCAAAAAGATATTCTGCTGTATATTCCTTAAAAAAAATATATATTAATATTTGTTGTAATACGGATAACCTTATCACAATATAATAATTATGTAATCGAATAACAAGTAATAGGCTTTATTCCGGTATTGGAGAATGAGATTAGGATGATGATTTTGTAAATAGTAATGAAATAATTTAAGTTAAAATGTTTTGTTAGATTTTGAAAAATGTGATAAAAAAAAGTTAAATAAAAATATTATAAAATTAAAATATTATTAGATATAATTATTTAATATAATTTTTATTTTAAAATGTAAAGAAGTAGTATTATTTTTTATATTTTGTTTAAAAATTTAAAAAATTTATAATAATTAAGTAATGATTAAATAAAAAAATTAAAATTTGAAATTAAAAAATATTTATATTTAATGATGTTTGAATTTTATTTTTTAAATGAGATAGAGATTTATTTTCTAAACAAAGTAACAAACCCTTCATCTTTTGATTTGTTTACTTCCGGTTTCCGTAAGATCTACCAGCCTCCTTTCAGGATCTTTTATTGGGTCTCGTGAGACAAAGACAGACGCCACTCTCGCCAATCCATGTTGCGTGGTCATCACATTAGTCGTGTTAGGCATCTGAACTCTGAAGCCCCTTTCCCCTCTCTGCCAACTGCCAAAAGCAGAATTAGTCCTTAAGATTTATATTTTATATCCCTATCTATCCATATATATCACTCCTCCTTGCATGTCTGAATCGGTGCTGCTTTTGGTCTTCCGAGTTCCGTGTATAGTTATTCCTTGTCTATCTCCGTACGCATTCTCTCCGTAGAAAACCCATTTTTCTTTAGATTTCTCTCAAATTTTGCTCTGTGGGAACTTTGTCCTTTTAGTAAGAATCTTTGACTTGGATTGTTTTTATCGAGATAGTATTTTCTGGTTAATGCTTTCTGGTGAGAAATTCTACCCCTTGTTCATAGATTGGTTTTATCTTTCTATGCTACTTTTGTTTTTACTCTTAATCTTGACTGTCCCGATGTTTTTAGTTTGGTTTTTGATACCGTTATTGCAATAATGAAGAACTCTTCTATTCGATGATAACATTTTCTCGATGTTCTGTTCTTTTTAGCATTACCCTCCAGGCTTCTGTGCAATTGTATTTACATTTTTATTTTTTTAATAGGTAATATTACTTTCACGAAAATGATTGATTATAATAGTTATAAATGAGAATACTAGCTGATTACATTTCTCATCTTCAAAAACTGCATCTAAATGCCACTTTCATTTTTCTTTTAATTCGTTATGGCGATGGCAGAATTTCAATTATAAATTCTTGTGTAGTTGTGTTAGCCAGACAAGTCCTCAGTTTCGTAAAATTGAGCTTTCTGATTTTTTTGAAGAAGGAGACCTCTGCTTGAGATTATGAAATTTGGCTCCTTCAGGTAGTTTAGAAGGATTGTTTGGTCTCTTGTGCTTATGATTACAGTTAATTGTAAGAAAAAGAATATTGCTTCTCACTTTCCTGATGTTGTTACTTTCTCATTGTTCATTATTAACGTTTATTGTTATCATTGTCTTCCCTTTTAATCTAAGTTTCTTGTCCTTTGATCTCAGTGCTGAGTTATAGGGCTAGATTGGGTAGTGGAGTACTATTCATTATTTTATTATTATTTTTCGCTTACTTTTCACTACTATTCAATATTCTATTATTACTTTTTCATTACTTTTTCACTACTTTTTCACTATTATTCACAGAATATCTGAGATAATTAGGGGCTAGTTGGGGTTGGGTTTTCGGGTAGAGTTTTAGTTCTACGGAAATAAGGGGTTGGGGTCGGGCTTGGTGTATTTTGGGTTGTTTTTCACGGGCTTTTTGGGTCATTAGGGGCTTTCTAATATGGGCAAGGTGTTTTCTTGTATACATTCAATGTAATTGGTTACTCCTATTGATATATATAATATTTTACTTATCAAAAAAGAATATCTGAAATCACCTCACAACCCAAACGCAACCATAGTCTGCATGTACTTTGTTAAACCTTCCCCATTGCCTACTTTATTATATAATTTCTCGTAGTTTTTTATTACTATTCTTCTGAGACCAAGGTTTTCCTCCTATTAAAGTTTGTTCCTCTTTGACTTGTAGAATTTATATGGGCTAAGTCAAGCATTTCATGGGAGGTATAGAGGACAATGAACCGCCATTGAAACGCACAAAAATTCGTTTGGCAGAATCAAATAGCTTATTGGAAGACTTATCTCATATGCAGCCCGTAGCTTGCTCTATGGGATATTCAATGGCTAGGCCTCTACCCTCACATGGGGATGAAGAAACTATTGGTTCAAAAGGAATTATCAAACGAGCAGAATTCATCAAAATTATAACTAGGGCATTGTATTCACTTGGATATGATAAGAGTGGGGCCCTTTTAGAGGAAGAGTCAGGTATAACATTGCACTCATCAGTATTTAATTTGCTTATGCAGCGAGTGAATGATGGAAAATGGAATGAATGTGTGGCTATGCTGCATACAATTGGTGTCTTGGATGAGAAAACTGTGAAATCAGCATCTTTTCTGATATTGGAGCAGAAGTTCCTTGAGCTTCTGAAAATGGAAAAAGTAACTGATGCTTTAGATACTTTACGGAATGAGATTGTACCTCTCTGCGTTAATGTGAGCCGAGTTCATGAGCTTGCTACCTGCATTGTCTCACCTTCACAGTATGTAAGACTTGGGCTTTCCAGTCAAGATACTGATGTTGTAAAGTCACGGTCAAATATTTTGGAGAAACTGCAGAAGGTGCTTCCTGCAGCAGTAATGACACCTGAAAAAAGGTTAGAACATCTAGTTGAACAGGCTCTTGATGTGCAGCGAGATGCTTGTATATTTCACAACACTTTGGATAGTGATTTGTCTTTGTACTCAGATCATCAGTGTGGGAAAAACCAAATTCCTTCTCAAACGATACAGGTTAGGGTGCCTTCTAGCTTTATGATTGTTTGTTCCTGTTTTCCCCAGTTGCTTCATTTGCAGTTTTTGGGCTTTGTTTGTAGAACATGCAAAATATAATACAATTGTTGATTATTGGGATGGTTTATTTATTGAAACCGGTGAAGACAATCAATTTTCCTGTCTGTATTGGGATCTGTCAACATTTTCTTGATGTCAGTTTGTATGTTGAAGTTTTTTTTTTTTTTGGCTTCTATGTTGTTTTAGCATAGAGCTAAGGTAGTATTGTTCATTCATCTAGTAAAACTCCAATGACAGAAAACCTTTTACATCCATGGAGGCATGCTGAATTTCGAGACTCATACCTTAGCCATGTGACATGGCATGAGCTGTAAGACAATGTTAGCATCATTACTTGCAGAAATCTTAACATTGTATTTTCATATTCTTACTGATGAGAACAAAGAAAGTAAGGATTTCCATTTTAAATGCCCAAGTTTTTTTTTAATAAGATATTTTATTTTCAAGAATAGGCATAAGCCCAATTAAATAGGACATATACAAAGGAAATACATACTACTTTCTAAAACCAAAAGGAAAATCTAAAACAAATTCTGGAAAATATCAACCATTACAAAAGTTTTAGCCCACAAACTCAAAAGTACTAAATAATATTGGGTAGGAGATCCTAATTTTGAGCTGTAGGAGATTCTACTCCAATAAGCATGATTCATCCTATTGTTTCAGAGGATTGGGTATTGAAAAAGGTAGAGGAACTTCAAAGTTGCATGGGAATTTCGTGTAAGGGCTATGAAGATCAGTTTAAGGCACTGATTATAGCCATTGAGGCAGGACAACATGGGGCAGGATTAAAGAGAGATAGGGAGTTGAAGAGGTTGACGTGGTCCATTAATTATGAAGGGAAGGAGGAGAGTGCAAGTCGTGGAAGAAACAAGGGGAGGGCTGGAATAGTTGATAAATGAAGCCCAGAATTTTGAGCTGGAATGTTAGGGGGCTGAATGAGATAAATAAACGTCTTCGAATAAGAGCTTTATTAAGGCAATGGAAAGTGGACATTGTTTGCCTACAGGAAACAAAGTTGAAGCTTATCACTAGAAGAATTATTCGGAGCATATGGAGTTGTCAATATGTAGGCTAGCTATATTTATCCTCAGAAGGGGCCTCGGGGGGTATTTTGATCATGTGAGATAAGAGGGTGGTGGAGAATATTGATGAGTTTGTGGGAGAATACTCGGTGGGGTGTTACTTTAAAAATTCTGAAGATGATTTTTTATGGGCATTTGTTGGGGTATATGGTCCTAACTTGGGCAATGAGAGGAGGTTGCTTTGGGATGAACTTGCTAGCCTATGCTCTTGGTGGGAGGTCCCATGGTGTATTGGTGGAGATTTTAATGTCACAAGATTTTCCAGTGAAAGATCAGGGGAGGGACGACAAAATCAAGCTATGGTGGATTTTTCGAATTTCATTTTTGAGGTAGGTCTGATGGACTTACCGTTAATGGGAGGAGATTACACTTGGTCTAATAATCAAACCTGGTCATGATGGAATTTCTGAATATGCTGTACAACATTTCTATTGCTGCCACAACGGAAGACATGATGGAATGGCGACATTCTAGAAAAGGGAAATTCTCGGTATGCTCTTTTTATGACTCTATTACTATGCATCAAAGGCACAATTTCCCTTGGAAGAATATATGGAGGACTAAAGCACCTACAAAGGCTGCATTTTTTGTCTGGACGGCAGCTCTAGAGAAGATCATGACCATTGAGAATCTTAGAAGACGTGGCCTTATTATTATGGACTGGTGCTGTTTGTGCAGTAATAGTGGTGAAACGGTGGACCATTTACTTTTACACTGTGAGTTTGCCCAAGATATTTGGACTTATTTTCTCAATAGAATGGGTATAGCATGGGTGATGCCGAGTAGGGTGGTTGATTTGTTAGCAAGCTGGAGAGGGATCATAGGGACATCACAGATTGCAGCCGTGTGGAAGATGGTTCCTATATGTATTTTCTGGTGTATTTGGAATGAAAGAAACGAGAGACTCTTTGAGGATCATGAACGTTTCTCGGAAGAGTTTAGGAGTTTTTTCTGGAAGACTTTGTTTTTGTGGGCCATTGCTCTTGATTGGAATGGTCGCAACTTCCATGATTTCCTTGTAACTGTTCCTAGTGCTTAAATAGGTGTAATCACATGTATACTTCTAGTGTACCTGGGCTATGCCTACTTTTATTAATGGAATAACTGATTACTTATAAAATAAAAAAAAAATCCCTAAGGTCTCCTAATGAACGTTCTTTGTCTTCGAAGCATCTCCTATTCCTTTCAAGCCATAGACGCCACATGAGACTAGAAGGAATCATTTTCCAAATATTAACAACATTCTTGCTACCCTTCCACCCTACCAATAAATCCACCACTTCCTTGGGCATTACCCAAAGAAGACCAAACTGATTCAAAACCTCATTCCAGAAGAAGGTAATGCGTTAATGAAGGTAATATGTAATACTCAAGTGTTAATGAAGGCAATGTGTAATACCTCAGTTTTGGGTATATAAAGGTAGTGAATGAGATCCCACATTGCTTGCGAGGGAGAACTTATTGCCTTTTATGATGATTCTAATGGGCTACAATTACAACATTGCCAATTCCTTTTGGAGTGTAGGGCCTAGGATGTGGCTTAAGTCTTTCTTGGGTTATTACAAATGGTATTAAAGTCAAATTCAGCCAGAAGGGTGGGACTTTAGTTGTGCCACTTATGTTGGAAGGGCTTGGTAAAGACGTCAAGGATATAAGAGGTGGATATTGTAATACCTTGGAATGAGTATAAGAAGATAGTTAATTAAATCCCACATTTTTAGCCCCCAGGGGTTGGTTGAGGTGGTAAAGGCCTTGGGCTTGGGGGTTATACTCTCCCCAGGTCTAAGGTTCAAATCTCCTTGGGTGCAAACAATCTTTAGAGGCCATCGGACTGGAGGATTTTCCCTTGAATTATCCAAGGTGCACTTGCGGAAAACTTCTTGCCAAGGGTTTGTGCATCCCTGGGAATAGTTGGGATGCTGTTCTTAGACACCCGGTGCCAATACAAAAAAGAAAGTACTTATAAAAAAAAATTCCACATTGTTTGGGAGAGAGAATTTCCTACCCTTTTTAATGATTTCAATTAGCTCTAATTATAATATTGACTAATCTTTTTGGAGTATAGTGCCAAATGTGGCTTGAGCCTTTCTTAGATCATTACATATGTGTCAAGTATCATGGTCAAACCACTGCAAGCGTTAGTCGAAGTACTAAGCACCAAACTATTCTTGCCTAAGGTTTTTGTCTTATTACCCCTCATGCCCACCCGAATGAGGAGAAGGCAAGTCATTGATTTCCTAGTTGAGCCTTGAGCCTTGAGGGTCAACAATCCCGTCAGGCCCTAGTATCGAAAAAAGTTATAATGCCTTTAGTATTGGTGAGATTCTTTTCTTTAAAAAAATTTCCAATGAAACATCATACACACCAGTTCAAAATTTTATTGTCATTGATAATGAAGTTCTAGTCTCTCAAAATGCTGCTTTATATTCGTGATTTATTGAAGTTAAGCTGCCTATGCAATTTGTTTTGGGCGTTTTATTTATGTCTTATGTGCCTTAGAGCACTCTCATTGGACTAGCTAAAAGCTAAATCCAATGAGTATTTAGCTATTAAAGAGTAAAATACGTTCACATTGGATTAGTCAAATTCTAAATATTTGGAATTTAGTTACAGTGACTTTCAAAAGTTTTTTCAAATTTGAAGGTTACTGTACATATATTAAACACATATTTTATTAATTATTTCTCTCTCTCTTTCTTTCTATCACATATTTTATCACAATTGATATATTAATTTGACTTAGTAATATATTAATTTAATAAGAACATAATTATTAATTAACATATAATAAGTAAAATAGTAAAATATGATAAAATTAAATAAATTAATAATTGAAAAAATTAAATATTTTTGAAATTATTAGTTATTCATTACCATATAATGAATAAATGTATAATCCAATGTGGAGATTTAATGTGAATTACCAAAACCAAATTCTTCTTATATTATTTTATTATTATATAATGAAAAAATAGCTATTCCAATGTGGAGATTTATGTGAATGAAATAGTCAAAAGTTAAATTTCTCTTACATTCATTAAAACTGTCCTTTAATTTTGACTAATCCAATGAGAGTGCTCTTAGAGATGGACTGTAAATTGAAAATTTTGCTCATTGAATCCGACAGATACTTCAAGAACATACTGATGAAGTTTGGTTTTTGGAATTTTCACATGCTGGGAAATATTTAGCTTCATCATCGAAAGATCAATCAGCAATTATATGGGAGGTAACTGTTTGTCTGATTATTGGCTTTAATCATCGGTCGAAAGTAATTTAACTTTTACTCTCTCTTTCTGTCTGAATTGGATCCTTACGATGTTGCATGGCATCTGGGTATTTTAGGAAATGGCAGAAATTGCAGAGACGTCTGACTGTCAGATATATCTTGTTGTACCATTTATATTACTATATTTGTTTCTGTTTCTGGAATATCACCTTCCCAGTTATACAAATGTCAATTTCTTGTTTCAGAATGTTCTCTTAAAGGATTTAGAAATTCCACCCTTTTAGGTTAAAGAGGATGGTCATGTTTCATTGAAGCATAAACTAACTGGCCACCAGAAGCCAGTGTTGATGGTGTCATGGGGTCCGGATGATCGCCAGCTCCTCACGTGTGGACTGGAGGAGGTCATCAAACGTTGGGATGTCATATCTGGAGAATGCCTCCTTGTTTATGAGAAAAACGGTGTTGGCCTGATTTCTTGTGGATGGTTCCCTGATGGTAGAGGGATATTCTCTGGTATGACTGACAAGAGTATCTGCCTCTGGGATTTGGATGGAAGAGAGCTGGAATGTTGGAAAGGGCAGCAAACACTCAGGATATCAGACATGGCTGTAACTGATGATGGAAAGAGGATCATAAGCATATGCAGAGAAACCTCAATATTATTGCTTGACAGGGAGGCAAAATTTGAGAGATTGATTGAAGAGGAGGAAGCAATTACTTCGTTCTCCTTGTCAAAGGACAGTAAATTCCTACTGGTCAATCTTATAAATCAAGAAATTCATCTTTGGAGTATAGAGGGTGATCTGAAGGTTGTGGCGAAGTACAAAGGTCACAAGCGTGCCAGATTTGTCATTAGATCTTGTTTGGGTGGATTTGAGCAAGCCTTTATTGCCAGCGGGAGTGAGGATTCACAGGTAAGCTGACTTTGGACCCAACTCTTTTGTCTTAATGAAATTACAGTTCTCTAGAAGAATATGTCCAGGGATAGTGGCCTGAAGGTATACGTTGTTCATGGCCTCTGGATTTGAATGGTATCTTCAGTCCCAAGAAGCAAGGGGTGGACACTAGGATCATGTAAAATATAAAATAAAAATGAAGGATAGGGAAAAGGCTTTTTTTTTTTTTTGGGTTGGGGGGGAGTGCTAGATCATGCTGCTAGGGATCCCTTCAACCATTGACTCTCGTCATTTGTTTATTTTTTCATTTAAATTGGGGATCCTTTTGAGAAACATCTTATCATGGAATCAACATTGCATTCGATGTGGTGCAATTTGTGGCCTATGATCATAAAAGTTATTTTCTTCTCAGTAGAAATAATTTTGGTGCTTCATGCAATCTTAAATTTGTCATATTTGATTATTTTTTTTAATCATTGGCCTAAGATGAGAGCACCATAGATATGACGACCTTGGTTAAAATCTCGCTAATCCAAGGGAGGCAGTTGATCTGAAAGTTTTCAGTAGGGAATCACAACTCGATTGGATTATATAATTGGAGGTACTCTAAGACTGTAGACATACCTGAAAGAACTTGCAATTGTTTGTTGTTTCTTCTCACTCACGCTATTTATAAAATGGTTTGATATGTTTCTTTTTTGTCTTCAATAAAAAAGAAGCGCACTCCCATTGAAATTTGAGGTTTGCAATTTCTTAATGTAGGTGTATATATGGCACAGAGGTTCTGAGGAACTCCTACTGGCATTGCTGGGGCATTCGGGAGCTGTTAATTGCGTGAGCTGGAATCCTACAAATCTTCACATGTTGGCTTCCGCCAGCGATGATCATACTATTCGAATATGGGGTTTAGATGAGCTCAACCTGATACGCAGAGACTCTCAGAGCAATGGCATCACTTGCTGCTCGAATGGAAGAATTTGAAACGATTTTCTAGACATCCAAAAATTTGTTGAGACTGTAAGAAAGCAATGTTCTTTGAAAGAATTTATAACAGTAGATGAAATTTATCTTTTGCTTAAGTTCTTGGCATCTATAGCAGCAAAAAATGCAACTGCTATCAGCCAATCAAGCAATAAAACCAGGTGACTCCTTTGTTTCTCTTCGCTTGATTCTGCTGCACAGATGCATGAGCAAGCTATGCTAAAGAGTACTTCTAGTGAGCTAGCTAAAGTTGAAATCTAGCAAAAGTTTGGCCAGTTCAAAATACACTAATATCAAACTAGCTAAATAAACAGTAATTTTATCGTCGTCTATTTGGCCTGGCCACAGTATGGCTAGTGAAGTCGTCTGGCTACCTATTTTGGTCATTATTTTATTGTATATGTTTTTGATGCGGTAGCCCTTATCCCTTTTGCGTGCTCCCTCCTATTGTTGTTCCAAACCGGTGTGCCCACAATAAGATTTAAGAATATTGAATTATATGTTGATTTATGTGAATAGAATAATTAAAATTAAAATTTATTTTATATTAATCAAAAGTGTCCTTTAACTTTTACTAATTCGTTGAGTGTTTTTTAAATTTAAGGCTAATTGAGGATGCTCCTAAAATATTATCTAAATTTAGGCTTCGTTTGGATTCAAAAATCCTTTCAATTCATCATTACAATTTTTTTAAATTCCAACATAAAATATAATAAATAATTCAGTTTTTTCAAATTCTAAAATAATAATAATATTAAAAAATAATATTTTAATAATATTTTATCATTTCAACTCAACTTAATTCAATTCACTTCAATATCCAAACACAACCTTAATATAAAATCATAAAATTTTGAGTTTGAAAATCATAAGAAAGGTGTGGTTGTGGAATATGTTGGAGTTTGAAAATTTTGAGAATGTTTTTCAAAACAGTTCAAATGCTTGCTCGCAAATCAGGTGGCGACGCACGCGGTAAAATATTTTATTCTCGTAAACAATATTCTATTACTCCTGCGTTGTGCACTCGAGAGTCGAATCTGAATTAATTCGGTTCGCCTCCTCCTTTATTCTTCTCTCTCCCTCTTAGTTCTTCTCCGATTCCCCTCTACTGATCCTCTTCCCGTTGTCCTGCGAATTTGTAGTGAAAATAGATGGCCAACATCGACATAGAGGGAATACTTAAGGAGCTCCCGAACGATGGTCGTCTCCCAAAGACGAAGATCGTGTGCACTCTGGGTCCCGCATCTCGGTCGGTGCCCATGCTGGAGAAGCTTCTCAGGGCCGGTATGAACGTCGCCCGTTTCAATTTCTCCCACGGCACCCACGACTACCATCAGGAGACCCTCAACAATCTCAGGATTGCCATGCACAACACTCAGATTCTCTGTGCCGTCATGCTCGATACCAAGGTTTCCTTCTTTTTCGACTTGCTTGATTGCCCTTTTTCCTTTATTTATTTATTTATTTTAGGGGTTGTTAGTGTATTGGGTTTCTACATTCTGCTTCACGGGATGGAGGGCATACTGTTGAGCTTCCATGCTATCTCTGAAAAGAATGCTCAAACTGACTGTTAAAAACGTAAGCCCATGTATACACTGTTGCACTTTCATAGAAAAAAGGTATTACTCGACAGAATATTTAAATTTGATCCAGTGAAGTTAGAAGACACGATAATTTATTATTTGAAAATAACAATTTAAATCATGACAAAACCTAATTATATAAAGATTCTACCATGATTGATTTTAAAAAACACACGATTCCACGAAAATAGGCTGATCCCAAAGTCATCATATGCATCGGCTCAACATAAGGATATGGCATGCCTGGATTTAAGGTTTTGTTCGCAACAAACAAAATGTAATGGTCACACATATCTAGGACAGAAGGTTGTGGATACGCATTCAAGAAGACATTCAAAATCAGAGCAATACATTCTGAGGGTCGCATGAAATTGAAGTAAAAACTAACCTATTAAAGATGGTTTGAGGGTCGTTTGTGTCTTTCTTTTCTTGTAGCTTAATTAAGCATTTTAACTTTGAATGCTTCAAACTTCAGATATTTAATACCATGAAAATAAAGAGGCAAGCACTGACATTTCTAAAGTAAAATCAGGTTTCCCAAGGGGTAAAAGCAAAATACACAGAAGATAAAATAGGTCATTTATGCTTTCAGCACTTACTTCACACATCCATTGGTCCATTCGCACCCTCTGCATAGATAATATGGTCCTACTTAGATTAGCACTAAGGAAGAAGACCTACTTTAACAGTAACCTTGTTCGACATCTTCCATTACTGTTTGGAATAAAGACTTTGATGAAGGGAAATCCAATGCTTCTATCATTTTTGTTTTTCACTGCTATGTTATACACATTTATGGTGAATCATAGATTAATGACCTTGCTCTCCACTCTGTTCTTATGAGTGGAGGAGGTCCCATTTAACCTCCAGCTCAGTGGCAATTCTCACACTACCTATACATAACCTATGATTGGAAACATGGTCTACTGGAGGATTTTCTGAATTTCATGGGACAGCACAATTGTTGTTCTAAAAATCATTGATATTAAGAGTATGTTCTAATCAGTCCAGTGGATCTCATGTTACATGCAAACAAAGAAAACAGATAAACATTTCAATTTAAAACTGAAAGAAAACGTAAATCAGTCCCTTGAGTCATATTTTGTCAATCCCAGCACTGATTGCGTGATACCTCCACGTTTTGCAAGCCCCTGGCTGAAAGTTCTCTTAATATTCCTTTTTCTGCACTGGATATAATTTTGGATCTGGTACACATTTACAAATTGCATTGCTGGAATTACTGGTCACTGACTGGTCTGCGTTAGTGGTTCCCAATCACTGACTGATCTGCCGTTCCCCTTTGTTATTGCAGGGACCTGAGATTCGAACTGGTTTTCTCAAGGATTCGAAACCTATTCAACTTAAAGAAGGTCAGGAAATCACTGTCACAACTGATTACAGCATCAAGGGAGATGAGGAGATGATCTCCATGAGCTACAAAAAACTAGCTGAGGACTTAAAGCCTGGAAATACCATCTTGTGTGCGGATGGTACCATCACACTCAATGTCTTGTCTTGTAATGCAGATGCTGGGACTGTGAGATGCCGTTGTCAGAATACTGCCATACTGGGGGAGAGAAAAAATGTCAATCTTCCTGGTGTTGTAGTGGATCTTCCAACTCTGACAGAGAAAGATAAGGAAGACATTTTGCAATGGGGTGTTCCCAACAAAATAGATATGATTGCTCTTTCATTTGTACGCAAGGGCTCAGATCTTGTTAATGTCCGTAAGGTTCTTGGGCCTCATTCCAAGAATATACAATTGATGTCGAAGGTATGTTATTTCCTTCTGATGTCAAGTTTTCCTGTCATTCATATAGTACAATATTTACTTAATTAGATGTAACCTTTTTTTCCTGTAATATGACCTTTATGTTTTATATGTTCAATCTCCAAAACCTGGTTTTGCACCCTCCAAGCATGAGTTACCAATTAGTCAGGAAAAATAAATTATTGTGCAGTGGAAATTTCCAAATAAAAAATGCTTTCTTTTACTTTTGAGAGAAGTAAGCCATTATTTGCTGATGTGGCATCTCATTTGGAGGCTTGTGTGTGTGTGTGCGCGCTTGCTTGCTTGCTTGCCGAAAGCCATTCTCTCAATCTGCATGTGTTTATGCAGTCTTACAATTTCCTTAGACACGTAGTAGGGCACAGTGTAATACCTGTTTGTTCTCTATTGCTTTTGCTTTTTTTTTTTTTTTTTTTCTTTTCCATTTTTAATTCCTTTCTTTCTTTGCAATTTGATTTTTTGCTTGTTGCTGTGCCACACCACATTCATTTTTATTGGTCAAGGCGTGATTGTCGTGGCTGCTGTGGTGTTCTCAGGTTGAGAACCAGGAGGGAGTAATCAATTTTGATGAGATCTTGCGTGAAACTGACTCATTCATGGTTGCCCGTGGCGATCTTGGAATGGAGATTCCAGTTGAGAAAATTTTCTTGGCACAGAAAATGATGATATACAAGTGCAATCTTGTGGGCAAACCTGTTGTCACTGCTACTCAGATGCTTGAATCCATGATCAAGTCTCCCCGGCCAACCCGAGCTGAAGCCACTGATGTGGCTAATGCAGTCCTTGATGGCACTGACTGTGTCATGCTTAGTGGTGAGAGTGCTGCTGGGGCCTACCCAGAACTGGCTGTGAAGATCATGGCTCGAATTTGTATAGAGGCAGAATCATCCCTTGACCATGGTGCTATTTTTAAGGAAATGATCAAGTCAACCCCACTACCAATGAGCCCGTTGGAGAGCCTTGCATCGTCTGCTGTTCGGACTGCTAACAAGGCCAAAGCAAAACTCATTGTTGTGATGACACGTGGAGGAACCACGGCCAAGTTGGTTGCGAAGTACAGGCCAGCTGTTCCAATCCTCTCAGTAGTTGTTCCAGTTTTGACCACAGATTCATTTGATTGGACCTGCAGTGATGAGACGCCAGCAAGGCATAGCCTGATATACCGTGGTCTGATTCCTCTGCTGGCTCAAGGATCGGCTAAGGCCACTGATGCAGAGTCCACAGAGGTGATTTTGGAAGCTGCCCTGAAGTCTGCAACAGAGAAGGGGTTGTGCAAGCCTGGTGATGCGGTGGTGGCACTTCATCGAATTGGAGCTGCCTCAGTTATTAAGATCTGCGTTGTGAAATGATATGGCATGCAATGCTAGGCATCTAGTGGACTTGTGTTTTCCTTTTATTGCTTTTATGTTTGTTTTATTTTTTATCTTTCTTGAGCCATGTTGGAGGGTTTCTCTAGATTGTCTTGGATTGTTTTTCCTGTTAATGTTGAAATACTATATCATTTTCCCGGTATAATTTATACATAAGAAACAGGGCTCCCTTTCTAATATTTTGGCATTTGGAGCCTGGAGGCCGCAATTAGATGTTTGCACCACATCATTTTTTATCTTCATTACTAGTTTTTTCTTTTTGGAGTGCTCTCTCGTATTCTATTTTTCTGGATTTCCCTCTTTATCCTTGCTGATGTTATGTCTACAATCCATTTTAAACTAATTATTGATGGAATACTATTTTTTTAACTTTTTATAAAATGTTTAAACTCGTGTCAATCTATTTCATATATTTAAACATATGTTTTAATATATTTATATTCAAATATATTTTAATAAGATTTATAAAATATTACTATTTACAGAACAATTTAGATCATTTAGATTGTGTTTGGATATTGAAGTGAGTTGAGTTGAGATGATAAAATATTGTTAGAATATTATTTTTTAATATTATTATTATTTTGGGATTTGAAAAAGTTGAATTGTTTATTATATTTTGTATTGAAATTTGAAAAAGTTGTAATGATGAGTTGAGATGAGTTTGGTAACCAAACTCACCCTAATATCATTTCAACGTTCAAACACAACGTACAATGAGCTAGAAATTTTCATGCATTAAATTTGATTATAGTTTGAATTTGCAATGACTTGTAACCCAGCCCATTTGGCATCTACTCTGGCCGTAAGAGATAAACAACTTTTTTAAATTTAAACACAAAATATAATAAATAATTTAAGGCTCATAAAAACTATTTGTAAAAAAGTTAATGACACTAATAAATAATAATTTTTTTTTAACAATGACTTATAGAAGATTTATTTATTTAAGACTTGTACAAATTATTTCTCCTCCCAATAAGCGCCACAAATTAAGTTTAACTAAACTACAAAAGAAAAACAATGCCAAGAGAAGGATTACCTTGATTGGTGGTGGGCTCTTCCCTGAGCTGCAACCGAAAGTGAACTGCTAACCTATGTTAGGAAGTAGGGCAATAGGGTCCAATGCATTTTGCAGTCCTATATTGGTGTAGCTTGGTGGCTTTTAATATGAAATCAAATATTGCAGTTCTCAACTTCTTTGGAGAGAAGTATGATGATTGTGGTCTTAGAGGAAAGGATGAACATAAGAAGATTGCGTAATCAGTTTGCTTTGCATAGGAGGGCACCTCGGGAGCATGGAGCTCTGGGTAGGCACGCGTGGTGCACACGTCGATTAACGCGCAGTTCCAATGGACGCTTCTCGGAGAGCAAATGTTGTTGAGGTGGGCAGTGCAGTGTGTTGCTGTTGGAGGGCTGGATACGAAGGCCGCGCATGACAGCTGCCTCATAGCATCCCCATTAGGTTTCTTAAAATTTTTCTTAAATTTTAACTAAAAAAGACACTTTCTATAATTTTATCTTAAATTTTATTTATTTTTAAAAAACTTTTTACATCTCATTTTTTATCATTTCTCTATTTTATTAAAATAATATTTTTCTATTATTTCTTTATTATTTTTTTCTTTCACTTCCATTTTTATTTTTAACCAAGATTTGAGGCACAAGACAAAATAAAAAATTCTCATCTCATTTCATCTTATCATTACATATTTTTCAAATCTTCATACAAAATATAATAAACAATTCAACTTTTTCAAATCTCAATACACATTTTTCAAATCACAAAAAAATAATAATATTAAAACATAATATTTTAAACTTCAAAACAAAACACAAAATTCTCATCTCACTCCCTAAACCTGCTCTCTTTTGTCTTATTCTCTTCTTTTCAAAAATCATATTTTATAAATACTTAGAGCATTGACATTGGATTAACTATTTTACTCTTCAAATTTTGACTAAGATGTAATTTTTTCACTTTTAGCTAATCATTCAAAACTTAAAGTCTACATTGGATTAGTCATGACACTCTCTATAATAATAAAATATTATTATTTTATATTCTTATAATTAATTATATTTTTATAACCTCCTATAATCACCTATAATTTTCAACAATCATATTCATTTTCATTTTCATAATCTAATAAACAAAATTTCATTACACGATATCAATATTATCAAAACAATTACATTGATCTTCAATGCAACCAAACTCATTTTCACAAATATCATCACTCAATGTAAATAAGATTGGCTGCCATCATTTGAAGGCTATATAAGGCTTTGATAACAACTAATGCAAAATAAGAGTAATGAAATGCATGGTTACCAACCTATAAAACTATGAACATCCTAGAGGCTGCCATCCTAGTTGCTACCCACATTCTCAAACATCCATATTTGTGATCCAAAATAATAAAAAGTCACAAAATAATCATGAGCTACAACCCCAAACAAATACAATCACAATATAAAAAACAACCCCAAAATGTTTCACCAACAAGCATTCACAAGCATAACTCTGTTTGGAATAGCAAGTCAGCAACTATCCAAATCTACCCCATCTCTGTAATTACATATGTATACGATAAACAGTGTTGGTTGCAGACCACCACAACTTGGAGATATCTATGATGTCTTCACAAATAAATCAGAAAATAAAAGGATGACTATTCTAGTGTAAATTTTACAAATCATAAAAAATATGTCAGTCGTAGACTTTCTGAGCGATGCTCGTAAACTTTTTAGGCAACATAATCTGTATGGTGACTTTATTTTGTGTAATTTACAAGAGGGCATGAAAGAAAAATGGATGGGTTACCATGTAAATTGTAAGTGTTGGTAAGCCATAGGAGCAAGATGATGCTATTACAGATGTAGGCAGACATGTTAAACACAATCGAGACAAGCAGAGAAACTACCAAGCGAACATGAAGACAAGCAAACAAGAAGACAAGCGAGACCGAAGAAACTACCTGAGACCAACAAAATCAAACCCAAACATCAACAAAATCAAATCCAAACAATAAAATCAAGAGTAGAATCAAAGCTAGGGCTTTGAATCAAACCCAAACAACATCAACAAAATCAAACCCAAACAATAAAAATCAAGAGTAAAATCAAGGTTAGAGTTTTGAATCTTACCGTGTGCTTGTCGTGGTGGAGAAAAGCTGCCGCGGTGCCGTGCTGGAGAGTGCTGTCGCGGGAGAGAATGGTTGCGAGAGAATAGAAATGGGGAAGAAGAGAAAGAGGGAAGAAGAGAAAAAAAAACTAGAAGAAGAGAAATAAGGAAGAGACACGGGAGAGGGAAGAAGAGAAAAAAAAAATAGAAGAAGAGAATGGAGGAAGAGACGCGAGAGAGAAATAGGGAAGAAGAGAATGAATAAGAGAAGAAGAAACGCGAGAGAGGAAGAGGGAAGAAGAAAGAGAAAGGAAATGCGGGAGAGAGATAGCTGAAATTAATAAACTATGTATTTGGAGGTGAAACGGTGCTTTTCATGTTTGAAGAAAAAGATGAATTTACTGTAGATAATATTTAGGATGAAAAGTGTTTGGCTAATTCAATGTGGGCCAACTATTGATAAAGTTAGTTCAATTTAGAGATGAAATGTTATTTGAAGAAGCCAATGTGGATGCTCTTATCCGATTTTTTTTCTAGATACAGTATTAATTTTCAATTCAACATCGATATTAAAAATAATAATTTTTTTAAATATGTGCATTTTTCGCGTATTGATGATAAAATATTTTACAAAATAGTACAATGGTAACATTTTGAATTCGCTATGATTAGTACACATGTTTTGTCATTTATCTACTGGTAACTTTTTTTGTCTCTTCTCTAAAAGTAACTTTTTTTGTCTTTTTCCTAACGGTAACTTTTTTTGTCTTTTCTCCGATGGTAACATTTTGTGTCTTATATGTAACGGTAACTTTTTCCTCTATAGATAAGCATTCTGCTTGCATTCACATTCTCAAAAATCCAAGTCTCATCTCCAACTCCCTTAATCAAATGACTCGTTCTTTCTTTCTCAAATTGCTTACATACTTGTCATTTGATGATGAATTGGATGCTGTTATTAATGCCGAGGCTGATTGAGAGTCATCAAGACATCGTGGCAATCGCCAACGTTATAAGTTTATTCGGCGTGATCATATTCAAGGGCACGAGAGCCTTTTCCGTGACTATTTCACAGAAAATCCAGTATATTTCTCCAATCTATTTTGAAGGAGATTTCGGATGAGTCGTCCCCTATTTCTCCGTATTCTAAATGAGGTAGAGGCTTACGAGCCATACTTCGTCCAGAGAAGAAATAATGCCGGAAGATTCGGTTTATCTTCTATATAAAGATAACCGCATCACTTAGAATGCTGGCCTATGGAGTTACTGGAGATTTTATGGATGAATACATACGTATTGGAAGAAGCACTGCAATGGAGAGCCTCAAAACATTTTGCAAGACAATCGTAACTGTTTTTTTAGATGAATATTTGCGATCTCCAAATGCTAATGATATTGCTCGATTGCTTGTGGTTGGTGAACAACGGGGATTTTTAGGAATACTAGGAAACATTGATTACATGCATTGGAAGTGAAAAATTGTCCCGTTGCCTGGAAATGTATGTATTCTGACCACATCCGTGAATCAACTATTATTTTAGAATCAGTTGCTTCATACGATCTCTTTATATGTCATGCATTTTTTGGTATGCCCGGTTCACATACCGATATTAATGTGCTAGAGAGATATTTTATTTTCACGAAATTTGCCCAAATGCGTGCTCCACCAGTCAATTACACAATCAATGGCAACGACTACACTATAAGGTAGTACCTTGCCGATGGTATTTATCCCAAGTGGTCAACGTTTGTGAAGACGATTCCATCACCCCAAGGGAATACGAAGAAAAACTTTGCCATAGCACAAGAATCTGCAAGAAAAGATGTCGAGCGTGCCTTCGGGGTACTTCAACAACGATTTACAGCCGTTCGTGGACCTTCCCGATTATTCAAAGACAATGACCTAACAAATATAATGAAAGCATGTGTTATTATATATAACATGATCATTGAGGACGAGCGTGATGATAGTCAGAGTTTGAACATGGAGTATGATCAACTCGATGATAATATTCCTGAATTGTCGTGCAATCCAACAAATGAGTTTATCAACTTCATTCAGCGTCATCATGAAATTAGAGATAGCTCGGCATATCATCAACTACAAGCAGATTTAATTGAACATCACTGGCAATTCTATTCCCAACAATAGAATAGAAGGTTGTGTTGGATTCTCTATTTTATCATTAGTAGCGACGGTGTATGAAAGTTTCTAAAATTTCCATGTCATAAAACATGTTTGGTTCAAGAACATGCTCAAAAGTTATTGTAATATTTTTATTATCTATAATAGTTTAAGAATTTGTAATGTTAAGTTGTAATCAAGCAACATCTATCCATGTTAGACTCAAATTTAACGACCACGTTTTCTATCTTCTTAATAAAACTTTGCAAACGTACAAATTGTATAATACAATAAACGCAGAAAAGTGCCACAAGCGAGTGATACATAATATACATCACCTTTAATATTGAATAAATGTTTAGTTACAAAAAAAATAAATGCCTCAATCTGAGGATGCATTGCGTTGCGCCAATATCTCTCTTTGAAGTTGCTGGAAATATACCTATTAAACTTCATTTAATGTACTCACATCGAGCAACATTATGCTCTCCTCTCTCTCTCTCCCACCTAGCGATTTCTAGTTTCTCCACCTCCATCCTCAGTCTCTCGTCCTTTTGTTTACTTTTATTTCCCTCAATTTCTCGTTCATATGCCATCTTCTCGGCCTTGAGTCGGAAAAATTATTTCTCTTGAGCACATGACTCCTCTAGGAGAGTATACTTTTTCTTGTTGAGCTCCACGAGCTCATTTGAGGCCCTGTCTTGGACCTTACGTTTTCCTTTCTCAGCTTTTCTCCCTATTGGCCTATCTAATTCGATGACATCATTAGTTTCCAGATTCTTGCCCTTTGTACCACCCAATGAATCAATGGGTGAATTAGTTGCCACTGCTGATGTACACGAATATGTAGGGGACATCGTTGACTTTCGCTTTGTCCCGTCCTTTGTGCAACACTGATTCCATTTCGGCTGGTCCTTTAATAACTGTCAACAATGCTCGAACTGAAATGTCATTTTCTCAAGCGATTGGTACATGACCTTTGCTTTGTCAAACTTCCAATTCAAAATGAAAATCAAATAATTAACCACCTCATTAAAGATAAAGGAAACATAACGTATATAAATGATAATTAAGTGCTATCAATAATAAATAAGTGGATGCTTATACCTTGTCTTTCTCTGTTATGCCACTTTGATTCATCCCTTAAACTTGGGCGAGTTTAGTATAAAATTTGTTAGTCGCCTTTTGAATGGCAGACCACCGATGTATTAAGGACCTAACACTCCGCTCATTTGTACTTTCTTTATAATGATTAAAGTATTGACTAACTTTTTTTCCAAAATTTGGCGTGTTTTTGGTCCGTTCCTTGGATGACATCAATGCTACTATTCAGCCATGCGGAGACAAATAACTTGTCTTCTTCGAGGGTGAAGTTTGCACCCCTGACAGATTTTCTATGAGAGGGAGACTCTACTTGGGGCAGGGGTGGAGAGTCATCCAAAGTCACGGGTTGTTATTCACCTTGACCAACATAAATGTGGTCAAGTTCAGGCTCCTGAGTTAGGAGGCTGGTGACGAATATATTTCCATGCTCTTCTGAGTCCATCTCTAAAAATTTGTAAACATAGAAATGTGGTACACATGTTAGAAAATTAAGAACTACATTTGCAAGTGATTTTGGTAGCCGGCTCAAGAATCCTATGGCAACGTATGACCACACTTGGCACCCTCCCTTGCATGGCTGCAACAACTGGTTGTCATTATTTATTGGCCATCCGGGTTACCATGCCATGGAGGTGTGTGCCAAAGTATTCCATCATCATGTTCAGATTGTCTCATCATCACAGCCGAGGGGTTAATACAACTCAAATCCAATAACACAATTAGTTTGCAAACGTGAAAATAAGAGGATTCCCATCCACTTCCCTAAACACTTGTATGTTTTAAATGTGACTCAGAATGAGTTATAGAATTTATATCATGTGTGAGACAGGAGCCCAACATCAAATGTCTGCAAAACCTTACCCAAACCCCACGTGCCTTTTGTGAAAACTATTACAAACTGCAATATGATCATTCGGGTGAGGATTACCCCGTCATCTCAATAGGGCCCACTAACACTTATGAATTATCCCACTAAACACCGTCATCATAGCCTAACAGTAGACATGCAGCCCCCCTCCCTCCCCTATAAGTAATAATTATTCATTAGTACCAAACACTGCAAAGGTCCTAATAGCACAGAAGAATTCATAGCCGAGGAGTTATAGAAGGAAAATCCAATACTAAGCAGTATGCAAAATGTATAAGAATATAAAAACAAATTTTAACTTTGTCAAACCAACAGAGCTCAGTCCGTGGGAACAATAATTAAAGAGACCACATTAGCTCAAACCAGCAAACACATGCAATAAACAAAGATTAAATAACTGGTATGAGGTAGAATTAGAACATTTGAATTCAGACTCATATATTATTGGAGATCAATATCGTGATACAATGATTAAATATTGGAGAAAGTATAAGCTAACAGAAAAGGGAAAGTTTCTAATCCTAGTTGAAAGACAAAGGATGTTTGAAATTCAAACATCATAGATTAATAATATATTCCACTAGCTCTACATATGATAATTAAGTTGACCAAAAAAATTGGCATATTATATCTTTTAGTTTAATTAGCTCATAAAAGACGGTAAAAATGGTCAGATCTCCTTGTTGGCAAGGCAAATCCAATACTAAGCAGCATGCAAAATACATAAGAACATAAAAATAGATTTTAACTTTGTCAAATCAACAGAGCTCAATCTATGGAAACAATAATTAAAGGGACCACATTGGCTCAAACCAGCAAACACATGCAACAAACAAAGATTAAATAACTGGTATAAGGTAGGATTAGAACATTTGAATTCACTCTCATATATTATTTGAGATCAATATCATGATACAATGATTAAATATTGGAGAAAGTATAAGCTAACAGAAAAGGGAAAGTTTCTAATGCTAGTTGAAAGACAAAGGATGTTTGAAATTCAAACATCATAAATTAATAATGTATTCCACTAGCTTTACATATGACAATTAAGTTGACAAAAAAAATTAACATATTATATCTGTTAGCTTTATTAGCTCATAAAAGACGGTAAAAATGGTCAGATCTCCTTGTTGGCAAGGCAATTTAGCCATGTAGATTTCCAGTTCATGTGTTGTTAAACCATTTAAGTTTAATAATACTGAACATGTTTGTCTCCATTATATGGATTATGGGGGGGAAAAAACAGCACAAACCAAACATATATAGCCATATGTACCCTAACATAGAACATTGTTCAATGCTTATAACATTATGTCTTGTTGTCCTTGAGCCGTTTGTGTTTCAAATAATATACATGAACAAACAAGGAAGCTCAAAGCTGGTAATGACAGTAATAGTAATAAAAAAAAGACCATTTGATAAAGTCTCATTGGACAGCATGACTAGCTTTGATGACAACTAACTGGATTATGGTAAATGATTCAGAGGGAAAAGGAGTCGGGCCATACAATAAATTTAGTGTTTTCATATGCACTCAGCTTCAGAAATTAATGACCAAATGATGCACAACACTCCACACAAATGGACAAAGCACTAATTTAAGAGCAATGTCTCAGATTCACCCATGGCAGACAAATGCATTGACTGTGCCATGAATGATACATAGTAAAAATTGTCCATTCAAACCCTAGAGCACCCAATAAAATGCAGGTTTCTCAACAGAAGCAGGTCGATTGATGAAATACAACTAAGAAGTCGATAAATCCAGCAAATATGAAAACCATGACATATACATGCATGAAAAATCCAGTGAATATGGGTCACAGATCTATGAATATTCATACCCTAGAGTAGTAATTGAAATCTAGGGTTCTTGGATTTCAAGTGGCAAAACTGACAGATACAATAATTGTTGTCAATAAAACTAAAAAATGTATTAGATTCGCCATGGGAAAGAGGCTCAGTGTGTTCGATTTGTGCGAGAGAGGATAGAGTCCATCCATGGAGAGAAGAAGAGGGAAGGGTTCACAGAGAAGAGATAACTTACATTCGCATGGAGTCGATGAAGAGAAGACACCGTCAATGGTGGCAAATGGTGCGAGAGAGGGCCTTTTCCACGAATGAGGGCAATCGAGGGGAAGATAGGAACACGCGGGACCAACGGCAATAGATTTGGGGTTCGGTCGATTGGGGATGTACAGTGGTTCCCCCCAAATATGAAGAACGACTGTAGATCCCCTAAAACAAATCCCTAATTTAGGGAATGGAATGAGAGGCTCATTTTCAACTTTTCCTAAATTTCATCTCTAAATTTTAGGAATAATAATATTTAGACATCCGGATGAGAATGCTCTCACACATCAGTCCGTCGTCGATACCGCCTGTTCTAGCTTGAAGATCGACAGTTTCTAATTTTGTTGGCAACGCGTGTAGTTCAGAGCTAACACTCAAGTAGCCAGATCAAACAGATGCCGAAAATAAAATCTAAACAGCCCAAAATTACGGAGGCAAGATCAATGCACTATTTATTTACTGGCCGTATTTTTGAACTGTGAAATTTGCCCGTGTACCCATCTTTTTCTATTTTACCTTCTTATTTTTTAATCAATTCAAAAATTCTCTCCGACTTGATTTTTGGATCAATGGCTTTAAACCAGTGACATTGAATATTTGAATAAATGATTTTAAAGGAAAAAATACACAACACTATTATAATAATTCGATAAATATGAATTTTTACGTGGTTCCACTCCGTTTTTTTTTTAGGAAGGCAAGGGGTTATCTTATCCTTATTCTTTATTTGTCTTAGCTGCGTAAATATTTGGAATCATATGAAAATTACATAAGGGATTCATAGACCTCATCCGATTTTACAATATAATATCATCTTGCTCACATAAAAAAAAAAAAAAAATAGTTGCCAAGATAAATAAATAAATAAATAAAGTAGTAGGTAAAAATAAAATCTTGGGAGAGCTAATATATTGCCTGGACTACAACGAGTAAATGGAATTATGAATAACCCGAAGGAGGGGCCCTATCTCCCTTAGGTTCAGTCTTTCTCTGCGACTTTTGGCATATCTTATTTTCATTCATCGTCTGCCATTGCCCATGTAAGACATTACGGTATATATAGCATCCTCGGGAGCTTCCGGTGACTAGGATCTGCTATTCATCTCTCTCTGTGTAAGTCTTCTTTCTTTTCTTTTCTTCTTCTTCTTCTTCTTCTTCTTCTTCTTCTTGATTCCTTATCTCTCAATTTCTCTTATCGAGTTGCCCTCGATCTGATCGATCTCCTTGGTTTTCCATGCATCTCATCCCCATGTATCTTCAATTCAATTCATTATGCTTGGTGCCTTATTTATAATGATCTTTTTTTTTTCTTTCCTAATTTCAATTTTAAAGAAATGAGTTTAAATTTATGTAGGCTGATCTGCTCTTTTGTGCCATCGGTGGGTCTCTTTTGGGGATTGAATAATTTTCACCATCATTGTCTGCTTATATCCCGCTCATGTAAGATAAAACTCATCATTTGCCGTGTATCGATTATATTTATTCCCTGTTTGTTTGTAAGAAAACAAATAAAATCCGAGCACAAAGGGGAGATATGCAGAAGAGTGCGAGTCTTTCCAGGCATAGCAATAGTGTTAATACACCATCGTCTTTGAGACTGATTACTCCTCAACAGTCTCTGAGGCGCTTGGGTTTGTGTTCCCAAATAGCCACGGGGGGCCAGCATTCCTCCCCCATTGTCTTCCCCGAGAAACGTAACAAGGCCAAGGCTTCTACACGCCGTAGCAGCGAGGTCAGTGCCGGTGGCACCGCCCCAGCAGCTCCTGCTGATGACCCGGACAAAGCCAAGACCTTCGAGCACAGGATTGACATTGGAGGACCCGCAGCTGCAGGAGGAGATGAGAAGTCTGATTTGTTGGGATGTGCGGTCTTCTCCGGAAAGCTGGTTTGGGATAAGAGGAAGACTTCTTCTGAGAATACTACTCATGCACAGCAAACCTCTACTACTGATATTACCAGCCAGGAAGCCGTCGATGCCAAGCTTACCAGCAGGGCTTTAGTTTGGAGTTCTCACATGCTGAATCTTGATGACGTCGTATCTGTAAGCTCTTTCTTCAATGCCAGTAGATTCGAGTGCAAATGATTTTATGAATTTGTAGCTCTCTTTCAGCTATGGCATGCTGGACTCAACAGTTCCCTTCAATGACTTTGTCAGGTTTCCTACAATGTTGGTCTCAGACATTTTACTGTGCATTCATATCCATTAAAGAAGGGTTCGCGTTGCCTCTCTTGTCTTATCAAACCACGAAGAAGTCGCAAGGATTTTCGCTTCTTTGCTCCTACCATGGAAGAAGCAGTTGGATGGGTTGCTGGGTTTGCAGATCAGCAGTGTTTTGTAAATTGTTTGCCTCACCCTTTGGTTTCTTCAAAGAAGCAGGCTTCTTCAGAATTACTTCCACCCGATACTCCTCCCGAATTACTCTTCAAATGTAAGAATCCGCCAAAAATGCTTGTGATATTAAACCCACGCTCTGGACGTGGTCGTTCTAGTAAAGTTTTCCATGGCATCGTGGAACCAATATTTAAGGTATGTCATAAACCAATAATTTAACCTGCACCTCCAAAATGCTGATTGTTTCTGCTGATTGTTGAGATAGGTCATTCACATGAGCGCATGCATGCGCACACACACACACGATATGTATACTGGATAAGTAAGGTCGGTTATTAATATTTTAGTGCAAACTATGCACGTAAAAGAAAATCTAGCAGAAGTTTCCTAGCCCTGATGGACTTGGACTCCTTGGGCTTCAACTACCAACCCCAAACCCAAATAACTAGTGGAACCCATAATTTAAATCCAATAGTGATAATAGGTCAAAATACATCAAAAAATTCAGTTAGACTCAAATTAAACTATGCAAGCTCCCAAGTAGGCTCCTCATCATCTAACATAATGCCAAAAATAAAGCTTGGACCTTGGAAGATTCTCTTCCATGCCTTTTATTAACTTTATAAGGCTGCTGCCACTTGTCTCCATCATCTTTCCTTGGCTTGAGAAAACTTGACCCTGGCAATTTAAAGGCTTCATTGTTCATAGAGGTCGGGGGGTTAAGGGGTTGGAACTCATCATCAGTGGCCCAAGTACGTAAAAAATCGTATTCCCCTTCCATTTGATGAGATACCTTTAATAGCCACCTCCATTAGCAGACACAAGTTGGTGATCAATAACATCTTCAATCATTTCCTTCACACATGGGGCTTCCATTAGCAGAACACTAGTTTTGAACCGAGCTAGAGTTTGGTGGGGATTCCACAATTGACTTTGAGTCGGAGTCAAATTTCGCATATATTCCACCAATGTCATGCTGCCCTGTTTTAAATTCCCTAATTGCTCATACAATTTATCATGCTAATTTGCACAATTTATCACAAAGCCTTGCTTTCATCTCTTGCCATGTGTTTATAGTGGCTGTCCCAATCTTCTAATCTCTCCTTCAATTCCCATCCACCACATTTTTTTCCAGACTCTTTCTGATCATCTGCTGTATTGAAGTATTCTTCAATAGAAGAAAACCAATAACTATACACCATAGGACTTACCTTATTTGGGAACTTCTACCCTAACCCCTTTTGTAGTATCTCCAGTGATATTTATGTGGATTGTATTGTAATAAATTTCTTATCCAATCAAACCTAGGACTTTGGGGGTAAATCATGGCCTTGGGGAGCCCCAAATTGTGTCATTTGAGGGCTTGTCTGCTGCCCTGCCTGTTGCCTGTTGACCTCCTTGATTTTCATTGTTCTCTCCATTACTGTCGCCTCCAGATGTTTCTCTGCATATGACTATAGTTTGAGAGACTTAACTTTCCAGATTGTTTAATCGAGTAGCAAGGCTGTGGTGTCACACCATTATTTTGAAAAACCATCTCATCTCTCACTTAGACAGTACTACTTCACTATCGGTCATATCAATCTTCCTCTATGTGATCTTCCCCAAGTTGTAGACATGTTTAACACCAAAAATGATGTAGCACAAACGCTGCGTGAAGAATTCTGTGAACGGCTGCAAGGATTGGGTATTTTAGGGATTTGAAAAGTGGGGTTTAAAAACTGATTAGGTCTAGATTTATGGGGTTTGCAAGAAAATTTTAGGGAAAAATAAATGTGAATATTCAAGCATAATCATCACACCTTGGTCTCCTTTCCTTTTTGTTCTAGTTATGGATGCTTTGAGTAGAATGATTGAAGCGTCGGTGGATGGGAGATTCTTATCTGGATTTTTGGTGGGAGATGAGTCTTAGGGCCGCATAAAAGTCTCAAACCTTCTTTTTGCAGACGACACTTTAATTTTTAGAAACCAAGCTGAAAATGGTTAATCAAACAATCATTAACAGTTTATGGAGTTGTCATTGTGTGGGATGAGTTGATTTAGTTTCGAAAGGGGCTTCGGGTGGTATTATTGTTATGTGGGATAGGAGGGTAGTGGAGATGATAGATTATTATGTGGGAGAATTTATGGTGGCTTGTCGATTCAAGAGTGTGGATGGTGGATTTAAATGGGCTTTTGCGGGGGTTTACAGTCCTAATGTGGATAATGTTAGGATAATTTTATGGGAGGAAATAGCGGGGGTTAGCTGCTGTTGGGATGTCCCTCGGTGCTTTGGTGGGAATTTCAACATTACAAAGTTTGAGCCAGTGGGGGACAATTATTTCTCTCAGGACATGAATTCTTTTTCAGATCTGATTTTTGAGCTTGATTTTATCAATTTACCGATGGTTGATGGGGATTTTATGTGGTCCAATGGAAGAGCATGGTCTAGAGGCTGGGCAGATTTCTGGTTTTGACTTCTTGGGAAGTTTGTTTTCCTGATTTGAGCCAGAAAAGGTTACCAAGAAGGTGTTCTGACCATTATCCTATAATGTTGGAATGTGGGGGCATTATGAGAGGGCATGGGTACTTAAAATTTGAAAATGTGGTTGGAGGATGGAGGTTTTGTGGATAGGGTGAGGTTGTGGTGGTCTTCATACTCTTTTTCTGGTACCTCGAGCTTTGTACTGACTAGTAAACTTAAAGCTTTAAGAAAAGATTTGAAGAATGGAATGTGGAGGAGTTTGAGAATACAGAAAATAAAAGGAAACTTTTGATGCAACAGTTGCAGAGTTTGGAGGAAAGGAAGCTGATGGGGGACATATCTGGTGAGGATTTGGAGAGAAAGAAAGCAGTGGTGGATGAATTAGAAAAGTTCACTTTAATGGAGGAAATCTCATGGAGGCAAAAATCTTGGGTCATTTGGCTGAAAGAAGGTGACAAGTGTTGGAAATTTTTTCACCGCATGGCGAACTTTCATCGAAGAAATAATGCGATTGAGGCTATTCATGATGGTATAATGTAACACCCTGCTCCTCACGGTTAATAATAAAGTCATTTTTAAAAATTATCCGGAGTTGGAGTGCTACTATTGAACTTGACTTAAAAATATATATATTTTTTTATTCTAAAAGAAGCGCTAAGTAAAAAGATTCCTTATAATAAATAGAATTGTTTTGTATTAAAATACTGAAATCATAAATGAGAGTGCGCGTAAGCATTTATTGAATGGAGATAATCTTCATGATTTCCTTTTAGCCTGTTTCTAGTTTCTAGCTTGTATTTATGTGTTTTCTCTTGTATACTTCATATGTACTTGGACTATGCCTATTTACTTGGTAATAAAATTCTCTTATTATTTAGAAAAAAAATAATCATCACATCTTGGTTTCCTTGGCATCACACCTCAGATATGGTTTCCTCGCACAGTCCATAAGGCAATAGTTGCTGGAAAATAGCCTGTCATCTTTGCACATAATTCGTAATGGACTTGGACTCCTTGGGCTTCATCTACTAAGCCCAAACCCAAATAACTAGTGAAAACCTTAAATAAGATCAATACCAATAGTAAGTCATGAATAGCATTCTTGTCCAAAAGCCAAACGCAACAGGAAATATTGGTCTATGACCAAACATAAAACTTTGTTCGCCCCCAAAACCTCTAGTTTTGTACAGAAAAATTCTCCAAGCTTCTCCTCATATTTCTAGAGTTGAAATATGGTCTCCACTTCTTCAAGTCTAGGTCTAACTTCTTGTTCTAAGATGTTCCCTTAAATCAATATAATTATAGAACTGCCACATACAACGGCAGAGGCTCCAGTTGTCATGCTAGGTTCCAAATAAGGAGTGGGCACGTGACATTGACTTATAATTTGTCATGCTAGCAACTACTCAAGGTGCGGGATTGGGGCAATAATCATGTTTAATTCCTTCCTTTTCCTTTTTAAGCTCTCCAAATATTTTTCTACATCTATTTTTAGTGAAGTATAAAAGTAATGGAACTTGACCTTTATGGTTAAAGTAGTTGGTTACTTTAATCCTCTATAAAAAGGAAAAACTTCTTGGGAAAATTTTTGTCTGTACTCTTGTTATATCACCAATCGTCCCAAAAGCTTAAGCTGGTGGGAAGAGGTCAATTTAACCATTTAATTTATATTCTAACACTATTCATGTGGAGGTGCAAACTGTGACAGCTTGCAGGGTTTAAATTGGAGGTCATAAACACCACATCTGCCGGCCATGCTAGAAAACTTGCATCCAGTGTTGATATCGACACTTGTCCTGATGGTACTACCTCAACTAATCATATCACAGCATCTGTTTTATTTGATTTGATTTTGCTTATGCTTGTTGTTTATGTTCATCATTTATATTGTTTTACCCATTCGTTGAACTTTGTACTTCTTTCAGGCATCATATGTGTTGGAGGTGATGGTATAATTAATGAGGTAAGACATTTGCATTAGCCATTCTTGTTTATTTTTGTTGTGCGTTCTACAGATCTTTCTTTTTGCTTTGATAAATGTTTGGTCTACAAAGGGATATTTCACAAAAAAACATTCAAACTAATGTAGCTTGATATGGTACTTGTAAAGTACTTTATGTTGTAAAGTAGATATGATGTATTATATTAAGCTACCTTAGTTTGTAAACTTGCTTTTGTAAGATCTTTGATCTAATACTCTTCTTTTACTTTTGCATGTAATATATTGTTCATTCCATAATCGATAAAAAAAAGTATCGTTCACTCCATTGAGCTTCTAGTTTCCTGGAAGTTTCCATCGAACAATACGGGGTCCTTACGTTGGATCAATTGAAGCAGAATTTTGGGCTTTGTAGTTTGAGTAGTTTGAGATGATTTTGAAATCTTATTCAATTAGCGTGCACTTTTGTAACACCCCCTTCCCGTAGGATAGAGATATTACCAACATTTAAAACATAATGCCCGGTAAAGAGATTCATATCCTGAATTACCTCATTTATTGAAATTCATCAAAACGCGAAACTGAATTGAACATGATTGTTTTTGGAAACTGAACGAAATATAAAGAAACATAAACTAATCCTATGCATGACATAAAAGAAATCTAACTCTGGTGAAAAATCACTTATTCATTCCTAAGTCTTGGTACTAGATCTATTCCTGGCCATCCAGCTCTTCATCATCATAGACATCATCTGCGAGAATCAGACATGGAAGAAAACAAGAAACACACAAAAATAATGAGTTGAATACTCAGTAAGTAGTACATCGTATCGTAAAATATAGTCCTTGCCTAACATACAATTCATTTCTAGGATACCCTTCAGAACGCACATACAACTTCATGAATTACAATCAAATACGTAACATGATCTTCTGAAAGACTTTACATACATATATCATCACAGATTTACATGGCACACATTTTCATTATTAACATAAGCGGAAGCATATATAAACAAAACATGTCATTGTGAATGCATAACATTTTTTTTATCTTGTATTAACATGAAGTGAAACATGCTTGTGTCCGTGTTTCCACTTATCTGGCATGACATGGAGTGAAACACGCTTGAATCCGTGTTTCACTTAACTTGCATAACATGGAGTGAAACACGCTTGAGTCCGTGTTTCACTTAACTTGCATAACATGGAGTGAAACACGCTTGAGTCCGTGTTTCACTAAACTTGCATATCATGAAATGAAACACGCTTGAGTCCGCGTTTCATTTAACTTGTGGTTAACCACGCTTGAGTCCGTGGTACCGTTACATTTCTTATCTTTCTTAATGCATGAGATTTGATTAGGCTTCATGAACATCTCTAACATGGCATAATCTTGTACATGGTATAGCGTAACATGACATGGCATGGCATATTCTTGTACATGACATATTCATGTATGATTTAGCATGGCATAGTATATCGTGATATTACATAACATGCTATGAATGTTTTATGACGTTCCAAGGCATACATGATCCAGGTACTACTTGAACATGGCATACATGGTTTAAGTATTACACAAACATGGCATATATAACCTAAGCATTTCATGAACATGGCTTGTGTAATCTGACTATTACATGGCATACTTGACTTTGAACTACTACTTCAACATTTCATGGCTTTCATGTGAATTTAGTAACATTAAATCAATCAACAATAAATTCATTCACTCAAGCATAATCTCATATTTCATCAAGATCGAAAAGTAAACTAACCTTGACTTGCCTCTTAGTGTAGCATAGTTAACAATCATAAGCACATCACCTTTTTATACATAATAATAATATTCACCATACGCATTTATTAATATGATCATACTATTTACCTCTTAGCGCTGCTTCCTGATTTCCAACTTGTAGCGCGTTACCTATACAAGGTACTAATCGTCACTAACTTTTCAAAAAAAAAACGTGTCATAGCATTCTAAATACTTAAAATCATATATAATAATATTATTCAAAACTCATAACATGTTCCTTAACTTCTATTTAAATTATAACTTAATAATTTTATAAAATCTTAATTAAAAGTCAATTGGAATATTAACTAAATAATAGACTCAAAAGATACTTACAAAAGATACTTTAAAATTTATGCTTTAAAATCCTTTAAATACTTATCTATAAAAATAAGTATATGACTAATATATTTATTCAATTAAAAGCTTCGGCCTACATAATAATCAGCCCAATTTAAACCTTAGGCTCGCATGAAAACAACCCACTTAACCCAAAACTATAGTTTCTGAAATAACTCAAGTCCAACCAGATTTATAAACCAGTCAAGATACAACTAAGTCCAGTCACAATAAAACTCAGCCTAGTAGAAAGGGTATTTTGGGAAAAACTGAAGCAAAAGGATTAAAAAGGAAACAGGCTTACGGGAGAGAGAGCTGCGCGATGCTCATCGAGGGAGAGCAGTGTGCGATGGCGGCTCTGGGGCTGGGAGTGACCGGCGACGTGACTGGGGGGATCCCTATGGTGGTGCGACACCGAGAGAGGGAGAGAGAGAGAGAGAGAACAAGTGAGAATTTAGAGAGAGATGGGTTTGAAACTCAAATAACCGAAATGGAGGAAGGTGGCACGCGGCAGCAAGGGCTTACCTGAGGGGGTGGGTTCAACGGGGTTGAGACGGCCGGCATTTTCTGGCGCCGAGGGTAGGGCTCCGACGTCCGAGGGTGGTCGGTGATGACTGGGCAGCAAAGGCTCAAGCGGAAAAAGTAAGTTGTTTCTCTGGTATTTTGAGGTGAGCAACACAGAGGTTTAGTGAGTTTCTTATAGGCGACGGGAGTAGACGACGTGAACTCTTAGGAGATTGGCTGAAATTTGAAATTGCCTAAACTTTAGGAACCGACTCTTTCGTGGTTACAGTTTCTGAGAGGGTTTGAAGAGTTTGAATTGGAGTTGATCACATACTCTGGAAACTGAAACTAGCACGGGGACTAAGTGGATAGAATATTTGAAGTTTTAAAAGGAAAGGAATCACTAAAACGATCTGTTTGTTATCACAAAAATCTAAAATAAAAAAAGTAAATATAAAGAAAATAAAATACCAATAAATAAATAAAATACTAGTTTTAAATCCTAAATTTAGACCCGTATGTTACAACTTTAGGTGTGTATTTGTATTTCTAGGAATATCTTTGATAGTAATAGTGCTATTATGGATGGCTGGTGTGATATCCCTTACTGTGTGATATGGTAGGTGGTGTATAAGATTTCATATTGCTCGGGAAGAAGAAATTTTTGCTCTTTATAATGGTTTCAATGGGGCTCCAATTTTATCATTGATTAGTTCTTTTAGAGTATAGGCCCAGATGTGGCTTGAGCCTCCATTGAGGCGTTACAAATGGTATCAGAGCCCATCCCAACAAAAATATGGGACTTGAGCCGTGCCACCTGCGAATGACGGGCCCGATGAGGATGCCGGGAATTTAAGAGGGGGAGATTATGATATCTCATATTGTGTGATAAGGGTAGGTGGTGTATGAAAGCTCACGTTGCTTGAGAATGAGAAGTTCTTGCTCTTTATAATGGTTCCAATGAGGCTCCAATTGTATCGTTGACTAGTCATTTTGGAGTATAGGCCCAAATGTGGCTTGAGTCTCCCTTGGGGCGTTACAACTGGCATTTGGGGGATACATAGGATCATCTTGCTTAACCAACCATCCATGAAATGATGTTAGCAGCAGCCAAAGTTTGTCAATCCTTGGTGATAGAGGAACAATTTCATGTACTGCTCTTAACTTTTGTTGGGCAACTGACATTCTATTTGTTTGGCAGCTATCATGGTGTCATTTGTTTTACAGATGACTGACCTCATGCATCAGTTGCTTAAGTTAGAAGCACTATGCATCTTATTAGTCTATGTCATGATTTCTTGTCCATGAGTAGGGAAGCATAAATAGGCTTTAATGAACATCTATAGAGTATTCTCATGCTCTACGCCAAAGTCTCATGATGGTCTAAAGACTTGGCTACCTCACAGAGAAGTAAAAAATGATCTACTATTTCCCCACTTTTCTTTTTGATAAGTGACTATTTCCCCACTTTTCTTACACATACAGCACCAATCAACTACTATAATTTGTTACTTTCTACAATTATCTAGGGTAAGAACCTTTCCTAACTAGATCTGCAATAGCAAGGCTTCTTTCCTTCTTGCTAAGCTGTAAACTCGTGGATAAACATCTGCCCGATCACCACACCATAAGTCATGCCAAAATTTTACCTTAACACCGTTGCTGACTTTGAAGCAAGTATGTGCTGCATAGCTGTCCCATCCTCTTCTAATATGTTTCCAAAGCCCTCCTCCATGGGGTCCACTCACCTCATTAGAACACCACCCTCCCCATGATTCCCCGTGTTTCAATGCAATGACGGTTCGCCACAAGGCCTCCCCGTTCATGGGGATATCTCCATAACCATTTGCCAAGCAAGACTTGGTTGAAGGATCTCAAATTCCGTATACCCAATCCTCCTTCCTTGATGGGGGGAGCAAATTGTGGCCCATTTCACCAAGTGAAATTTAAACTCTTCCTTGATCCCTCCCCACAAGAAATCATGTTGAATTTTCTCCATGTGATGAGCCACCTTAGCGGGAAGTGGAAATAATGAAAGGAAATATGTTGGTAAGTTAGAAATAGTGCTTTTTATGAGAGTTAACTGGCCCCCTTTGGATAAGTACATCCTCTTCCAACCAGCTAGTTTCCTTTCCATTTTTTCTATTACATCATCCCAAATAGATTTCGGTTTGAACGCCGCCCCCAGTGGAAGACCGAGATATTTCATAGGCAACGGAGATATCTTGCACTCCAAGATGAATGCCAGACTCTCCACATTGGGTACATGTCCCACTGGCACTATCTCTGATTTATCCAAATTCACCTTCAGGCCTGACACAACTTCAAAGCATAATAAAAGAGCTCTCACAGCTCGAATTTGCTCATGTCTGGCCTCACAAAAGATTAGAGTATCCTCAGCAAACAATAGGTGAGAAATGTTAAGCGAACCTGAACTTGCCTCTCCCACTGAGAATCTTGATATGAACCCTCCCTCTACTGCCCCTGAAATCATCTTGCTGAAAGCTTCCATCACAAAAACAAAGAGAAGAGGAGAAAGGGGGTCTCCTTGTCGCAAGCCTCGAGAGCTTTTGAAAACACCTTTGGACATACCATTCACCAATATAGAGAAACAGGCTGTAGAAATACAATGAAGGATCCAGAAACACCATTTAGAGCCAAAGCCACATCTCTCTAGCATATAAATTAAGAAACTCCAATTGACGTGATCGTAAGCTTTCTCTATGTCTAACTTACAAAGGAGTCCAGGCTCTCCTGATTTAACACGACTCTCCCGACATTCATTGGCTATTAGTACCGAATTAAGGATTTGCCTACCTTGAACAAATGCATTTTGAGGCTTTGAAATCAATCTTTCCATCACCTTACTCGATCTGTTTGCCAATACTTTGGATAAAATTTTGTATAGACCACCCACCAAACTAATGGGACGGAAATCTTTCACTTTTTGCACACCTGGCTTTTTGGGAATGAGTGCTAAGAGAGTAGCATTAAGACTTTTCTCAAACCGCCCGCTTCCATGAAATTCATGGAAAACCCCCATGATATCATCTTTAAGCACATCCCAACACGTCTGAAAAAAAGCCATGGTGAAGCCATCGGGACCTGGAGTTTTATCACCCTCCATACCCTTGATCACCGATCGGACCTCTACCTTCTCAAGAGAGATCAACGGAAGAGCTTAGAACTTTGTTTTTCAATACTTTACTCCATTGGTCAATTGTAATTGATTTTTAGGGCAGGTCTTTTCACGATTTCCTTGTATCCCTAATCTAGACTTAAACTTTCTCATGTATATGTCCCGTATACTTGGGCATTCTTTGTCTCACTTTTGATCAATAAAATTTTGTTTACCGATCAAAAAAAGAACCTTTCCTAAAGCCGTTGTCCTTGCAAAAAGAAAGAAAAAAAGATATTCCTAAGGGAGCCTTATTTTGACCGATTATCTTCCATGGGAATGGCGTATGAACATGGGAACGTAAGATGTTATAAAACACCAAATACTCCTTTATTAGAAGGGCCCCATAAAAGTTTATGTACACTACCCCGCTTGCCTTGTTCAAATACAATCGATTAAAGAACGATGCCAAGATATCCTCCTACTAGTCATAGCCTCTCCACTGAAGTGAATGGACCATTGGTAAGAATCATGAGAGAGCAGAAGATATGCCATGGATGCCTCCTTCAAACATGTGATGGTAAAAAAAAATCTGGAAAGCACCATTCAGAAACTGATCTCCACATCCTCACATCATGCCAAAACCTCACCTTTGATCCATTGCCCACCTCATAACTGGGAAAGATCCCCCCATCCCCTTCCAAAAGCTAACCTTAAAAAAACTCAAAAACCTCATGGGAACACCAACCATATCCCCAACTATTATTTGGTGTGTCGAATAGCATCCTCCAAAGACACTCGGCATAATTAAACTAAGGAATGGGACAAGTGAATGAAACCAAACCAAGAAACCTGCAGTTGGTCCACACCTTATTTCTTTGGGTTTCTGTTTGTACTCAACTAGCTTTCATGACTTTCTAGTATCACTTTCTAGCTTCTAACTTGTAACTAGGTGTATTCATTTGTATACTCCCTGTATACTCCCTAGTGCTTGCATAAAAGACATTTAGACAATAGACTTTGTGATTTCTGGCTTTATAGTTACAATGCTCAAGCCTTGAAAGATGTAAGTCTCGGGCCTTAGTAATTAAGCCTGTAGCCATCTTTAGTTTTTCTTATACAGAGGAGACAAGAGGAAACCATTCTTGTCAAAACAAATGTAGGAGTAACCTTCACATTTTCAGAGATTCAAGTTTCAGGTTGTTTGTGTTGATGTGGTTTAGTTTTAAACTGACCCATAGTGCATTGCACCCCCCCCTTGTAGGAGTATTGTTAGTGGCTGGTTTTAGGATCTTATAGTTTTGGGTGTGCATCAATGAAAACATTGAATAGAATATCTAGACTAATAGTATGATAGACTTTTGCCTTCTTCTTAGTGTGACCCGTACTGAGTACTGATTGATTTGTGTAGTGGTGTATGAGATCTCACATTGTTTGGGAAGTATAAATTCTTGCTCTTTATAATGGCTCCAATGGGGCTTCAACTGTACCATTGACTAGTTATTTTGGAGTATAGGACCAGATGTGGCTAGGGCCTCCCATGGGGCATTACAAATAATATCAGAGCCTATCCCAACTAGAAATGTGAGACTTGAGTCGTACTACCTACGATAGACTAGCTTGACAAGGACGTTGAGAATTTAAGGGGAGGGGGGAGATTGTGATACCCTCGTATTAAGTACTAACTAATGTGTATAGGTGGTGTAAGAGATCCCGCATTGCTTGGAAGGGAGACTTGCTCTTTATAATGGTTTCAATGAGACTCCAATTGTACCATTGACTAGTTCTTTTAGAGTATGGGCCAATATATGGCTAGGGATGGGGCGTTACAGCTAGTGTTTAAAAGTTTTTCTATTTGTTTGTATCCAAGAAACTTTTGCTCGATATCTTTGTTGATTTAACACTATGGTAGGATTTTATTCTCCAACTGAATTATTCAGATGGATTTTTTTTGGCAATGAAACGAACTTCTATTTCACCTAGTTTAATAATGTCAAATCTGATTCCAGGATGCTGCTCCTTTATGTTTCCTACTGTTTGATATGGTGCAAGTACTTTCCGTCTTTTTTATGTCTATGAAATCACACGGTCTTGGTTATTATGCAGGTTCTAAATGGTCTACTTACTAGGGACAACCAGAAAGAGGGAATTTCTATACCCATTGGAATTATACCTGCTGGTTCTGATAATTCATTAGTTTGGACTGTTCTTGGAGTCAGAGATCCTGTTTCTGCTGCAATGGCTATTGTGAAGGTAACACTTTTCATTAAAATTGACAACATTATTTTCTTATAGTAGATTTAATATGAATGGTATTGATGGCACTCGGGCAATCCGCTTTAAACCTCTTTAATTATTTAGTCGCCTGTTACATTATAAGTAAATTCTTTCCCGTATGGTTGTCAAACAATTGATTTATAGTCATGTTTTTTAACGTGTTGGCAAAGATGCAATTAGCTGTTTGTTAAAGCCATTTGATCAAAACATGTTTCTTTATTTATTAGGGCTATCCTTACCCTTGGAAGGATTGCAATATATTTTTTATCATCCAAAGATATAACCTAGATGACTATGAAGCATGGACAGAAAGTATAACACAATCTTGTTGGATTCTGGAAATGCTTGGTTATCATCGGCCAACTCTGGGAGGTTTCACCATTTATGCAGTAACCACCATGATAAACCTGTGTGGTGCTCTAATGAGGTACACGGATTACATGGGGTGGGGTTATGAAAACATCCAGAGAAGACAAGGGGTTTTTTCTAACCATACTAGACTTGTTGTGGGTAATGGCTCTTGAACTCAATTGCGGCATGACTTATGGTTTGGTGATAGGGCACTCAGAGAAACTGTATGGTATTATAGGAGCATAGGAGGCTTTAGTGATTGATCTCTTGGAGTTTCCTAGTGACTGCCCTCAGGGGATTTTTAGTTTTTATAGAGCCGTTCATGATTGGGAGTTGATAGTGCTTTGTGGAGTGCCTTACTTGGTCTAGTTGGGTTGGTTTTAGGTTATGCTTAAAAGGATAGTAGACCTATTGATTGGAGAGGGTCATATGGCGGCTCACAAATTGCAGCATTGTGGAAGATAATCTCTATTTGTCTAGCATGCTGAAACTGGAATGATAGAAATTTTGAGTGAGTGAACAATGAAGGAGCTCAAAACTTTCTTTATCAACACTCTGTACCTTTGGGCAGCTTTTATTACTTTTAATCGGAGTTTTATGATCTCATATATTCCACTTGCATAAGTAGGGAAGTTGATGACAAGATTTTCTGGTGTCACTCCAAGAAGGGGAAGTTCACTGTCCACTCTTTCTATCAGGCCATGCACACACATACAACCAACCCATCCCCATGGAAGAGCATTTGGAAGACAAGGGCACCCTTATAGGCACTCTTCTTTGTATGGACAACTTCTTTGGGGAAGATACTTACACTCGACAACTTAGGGAAACATCGATTCATTGTCATGGAGTGGTGTTGTATGTGCAAAAAGAGTGGGGAGTCAGTTGATCATGTATTACTTCATTGTGAGATTGCCATGACATTATGGAACGACTTCTTCACTCGGGTGGGAATAACTTCGGTGATGCCAAGAAGGGTGATTGATCTCTTAGCTTCTTGAAGAGGTCTTCAGGGTAACTCTCATATTGCAGCAATATGGAAGATGGTCCTAATATGCTTATGGTAGTGCATTTGGAGGGAAAGGAATGACAAAAGTTTCGAAGATCGAGAGCGATCAATGGAAGAGCTTAGGAAATTGTTTTTCAGTACTTTACTCCATTGGTTGGTTGTAATTGATTTAGCAATAATGAGTTTCCATGAATTTCTTGTATCGCTGAACTAGCACGCTAAGGTGACGCTCTTGTATATATCACATATACCTGGGCTTTTGCCTATTTTATGATCAATAAAATTTTGTTTACCCAAAAAAAAAAAAAGTTTTCACGATTTTCTTGTATCTTCTTTTAATCCTAGTTAGGTGTTTCTCTTCTATACTTCCTGAGTACTTGGACTTTGCCTTTTTGTATTTTCTAATAAATTCTTCGATTGCTTATCAAGCAAAGATAACTAATGGCATCCAAATCTAAATGTCATGCCATTTTGGTGATTTGTGTTAATTGACAAACAGTTTCAGTTTTAGTATCATCATTTCACCTTTTGCTATTTTACTACCGTAGTTTTTTTCAAGTTCTAAGCTTTCATAGACTTGTTCTTTTAGAATACCTTTGTATCTGTATTGTGGTCATGGTCCTTTATAAAAGCTGCATTCATCTTAATGAAATTTTTTGTTGGTTTCAGGGAGGTCTTACAGCTACAGATGTTTTTGCCATTGAGTGGATTCAGAGAGGTGTTATTCACTTCGGGATGACAGTCTCATATTTTGGTTTTCTCAGTGATGGTAAACTACGATCCTTGGTATTGCATTTTTTAAGCCCTCGATTTTATTGCGGTTGATTAATTTCCCATCTGCCCTATATTCTTAGTAGCAAATCGTGAAAGAAAACAAATTTCACAATTTTGATGACAATTATTTGCATTTTGTTTTTCTCTTGTTTCTGGGTCACCTATATTTTTAACTTTCATGCTCGTTGATGCTTGACTTATAATGAAGTTTGAAGTCCTAGGCGCTGCTCTTGAATCTTGTATATGACCCATGTACTTGGGCTTTTGCCTATTCCTACGATCAATAAAATCTTATTTACTAATAAAAAAAAACGAAGTTTGAAGAAGAATACTTTGTTGCTAATTGTCAGATGAGAAAACATGATTCACACTTGAGGCTTGCTTAATTTCAGGCATTTACCCTATTTTTGTGTTTCGTTATCTTTTATTTTTCGAAAAAAAAGGTGACTCCATTATGTGGTTGTACTTCATGTTTTGCTTTATTAGGTGCTAAAAGAGGTAGGAAAAGGACAAAATCTATAGTTTAAACTGATGAGCACCTCTCAACAGTGTCTGATAAGTTAACCTAAGGGAGGTGATAGTTAATTTCACATATTGTCATTAAAAAAATAAAACGTACTTAAAAAAAAAAAACATATTGTACCATTTGGGAGCTTGAGATTTTGTGATTTTTGGTTTGAATTGGGTCAATGATGTGAAAAAATGTTTAAGCTTCATTCGTTTTTTAGTGTTTCAAACACATGTTCATACTGCTGAATGCAAGTTTAATTGCAGTTTCCACTATTATCTAGATGGTTGTATTTTAACCAAAAATATCTGCTGAAGATTTTCTCTTTTGGCGCATTCAATTTGAAGGCTTGAGCTGACATCCTGATGCCTGACCTAATAAATGCAGCTGTGTGACAAGATAACATTACTTATTTCTCCAAATTGTGTGTATTTTACCTAATTATGGTGACCTTTACATCTCCTGGTATGACTGGAACTTTTCATACCTGTATGGTATAGCCTGCTGAATCATAGTACAGTTCATTTATGTGACCTTTCTTTATAATAACTTGTTTCTTCTTCTTTTTCTGCCAAGTTGTTAAGAGTCATAACTGCCTTTTGTTTTCTGAATTATGTTGATCTTCTATCTTCATTAGTCACGTGAACATAGTTGAAAGTACTTTTTTGCATAATTCCCACACCTGCCATCGTATGCTAGCCTGTTTGCATGCATGGATTCTCCCTTGTTACACGACCTGTTCAATTGGAGTGTCCAAGTCGAGGGGCTGATTCTGATGTTGTAGTTATTATTTGGCCTGGTGCGTTTGTAGTCCAGCAATGATTTTTTTTTTCCCTGTCAAGCAGATGCTGGTTTTTAATTTATGGTATAGTGTTTATTGTCGGCTAGAAATTCTGGATATTTAATAATGTTGTGACCTGTTAGCAGTCCTTTGATATTGTTAAGTTATCTAGTTTGTATTTTGATTCATTAGTCTAGGTAAATGATAGAAGTAGTGGTTAAACAGAAATATGATTAACTACTAAATATAGTTGGAAGGAGTTACAGTTGATGGTGATGTATCAAATGCATGGTACAATGATATGGGATTAGTTATAAAATATCTGTTGTGTATGTACTTATCCGATAAAAATATTTGTCATTTATGTGTCCATATTTCCAATTTGTTGTAGTACTAGAACTTTCTGAGAAATATCAGAAGCGCTTTGGTCCTCTGCGATATTTTGTTGCTGGGTTTCTCAAGTTTTTATGCTTGCCAAAGTACAACTATGAAGTGGAATATCTTCCAGCATCCAAAGAGGATCGTGAGGGAAACTTCACAACCGAGCGGGAAGTAGTTGACATATCAGAACTGTACACAGACATTATGAGGAGATCAAGCAAAGATGGCATTCCCAGAGCCTCTAGTCTATCTAGCATTGACTCAATAATGACCCCTAGTCGAATGTCTGGTGGAGACTTGGATACTACATGTAGTAGCACTCATGCTAGCACTGAACCATCTGAGTATGTACGTGGCCTGGATCCAAAAGCAAAACGCCTGTCATCTGGGAGGAGCAACGTAACAGCAGAGACAGAAGTTATTCATCCTCAGCTACCCCTATCAACCACTCCAAACTGGCCAAGAACCAGGTCGAAGATGAGGGCTGATAAAGGATGGACTGGATTGACTGCCACAAATGATACCTCTAGATGTTCTTGGACGAATGCTGCAACCAATGATAAGGAGGATATTTCGTCTACACTATCTGATCCAGGCCCAATATGGGACAGTGAACCAAAGTGGGATATTGAGCCTAATTGGGATGTAGAAAATCCAATTGAATTGCCGGGGCCATCTGACGATGTAGAAACAGGAATGAGGAGGGAAGTCATGCCTCCATGTGAAGATAAATGGGTTTTCACAAAAGGACAATATCTTGGCATTCTGGTTTGCAACCATGCATGCAGAACTGTTCAGAGTTCTCAGGTGGTGGCACCAAAATCTGAGCACGATGACAACACCATGGATTTGCTCTTGGTTCATGGAAGTGGGCGGTTGAGACTGTTGAGATTTTTCATACTGCTGCAGTTGGGTCGACACCTTTCACTGCCCTATGTTGAATATGTAAAGGTAAGGTCATTACTCTAGCAACGCCTTTGCACTTTTTTGGGGGGAGTGGGAGGTGGGTCAGGCGAGACAGTTTAAATTTAAAAAAAAAAAAAATAATGAAATTATATCCAGCTGCATTTCTTAAATTTTACTTGGAATTTGTAGCAGACTGCATGTGACACTATTGTCGCCCGTTGGACATGGGTTGTGTGAAGTTGGGTTAGTCAATATGTTGCAGTTGCATGTGGGCAGATTCGATCATTTCCCCTTAAGATCCACCACCTCTCCCAAGACTTATCATTCTACGTGTTCTATTGTTGTCTAAAGTATTGCGTTGTATATAAATCACCACTTGTCCTAAAAACTTAAGTTGATGAGAAGTGGATTTAATTATTTAAATTGTATTCTTTTTTTTTGATAAAACCCTTATAACTCCACTTCCATTTGGATGCAGGTAAAGTCAGTGAAGATTAAGCCTGGAAAGCACACTCACAATGGCTGCGGCATTGATGGTGAGCTTTTTCCACTCAATGAACAAGTAATTTCTTCTTTGCTTCCAGAACAGTGCAGACTTATTGGTCGCTTCCGAAGCCACCATGTATAATAAGCCATGTGCTCTCGTTTTGGATTCTTTGATGGGTTGGACATTATTGGTTTGTTAATTGTGGTTGTGGAATATAGTGAAAACACTCATATACAAAATTGGAGTACCTTATGCTGTATTTTCTTTTCGGCTCCCTCACGTGAACAGCTGATGTCCCTGTATATTTTTTTTTTTCTCGGGTTGTGGTTGTTCATTTGTTTCTTTCCTTCTTTCTCCTATTATTATATCTTTGCCGTGTATTGCATTGTGAGAGCAGCTCAACGTATTGCGGATCCCTGTAGGTATTTTTTTTTTCATGATTCTCTTCAAATTGCTGTGGAGATCATAAAGCATTTTGGTTATTGATTTGTATCTATCTCAAACTTTATTTATTTTTACACGATGTCTCATCTCTGATTCTCGTCAGTTCTACACACTCATAGGCAACACCCATATACACCTTGCCATCAATTCCACTACTCCAGGATTGAAGCATAGTCTTCTATGATCGAGTAGTCCTGTACCGTGTGCTCGAGTGTGGCACATGTGTTTGAACCACGTGTGCAGCAAAATATATGTTGCTATAAATCATGTCTTCTGATTCGGAGGATTTACTAAACTATAACATATCCATATTTATGTGACAATTGGGAGCGGTGATTGAATGATTTATCTACATTAGCAATCGGGTCCCTAACAAATTTGTTCCAACCTAATAGGAGAATATTCAATATTGTTAGTATCAGCCTGGCTTTAGAAATGAGGTAACATGGCAAGACTTGAGATAGGGATCACTTTCACTGGTGACTTGTTCTCCATTAGCAACTTTCACGCTAATCTTCTCTTCTGTTTTATGTGCGATACCCGTATCAATTAAAAGCAGTGCCTAGTAATCTCTAATTCCTCCCGACTCATGGTTTTAGGACTCCAGGTCCCAGTCCATGATATCGTGATGGCATGTAATGATATTGGAGGAGCCTCTTCAGAAACTATCATTTCATTCTTAGTTTCTTAAGAATGAAATTGCTCGTCAGGCACGTTTGGAGGGTGAGATGAGAATTTTGTATTTTGTTTTAGTGTTTAAAATATTATATTTTAGTATTATTATTATTTTAAGATTTGAAAAAGTTGAATTGAGATTTGAAAAAGTTGAATTGAAATTTGAAAAGGTTGAATTGTTTATTATATTTTGTATGAGGATTTGAAAAATGTGTGATGATGAGATGAGATGAGAATTTTGTATCTCATCCTACTTCCCAAATCTTTCAAATCCTCATACAAAATATAATAAACAATTCAATTTTTTCAAATCTCAATTCACATTTTTCAAATCTCAAAATAATAATAATATTAAAACACAATATTTTAAACTCTCAAACAAAACACAAAATTGATTTGAAAAATGTGTAATGATGAGACGAGATGAGATGAAAATTTTGTGTTTCATCTTACTCTCCAAACCTGCAGCCTGTTTGACAAGGCTTCAAACTTAATCTATACTCCTTAATAGTATCGGTTGGTCTAATTCTAGTTAGGACCTCCATATGGTCATAAGAAGAACTAGATCAATAAAGACTTACGAGTGCCCCCTAATCTATTAAAGATTTAAATTCTTCCAAGTCTTGAAACCATATAATTTAAGTTGGAATGGCCACCCTCTCATAGATTTAAGTTTGTTTGGATATGCCCTAACTGTTCTAGTTGAGATGGGATGTCCCAAATAGTCAATCTCTAAACATTTAGACCTTATTTGGATAGTGAAACTGTTGCATCTAAATGGAGCCTTAAGCTCACACTTGGTTTGTTTAGCAAACAACTAATGTTAACATATGATAAATTAAAATCTAACAACTTGCGAATTCACTTCTGATGCATAGTATATAATCTTTTACTCAAGCAAATATTTAAGATTTTTATGGGCAATTTTGATACAAAAGTTTGCCCTAATGATACACCTTTGTATCGTTGAAACTAAAACAAAAAAAGCCATTTCATTGGTTGATATCATTTAAGCTTTATCCTTAAAAACTTGGTTGTCAAGACTGCAGTTCATCAATTGGCTGCCTAAAAAGGCAGAGGATGAGCGTCAAAATAAAAATTATCTAATATCAAAATATAAAAAATAATTTAATTTTTTTAAATTTTAAAATAAAAATAATATTTTAACAATATTTTATTTTATTTTATTTTTTTCTATCTTTTTTTAAAATTCTATACAATATTTTAACTCGAATATCTGTATGACTATTTATAAATCATCTAATTTCACTCTTAACTTTCTTTTCAATAGTGGGCAAAGGTCAAGCGTTTAATATATTTTTTTCTATACAAGTTTATCTCTTTGTTCATTCGATTTTTCATTGTATCATTTAATTTTCTAGATCTGATAATTTCGTCCATTGGGTACTTCACAACAATGCTAACAGAAATTTGGCTGCCGATAAAATTATTAAATTAAATTAAATTAAAAATGCAAAAAAAAAACATAAACCTGTAATATGAAACAGGGGAAGAAAGACCGTCAAGAAACGTGATGGGCACATAGCCACGTGTCCTCCCAGATAGAAATGGGTTTTCCTGAGCTCGGATTGCTCATAGATGACAAAGATGAGAACTATTATCGCATAGATGGATAGAGTCGCAGGTAGAATTTTCCATCCATAAATAATCCTTAAATTCATTTTTGATAATTATTCTAATTTTGCGAGAAGGCCAGAGAGAAATGACGGGACCAACACCAATTACAGCCGTGTCTTTACTCTCTCCACCTGCAGCACCCATCTCTTCTCGATCACTATCCTCTCTTCCTTCTACCGTACACACTACTGGTAGAACAGGCAATCACTGCACGAAACCGGCGACGACGACGAATATGAAGTCTTCTACTCCTTGGTGTTCTTCTATGAATGTTACTTCCTTAGCAGTTTCGGCTGCAGTTTCACCCGGCATTACTGCTCCCCAACACCTCAACATCCGAAGAAGAAAAAGGACGATTTCTTGTGAGATCTCTCTCGAATCAGATTCCACAACGGTGACAAGAGCATCATCTGAGGAGGCTAAGATCGGTGCCAGGGTTAGGGTTAAGGTGCCATTGAAGGTGCACCATGTTCCCAGGCTGCCGGAGGTGGATTTGACTGGTATGGAAGGTGAGCTCAAGCAGTATGTTGGACTTTGGAAGGGTAGGAGAATATCCGCGAATCTGCCTTACAAGGTTGAGTTCCTTACCGAAATCCAAGGCCGCGGCCCTGTCAAGTTCTTTGCCCATCTCAAGGAAGACGAGTTCGAATACCTCTAAAACACAAATTTTATGTACTCCCTCCACCCTGTACTTTCAATCCTATTATATGTTTTTGTTGTATTTTTTACTCCTGCCTACTGCAATCTCATCGCATATGTTTGGTTCTTTTGAAAACCACTTTTGTTTCATCAACTAACTTCATTGTTATTGTTCTAGCATGAAAGCATTACATTCCATCTAAGTGCTCAAATTAGGAAATAACTCAGCAAACCTTCTCTTGGGAAATACCCCTTTCCGTCTATTTTTTTACTTTAGATGATAACACGCTTGTACCACGCTTTTGGGCATTCACATGGAATTTTGTGTTACTGCTTTTCTGGATGTTCTTCGTTTACTACAGTGTTTCTCGGATGCCTCAGCTACTTATTGCAATCCTCAATTGAATGTATTTTTCTCTGCTCTGTGGACAGATTTACTTAAAATTTAAGAATTCGTTTGGGTTGCTAGGGTATTGTCATGAATGTAAGTGTTGATATTCGAGATAGAGGCCAAAGTACTTGATGAAAAAAAGCGGTGGGATCTCCACATGGTTGCTGTTATTTGGGCACAAAACTCAAGCCTAGTGCTTTGACAGGTAAATTAACAAATTGAAGACTACTTTGTCACAAGAGTATTAATTTCTATAGTGGTACTCTGATTGTAGTTGGGTATGATGTAAGTAAGTTTTTTTTTTACCCTTTTGGTGGTAGAAAGTATTTGATTAAATGGTTATTAGTTTTTTTTCCTTCTATTGGCACTGGTGTCTGGAACTAAGTCCTGACAAAAATCCTAAGGGTGCACAGATCCTCGGTAAGAAATTTTTTGCAAGTGCACCTCAAGTAATTCAAGGTAACATTCCCTCGGTCTAATGGTCTCTAGAAATTGTTTGCACTCAAGGGGAACGTTAGACTTGGAGGGATTATACCACCAAGACCAAGACTCTTACCACTTGAGCGAAGTCCTAGGGTTTATTATCCTTTTACCCATGGCTATTAAACTTTTGGGATAATTGCTAATTTTACGTGGTTCAGAACAATGGTCCCTAAGGTTTGAAAATGTTCCAGGTGTTGAAATTGAATGCACTCATTGAGGGGAGTCTTGGTGCACATGTGAGGGAGAGTGTTATAGTAAGTATGAACTAAATTATTAAATTTACCATTTACACATTAGTTTAAACTTTTGGAACAATTGATGTAATCTTTGGCTGCTCTTGGTTGTGCCATTTTGCAACATTTATTAAAGCTTTTATTCACACCTTTATTTGATAGGGCTAGACTTTTTAATAAGACTAAAAACTGTTTTTTATTTTATTTTATTATTATAAGTAATAAGACTAAAGGCTGTTATGATGTCTTTCAAGCTTTTGGAGCAGGATGGCTGATTACAGAATGCCCTGTCACCTCAGGTGTTTTCTAGGAGATCTTTGATTCTTCGATATATCATGAGATTACCGAAATATAGTATGGAGATTGATTCTTATGGTGACACAAATTATCTAATGGAATCCTGTAGGCAAAGTTCAATATGTATATAAATGAGAAAACTGGTTTTTGGAGAAGACGCCATCTTCGATCTAATGATAGTCACTAATTGAAAGCAGGACTTTATTTTTTGAGATTTTCTTTAGAGTTTGCCTTGCTAAAAAGGAGAAGATAATATTTTCTTAAACTTGGAACCACTGAGATCATATAGAGAAATTATTCAAGTGAATAAGAGGAAAATCATTTTGCTCAATGCTATCGCGAAATGGCTTTGCTATTCTAAGAAATTCTCGAAAATAAGGAAATTTCAATAATTTTCTATCTACTTTAATATTAATGGTATTTCTAGGAAGCTTGAGTGTGCATCTCATTCAATATGATGAGCTCAATCCTGTTACCATACACAATGTGTTTAATGGTACTTCTGGGAAACTCGTCTAAGAAGCTACCATACTCAATGAGCTTAATGTAGCATCTCCAAGTTTTAGCCTTTGAGAGCACAAATGGGTCAAGTTGGGCTTGAGCATACCTAGACCATAAAACGCCTTTTAGCATAATGTCATATTGACAGTATGTTGTCTTCAAGGCAGCCAGACAAATGTGACTGTTGAATGTAATAAAAAAGTGACAATCCTTTTTTTTTTTTTTTTAACATATCTATGGTTTTTGTTAGCAAACCAGCTTTTTGTATTCGGTTTAACTGTGCAATAAACAATTCTATTTAACTTTTGTTTGTGGGCTAAATTTTATGGATTGTGGCATTGTGCTGCCTTTCCTTCTTAAAAGACTACCCACCCTCAACTTTCTAAAATACCTCCCCACTCCTGCGAGAAACAGAGCTTCATCCACCATCCTTGCCACCCTTGCCACTCATGAAACTGATGACCCGTTAATGAAGAGAAACAAAGACATTTTTCTGTTCCTCTCAGTGATTCGAAAATTGTTACCAGCCACCTTTGAGAAGATGAAGGTTTTAGACTTCACCTGAAAATTCCCATCCCCGTCCATTTGAGCCCACTGCAAAAGGCAATCCAATGTGTGTCCTTTGCAAAAGGCATCCTAAAGGAACTCTGAAAAAATTGAGAAAATGACACCCTAGAAAAAAGAGATAATTGCTTAAGAATTGGTCGCTGGAGAAATTGAGAAGACTTAGGAAGAGGTCTCCGGCCTTGTTTGTTGAAGTGTATGTGATGGTCGCTGGAGAAACAGGTGGAGTGATGACTGAACACAGATCTGCAAAGAAACCCGGTCACTGGCGGGATGACCAACGTTGGACGACCTTTGGTGAGGTCGACAAGGTTCGTCCATCTTCTCTGTGTCGACGGTGAGGAGTCACACGCCGGAGGTTCTCTGATTGTCCCTGAAGGTGAAAAGGGATGCAGCTGTGAAAGTTTCTCTAACCACCTCAAGAAGGTGGCTGGTCTCGTGGGATCGTCTACAAATGGGTTAGCAACAAAAAAGTCTCATAAAAAAGTTATGGTATGGGGCAAGTCCAATGGGCAAGGCGCTTCCCATTGCCCTGTGGGAAGTGGGGCGTCCTCTGCTGATCGTTCAAAATTGGGGGAGGTAGAAGGTATTTTGTGGGCTATCAGAGGTCAGTTGTCTGGGGTATTAAAGGAAGTCTCAATGCTGATGAAGAAAGTGGATGATAGTCTCAACTTGGTAAAGGACATGGGAAAAATTCTGAAGGGGGTTGGAAACATCTGATATAGGCCTAAAGCAGAAGGGGCCTGCAAGCACTCAACTCATTCATCCAATTTGGAAAGCTAAGGTGCGTCAGGCCTTAGTTTTGCCCCCGTCATTACAATGCAAGGAAAGTGGCTTTGACTGTCCACAGGACCTTGGGGGCTCGCCAGTGCCATCCCCATTACTGGAGGTGAGTGCTTTATGTGCGGAGGTGTCGACCTCCACTGGGCTGCCTCGGTCTAGTCCTTCATCAGAGGCTCCTTGTAGGGACCAATGACCTCATCCATCTTTCAGTGACCAAGAGAACCCTTCAAGGGTTCTGTGCACATTGGCAGAAGGGGATTGTCCTTCATCAGAGGCTCCTTTTAGGGACCAAGGTCCTCATCCATCTTTCAGTGACCCAGAGAACCCTTAAAGGGTTATGTGCACAGTGATAAATGGGATTCTCTCGGATGGTGATTCTTCACTTGGGACTAATTTACAGTTAGTTTGCAAGGAGTTCGAAGTTGACATGGATCTAGGGGTACAGGAGACATACCTAGTCCCATATACTCGTTACCTCCTGATTGGGTTCTACATAAGGTAGATGATCTTTGTCATTGCATCAGGATTTCATGCGAAGGTTATGAGAACCAGCTTAAAGCTCTTCTTACTGCCATGTATGCAGGGCAACCACTTCTTGCTAAATCTGCCACTAAAAATGACAAGGAGCTTAGGAGGCTTGCTTGCACCATAAACTATGGTGCAAGGGACGGAAGTGCGAGCAGAGGGAGATTCAACGAGAGGGTGAACCTCACCATCCCATGAAGCCTTAGATCCTTTTATGGAATGTTCGGGGGGTAAATGACCTGAGCAAGCGTCTTAGAGTGAAGAATTTATTACGGGAATCGAATGCGGATGTGATTTGTTTGCAGGAGACCAAGTTGAAGTTTATTGATAGACAATTGATAAGAAGCTTGTGGAATTGTCCTTACATAGAATGGACCGCGCTTGTCTCCAAGGGTGTTTCTGAGGGTATTCTAGTGTTGTGGGATAAGAGAGTTGTTAATTTGATGGAGGATTTCATCGGTAATTATTCGGTAGCTTGCTCTTTCTTTCTCGAATGTTGAAGATGGTTTCAGTTGGGGGTTCTTAGGAGTCTACAGGCCAAATGTTGACAGAAAAAGATAACTCCTTTGGGACGTGATCGCTGGTATGTGTAGTGGGTGGAACATCTCGTGGTGTATTGGAGGCAACTTCAACGTCGCTCGGTTCTCGAGTGAAAGATCGGGGGACACTAGCTTTGATACTGCCATGGCTAACTTCTCAGCTCTTATTTTTAAGTTGGACTTGGTAGATTTTCCATTGGTAGGGGGAGATTACACTTGGTCTAACAGGAGGGCCTGGTCTAGGCTGGATAGGTTTATTGTCTCTCATTCCTTGGAGGTCCATTTCCCCAATCTCTGCCAAAAAAGGCTTTCTAGGATTTCCTCTGAACATTTTCCCCTCTTATTAGATTGAGGGGGTCTTCAGGGGGGACATAGTTACTTTAAATTCGAGAATATGTGGTTGAAGGTTGATGGGTTTTCGGAGAAAGTTAGATTGTGGTGGGCCTCTTATCAACTCACGGGCACCCCTAGCTTTGTTATGGCCGAGAAACTCAAAGTTTTGAAAAACGATCTAAGAAAATAGAATTGGGAAGTCTTTGAGAACATTAATGACCATCGGCCTCCTTTATTCCAAGAGTTGCAGCATCTTGATGATAAAGAAGTGGATGGGCCTCTCTCATAGGAAGATAAAGCAAGGAAAATGATCATAGCAGCTGAGTTGGAAAAAATCACTCTTATGGAAGAGATCTCTTGAAAACAAAAATCTCTGGCCCTTTGGTTGAAGGAAGGGGACATGAGCACAAAGTTTTTCCATAGAGTTGCTAACTCTCATCGTAGAAACAATGCCATTGAGGTTCTTCATTCGGAAGGGAGAATTTTGACAGATAGAGTTGCTATCAAGAATCATATTGTACACTCTTTTGACAACATGCTTAAGGAGCAATACCAATGGAGGCCCAAGGTAGACGGACTCGTTTTCAAGGTGATTGACCAATCAAGTACGGCTTGGTTGGAGAGGTCATTTGAAGAGGATGAGGTACTTAGCGTGCTTAAAGGGATGAATAAAGACAAAGCACCGGGCCTAGATGGTTTCACAATGGCATTCTTTCAAGCTTGTTGAGACATTGTCAAAGAGGATCCCATGAAGGTTTTTTTCGAATTTCACTCTTTTATGAAATTTGAGAAGAGTCTTAACGCCACTTTCATCACCCTAGTCCCTAAAAAGGCAAGGTCGGTGAAGGTGCAAGATTTTCGTTCAATAAGCTTGGTATGTGGGGTAAGATCATCTCAAAAGTTCTTGTTAAGCGACTAAGTGAAGTTATTGGGAAGATCATCTCGAAGTCACAAAACGCTTTCGTTAAAGGAAGACAAATTCTTGACTCTGTTCTTATTGCAAATGAGTGCTCAACGGCACTCCCAAAGGCTTCTTCAATAGTTCTCGGAGTTTGAGATAAGGGGACCTCTTATCCCCCTTGTTAGTCATTATTGTTATGGATGTGTTGAGTAGAATGATGGAGGGGATGGTGGACAAGGGCTTCATTTCGGGTTGGGGGATTCCTCATGTAGCATATCAGTCACTCATCTCCTTTTTGCCGATGATATGTTGATATTCTGTGACCCAGATCCTGATCAAATTTGCTCTATGAGAGCTCTTCTTTTGTGTTTTGAAGCTATCTCAGGTCTTAAAGTGAATTTAACTAAGTCTGAAATTGTCCCAGTTGGTTTGGTTAATAATCTAAACAAAGTGGCGATCATTTTGGGTTGCAAGGTGTCATCCTTGCCTATGAAATACTTGAGATTTCCTTTGGGAGCTTCTCATAAATCCAAGGTAATGTGGGATGAGATTGCTGAGAAAATCGAACGCAAACTGGAAGGTTGGAAGAGAATTTACTTGTCTAAAGGCGGTAGAATCACACTTATCAAGAGCACTTTATCCAATCTTCCAATGTACTTCTTATCCTTGTTCCCCCTGCCTGCAGTATTGGCAAATAGGCTGGAGAAGCTTTACCGTGATTTCCTATGGGGAGGATTAGAAGACGAGAAAAAGATTCATTTAATCAAATGTGATTAAGTCTGCACTCCTTTGTCTTGTGGTAGTTTGGGGGTTAGGAAATTGAGAACCTTTAACAAGGCTCTTCTTGGTAAATGGCTATGGAGGTATCATAAAAAAGGGGACGCTGTTTGGAAAAGTATCATCGATACTAAATACGAGAGTATTTGGGGTGATCGGTGCTCTAATGTAGTAAGAGGGGCCTACAAAGTGGGGGTTTGGAAATTCATTCGGAATGGATGAGAGGACATACTCCACAAGTCCAGTTTTGAGGTGAAAATGGGTACACGAATTAGATTTTGACATGATATTTGGTGTGATGATGCAGCCTTGAAAAATGCTTTCCCCTCTCTTTGTAGAATTGCGTCTGACAAATAAGCTTACGTGGCTGATAACATTAGCATTATTGTTGATTCATTGCACTGGTCCGTGGTTTTTTCTAGAGCTGCACATGATTGGGAGGTGAATGACATTGCTAACTTTTACAATGTATTATATACACTGAAAGTGCAACCAGGAAGAGAGGACAAGCTACTATGGACACATACAGGGAACAAGAAATTCTCAGTCTGCTCTTATTACAAGGTATTAACGGTTAACCCATCTAATGCCTTCCCTTGGAAGATCATTTGTAGGAAAAATGCTCCCCTCAAAGTAGCTTTCTTTGGCTGGTTGGCATCCTAAGGGAAATTATTGACCATTGATAAGTTGAAAAAGCGCGGCTTCCACTTGACAGATTGGTGCTTCATGTGTAAACACAATAGCGAATCAGCAGACCACCTGCTTCTCCATTGTGAAGTAGTAAAAACTTTATGGGATGACATCTTCACTAGGCTTGGTATAGTAAGGTAAAGTGTTTACATTATATAATTTGATTGGAAAGATAAGTTTTAAATTTGAATATTACAAATTAAATTTTACAATTTAAATGATGTGAATAATGTGCTCTACATATCAGCTCGAGAATACAATAATGAATTATTTCACACATTGATATTAGCTTTCCCGTTTATTTTGTGTTTCACTTTTTGATCAGAGATTTAGGTCTCGTTTGGATATAAGAAGTGTTTCATCTCATCTTATCTTATCATTACAACTTTTCTAAACATCCACACAAAATATAATAAACAATTCAATTTTTTCAAATCTTTAAATAATAATAATATTAAAAAATAATATTCTAACAATATTTTATTCAACTTTCAATTTTTATCTCAACTTATCTTATCTCAACTCACTTTCAAACCCGCACCTAACTCATTATATAACAATATACGCTTAACAAATATTGAATGAGAACAATTGTAATAATTTACTGTTATTGATAGTACTGCTACTTGCTCTTGATGAATGATTACTATAAACAAAAGTACATATTTAACTCACCCAGGCCATGCCCATTTCTTTGGAGAAAAAAGAAAAGAAAAGTCTACTATGCCCCCCAAATCATACTGCTCGGTTTGACAGCTCGGTGTGTGTGTTTTTTTTATTGAATGACGAAGAAAGTGATTTTAAATGTATGGATGTATTTTTTTTATTTTTTAAAAATATTTAAATACATTAAAAAAATGTGAATAAAAAAAATTAGTTTTACAACTAGCAGTAACACCGAGCGTTGCTACTCCGGCGGCATAGTAGCACTGCTAAAAAAAAAAAAACTTATTACTGTGCCCATCAATCTAGTTTAACATGCAAAATCTTTCATCCGGGTTTCTGCATGGTGAACAGATCAAGTGGTAGGATAGTTGTCTAACCCTACGTTGTTAGCGTGTGGTGATAAAAGCTAATATTAACCTAGTATATTAACATATTAACTTGGCTTATAAAAGATATTTCATATAGTATGTTCAATTATAACTTTTTTTTTTGTCATAAATAGTTTATAAATTTCATTTCGTAAAATCTTTTTATAAATTTAACATTTATAAGTTAATTAGGTGCTTCTCTCTAAATGAAATTTACTATCGAATGAACCGCACTCTTTCATATACGCCATGATTTTTTCCTCTTTCTCTATCCCTATCCTGCAGGTACAACATTTGAATCAATAATGCTGAATAAAAAACTTTCAATTGAACTTATTCTTTGAAGAAAAAGGGCTACTTTGCCGCCCGTAACATACCGCTCAAAATGTACTGTTTGGTGAAAAAAAAATTTATTTTATTTTATTTTTTTACTTAGTGATTAAGGAATTGATTTTAAGTGTATTGATGTATTTTTTTTTATTTTTTTAAAATATTTAAATCTATTAAAAAATTGTGAATAGAAAAATGAAAAAAAAAGTTAAAAAACAATAAGCGGTAAAGTGGACCAGGCGGTAGAGTAGCCCGACTTTTCTTTCAATTTGTATTTTTGTTAATCTCTTTCAAAACTAAATTTGAAATTTAGGGAAGTGCTCGCAACATTGGTCCTGATAAACCTCAGTGCTCGCAACATTGGTCCTGATAAACCTCAATTTATTACTTTGTCAACGATTTTTATCAGTTGTAGCAAATAAAAATAATTGAATTATTCTACTCATCATTCACGCACCACACATTTGGTAAGAGAATGAAAGAAGTTTAATCCTCTTCTAGGGGCCTGTTGGGTCGTATCAAGGGCTTGGGTCGTAACACAATCAGATAACCTAGTTAGTCCAAGGCCTAGTCCAATCCAAGAATATAATAGCTAGCACCGAAGGAATTTATTACAAGTCTCATCATGCTACACGTGATGAGACTTCGCAGGGTAACTGGAATGGGTTTAATCCTCTTCCGAGGGCCTATTGAGTCTTATCATGGGCTTGGGTCGTAGCATAATCTGATAACCTAACTAATCCAAGGCCTATTCAAGATAACTGAAGGAACAACCGCCCGAGAACTTTGGGAAAATGGCTATCCGCTTATTCAAGATAAGCTAAACTCCAAATCCCGAAGGCTTAAATTTCAAATAATGAGTGAGATAGTTATCGTGTAACAACATGAAGCATCACGAGCTCTATTTATATCATCTAGGTATGACTATGTGAATGAATTGCTAGAGAGATCGCCGTTATCTTTACTGACTTAGGCATCATAGACATTCCCTTGAACCTTTAAGCCTCATTCCCTTTGGTTGCAGGTGATCGTGTGTATGAAGCTGTGAGTCATGCCCAAAACAGTTGGCGCCATCTATGAGATTTCTTTGTCTTGCAACTAGCGTGCTACTCACATGCCCACCACCACACGGTCTCAAGCAACCAGAGAAGGAGGATACAACACCAAGCCAGGCAGATAGGATCGAGATGGAAGCTCATTGCACGGGAGCAGGCAAATCTCCTTAGGAAAATGAAGAGACGAAAGATATGCACCTCGACTTGCGCAGTTTGATGGACAAATACGAGGATAGGGACATCATCCTTGGTCGATCAGTTGCTGACTAGCACCAATATGCCGTATAACACGGGAATTATGGCAGTACTCTTGCTGCAGAAATTCAAAGTACCTGCAATAGACATATACGATGGATCGAAAGACCCAGGGGAACATTTAGGCCTCGTTTGCTTTTAGGGATGAAACTAAAAACTCTGAAAACTTTTCTAAGTTTTGTATGGTTAGACTATCTTCGAAAACAAACACCTATATTTTATCTCATCTTCTTTCATCTCTTATTAATTTATTACTGTTTATAAATTGTACTATACGAAAATGGAAAAAAGCTGGTCTGACCTTGACTTGATTGTTGTTTTGTACGGTTAGGAAAAAAGCTAGTTTACCGTCTCACCCTTCGTCCTTGGTTGTTACTATTTTGTACAGTTATTACACTATACAACAACGCTAGGACAATGCCGAAAAATAATTTTTCATTTGGTGTTATTGTTCATGCACGGGCTTCAACCATTTTGACAATATTTCACTATAAAAAAATAATATAATTATTTGTGGGTCCCACCAGTCTAATCGCATGTAGGGCCTTCCCTTTGACTTTGAAGGGAATGGCTAGAGGATGGTTCGGGGCATTGTAACCAGGTTCCATCGACAATTTTGAGGAACTAGGCAGACAGTTCTTAACCCAATTTATGGCTAGTTGGAGGTGTAGGAGACCAACAACATTCCATCGACAGCATACCCCATGACCAACTCCTTTGACGAGCTCATGGCCCTAGTTGAGGCTAATCTGGAGTTAATGATAGGGGTTGAGTCTGCCTTGTAGCCGAATGTCCCTTCCCAGGTAGCTCCACAAATTTCCCCTCACCTAGTGGCCCCAGAAGATGACCTTAACTTAGATAAGGGTGACTTCATCGCGATCTTGAATCCAGACTATATACCTTTTCGTACTTGGCCCGCCAAGCATATGTTTTCCTCCCAGAGGAAGTTATGCCACCCTCAGCATATACCAGGGCGATGGTTCGTATCTCTCCCATGGGTGGATGTCTTTGATTTGCGTCCTGTGTAGGATGTCGATCTCGCAATTCTAGTCATATTCTTCCTCTTTTTGGTGATCCCCTCCTTCTTGGGCTCTCGCTTTGTTTAGGCTTGCACTCATGCTTCCTGTCGCCCGAATGTTGTGGCGGAGTAGTGTTCTAAGATACAATTCTCAGTTAAGGCAAGTACCATATCTTAGGCATTGATGAAGTCTTCTGCTCTGTTTATGAATTATCGTACAGCGGAAGTGGTTTTCCTGGCCAACTCAGCCACAAAGGGCAGAGTTTAGGGTTTAGGGTTTTAGGGTTTAGGGTTTAGGGTTTAGGGTTTAGGGTTTTAGGGTTTAGGGTTTAGGGTTTAGGGTTTAGGGTTTAGGGTTTAGGGTTTAGGGTTTTAGGGTTTAGGGTTTTAGGGTTTTAGGGTTTAGGGTTTAGGGTTTAGGGTTTAGGGTTTAGGGTTTTAGGGTTTAGGGTTTAGGGTTTAGGGTTTTAGGGTTTTAGGGTTTAGGGTTTAGGGTTTAGGGTTTAGGGTTTAGGGTTTAGGGTTTAGGGTTTAGGGTTTAGGGTTTAGGGTTTAGGGTTTAGGGTTTAGGGTTTAGGGTTTAGGGTTT